>NC_135592.1:11553969-11861763 GCF_965152235.1 Eretmochelys imbricata | reverse complement strand
CACACTCAGCGCTTCGCTCACAGGCCGGCGCGTGCTTGGTGGTGCCGGCACCGCCCCGCCCTCCGCCCCTTCAGTCTGTCGGATCCGTCCCCGCCCTCCGGGCGTTGCGCATGCACTCGGGACCATGGACCCGTTGGAGGCGGGGCTGGGCTCGGGGGTGGAGCCTACCCTGGGGCCCCCGCTCCTCCCCCTCCGTCGGAGGGGGCGTTGCCGGACGCGTTCGGAAGAGCCAGGGGGCGCGGTCTTCCTCACGAGCTCGGCCTCGAGCTCGAGCGGCACCAGCGAGGGCGACGAGGACATCTGGTGGCGCGTGCAGAGGCGCGCGAAGATACCGAAAGTGCGCATGCTCCTCCCGGCGCGGCCCAGCTCGGCGCAGGCGCAGAAGCAGGCGAATGATTTAGAGCGCACGCGCGGAGGGCAGTGGGGGCTACCGGCTCTGGCCGCCATGGAGCGGAAAGGTGAGCGCGGCGCCTTCTCCCGGGCCGGGCCTGGCGGGCCGCCGGCCCCCGACACGTGCACCCGCGGCCGCGCGTCGGCCCCTTCGTCCCTCGCAGGCAGCGCCGCCCGGCCGTCCCCTGCCCCCCCCCGGGCGCGCCCCCTGCCCGCCAAACCCCCCGGGCGCGCCCCCTGCCCGCCTGCCCTGCCCGCGCGCGCCCCCCGGTCTGCCTGCCCTGCCCCCCCCCCGGGCGCGCCCCCTGCCATGCCCCCCCCGGGCGCGCCCCCTGCCCGCCCCCCCCGTCTGCCTGCCATGCCCCCCCCGGGCGCGCCCCCTGCCCACGCGCGCCCCCCGTCTGCCTGCCATGCGCCCCCTGCCCGGATTCCCAGGTCTGCCTGCCTCGCCCCCCCCGGGCGCGCCCCCTGCCCGCCCCCCCGTCTGCCTGCCTCGCCCCCCCCGGGCGCGCCCACTGCCCGCGCGCCCCCCCCCCCGTCTGCCTGCCTCGCCCCCCCCGGGCGCGCCCCCTGCCCGCGCGCCCCCCCCGTCTGCCTGCCTCGCCCCCCCCGGGCGCTCCCCCTGCCCGCGCGCCCCCCCCGTCTGCCTGCCTCGCCCCCCCCGGGCGCTCCCCCTGCCCGCGCGCCCCCCCCCGTCTGCCTGCCTCGCCCCCCCCCGGGCGCTCCCCCTGCCCGCGCGCCCCCCCCGTCTGCCTGCCTCGCCCCCCCCCCGGGCGCTCCCCCTGCCCGCGCGCCCCCCCCGTCTGCCTGCCTCGCCCCCCCCCCGGGCGCTCCCCCTGCCCGCGCGCCCCCCCGTCTGCCTGCCTTGCCCCCCCCGGGCGCTCCCCCTGCCCGCGCGCCCCCCCGTCTGCCTGCCTTGCCCCCCCCGGGCGCTCCCCCTGCCCGCGCGCCCCCCCGTCTGCCTGCCTTGCCCCCCCCGGGCGCTCCCCCTGCCCGCGCGCCCCCCCGTCTGCCTGCCTTGCCCCCCCCCGGGCGCTCCCCCTGCCCGCGCGCCCCCCCCGTCTGCCTGCCTTGCCCCCCCGGGCGCTCCCCCTCCCCGCGCGCCCCCCCGTCTGCCTGCCTTGCCCCCCGGGCGCTCCCCCTGCCCGCGCGCCCCCCCGTCTGCCTGCCTCGCCCCCCCCCCGCCCCCTTTGTCTGCCTGCCTTGCCGCCCCCACCGGGCGAGCCCCCTGCCCCCGTGCCCCCCCCCGTCTGCCTGCCTTGCCGCCCCCCCCGGGTGCGCCCACTGCCCCTGCGCCCCCCCATCTGCCTGCCTTGCCGCCCCCCCCGGGTGCGCCCACTGCCCCTGCGCCCCCCCGTCTGCCTGCCTTGCCGCCCCCCCCGGGTGCGCCCACTGCCCCTGCGCCCCCCCGTCTGCCTGCCTTGCCACCCCCCCCCAGGGCGCGCCCCCTGCCTTGCCGCCCCCCCCGGGCATGCCCCCTGCCCGCCTCCCCCGTCTGCCTGCCTTGCCGCCCCCCCCCCGGGCGCGCCCCCTGCCCGTCTCCCCCGTCTGCCTGCCTTGCCCCCCCCCGCCCCACCATCCGTCTGCTTTGTCCCGTCCCCCCACCCTGGGGCGCGCCTCCTGCCCCCCATCCGTCTGCTTTGTCCCGTTCTCCCCCCCCCCCGTCTGCTTTGTCCCCCTCCCGTCCGTCTGCCTTGTCGTCGTCGTCCCCCCAGTGGGCTTGCCCCCATGGGCATGCTCCCTGCTTCCCCCCAGTCTGTCTGGCTTGCCTCCCTGTCTCCTATCTACCTTACCCCCCACAGGGGCATGGCCCCTCCTGTCTGTCTTTCTGCCTTGGCGCCGCTGCTCCGCCCCCCCGTACATGCTCTCTGACTCCTCCTGTCTGTCTGCCTTATGCCCTGTGCTCTCTCCTTTATGTCTGCTTTCTCCCCACTTCATGCTCCCTGCCCCTTCAAACCTCTGTTTTCCTCTAGCATACACCTCCCACCTCTTCCACCCGACCCCATCTCATCAGTCTGCATTTCTCTCCCCAAGTTCTGGCACTTCAGGCCCGGAAGAAACGGACCAAAGCTAAGAAGGACAAGGCCCAGAAAAAGTAAGTCGAACCCCACTGCCAGCCAGCTGGAAACTGGTGTCCAGTGTGGGGTGTCGGACTTGTGCTTCTCTTGTATACACACAGCCCCTGGTTTCCTGCGCTTAGGTGGGAAGGAGTAAGGTGTAAGGTCTGGTGGCTCCATGTGGGCAACTGAAGGGATCTCCTTTTGGCTCTGAGGGCAAGGAATTTCCTCCCTCTTTGGGTCTATAGGGCATCCCTGGAGGGTAAAGTCTGAGGTTCCCCACAGTGTTGTTACCTAAAAGTCCCCTGTGCACCCCATTCTCTGTTAATGTAAGAACTGGACCATATCTATGAGCCTTAGAGGGGTCCATTGACTCTTGATCATTTAGGCTAGAAAAGCATCTCAGTTTAACTATCAGCCTATAGGATGACATATGCAAATGAGTATCCTGATTGATTTGCAGATGAGTTTAATAATGCTTTTCACTAAATTTACTAACCTCTTAGAGGCGGATGGTTTTGTCCAAAGTCTTCCTTTTAGTAAGCGAGATTAAAAGAAACATCTATTACACTGCAGAAATCCATAGTAGCTCCATAAATCTTTTTGAAGTGTTCAAAATATATTTCATGTACTCACTGTGGATTCTGGGGAGTGGGAGCTACAAATCCTGTTTGTTTATACAAGAGGCTAAATTTTAAGTATCTCTAGGAATTCAACTAACTTTAAAATATGGAAGAAGTTCCTATAATTGTTACATATATATTTTTGAGAACAGCTTCTGTAAGGTGAATTCATTCAATCACGTTGTATTAAAGAATATCTAACTTAGAAACTATAACTCTTCTAAACTATTATTATTCCAAGTACAAGACAATTAACCGCCTTCCGGGGTGGGGGGGGATGTATTGGTGGTACTGAAAATACGAATCTAACGGTTTTAATATCAAATAAATTGGGGGAGGGAATCAAAGTAATGCTTTTTTGCGGAAGGTACAGAAAAGGGATTGGCATCTCTGATCTTGAGCTATTCCCCATCAATCATAAGTTCTTACTTTATGTTCTGTCTAAAAGATGGATATCTGAGTGATTACAGAATTAAATGTGGCCTCCATAGAGGTTTGTATATTGTATCTACAAAGATTGTGATCACTGTGTGTCTACAAAATAACTATATCACTTTCATTATACTGCGGAGTTGGTTTGCGGAGCTCTTGATTCTGTATCTCGCTTTCCTTCCTTCCTTCGGTTTCAAGATTTCATAGAGAAAAGAAATTAAGCAAAACAATTATCTAACTCACTGGAAAAATCTGCCCACCAAAGTACTACCTTTTTAGTTGTACACATTTATAAACTTCCTTTCTATGATCTTTCATAAACTTATTTCAAGGCGTGACCACATCTCTTCAACTGGACAGAGCTCATTTGAGGTATCTTTAGATGGATTTTTTTGGATCTGGTTGTCAGAAATGGAGCAGACAGCAGCTCGCTTGTTTAAAAGGATTACTAAACCGTCTGGAGTCCAGGTCTACAAAGCAAACATTATATCATAGAAATGTAGGGCTGGAAGGGACATCAAGAGGTCAAGTCTTGCCCCCTGTGCTGAGGCAGGGTATGTTAGACATGCATAATATTTCTGTGTGGGAGTTAAAAAAATCAGGGAGCTGCATGGGTTACCATCTTTCATTATCGGCAGTACTATTTTCTTTCTTTCAAGCATTGACTTCAATTCTACAAGCATTTAATCAGATCTGCAAATTGTACATTAACAGGTTGTGAAGGTTTAAGGATAAAATACATACCAGTATACTAGCAAATTGAAATTTAAGATTTAAATGCAGAAAGCCTCCATCAGGACGCTGCTTAGTCCTGAATTTGTTTTGAAACTGAGTACTGGAGGTCAGCCACTTGATTTTTAGCCCACTAATAAAAATATACTTTTTTTTCTCTCTTGGAGGAGGTGGGCTTTTCAGTAACTCATGCTTTTGTGCCAGCGGAACGTCTTCTGTTATAATACTCTGTAGCTGTTTAACATCTTTCATAGAAGGATTTCAAAGCACTTTACAAAGGTGAGTAACTTGTATCCGTATCTTATAGACCAAGAAGAGGAGGAGCTCTCGGGGTTGAGTCATTAAACCCAATTTCTAGTCCTGACTCTGCCTTGATCAGACAGTGGGCAAGTGGTAACAATAATACCTACTTTTTATGAAGTGCTGTGAGAACCCAAGTGAAAAATTAAATACAACATATTGCTTTTAAAAAAGTCACATAGTGAGTCAGTGATAGTCATCAATAATACCCAGGCCTCCTGCAAGCTGAATTCTAAAATGTTGTCCTCTGCACATACATTGTATATCTTTACTGAATTTAGTTGCATGCCAAGGCATGGTCTTCAGATCTGGTGTATAAAGTTCGGCATTCTTAACTGACGTAGTGATTTAAATAGAATGTCCAAAGTGGCGCTAGTATCGTACGAGGCCCTCTAAAGCTTTTTTCCCCCTCCCTGCCTGTATTTTATTTGGCATGACATCACACAGAAAAGGATTTTCTGCTTGGACCTGTCCCGCTTGCGGGATGAAGGGAACACAGAAGTGGTAGAAAATATATTGTTGCTAGGAAGGTAGAAATTGTAGTGTTGAGGTAGAGACATTGTGAACCAATTGCATGCTTGTATTCTAGAGCAGGTCTAGACACCAGGTAATATCTGTGGGACGTTTGCAATAAGTTGGCATGAAGTAATAATCGAAGATTTTCTCCAAATGATGCTCCTGTATGAGTGAACCTGATGGATGTAACTTGTTACCTACTACACCTTGTGAGATAGGAGAATGAGGATATGTGGAAAGGAAAAATTGCCTTTGAGGGGTGATTAGGATATCGTCTCTATGGCTGCCAGATAACTTGTTAATCCCCTCAAGAACTGAGGCTTGCTGCAGTAAAGGATCTCACTGTTCTGAGGTTAAATGTTACAGTAAAACAGTTCAGTGTCCATTTTAACCAGCCTGCCTTGTGTAAATATAGTGGCCGTTACTTAAATTGGTTCTTGGCTTTCTATCCAGTAGGGTCAGATCTTTAATAAGGAGGAGAGACGAAAGGGCAATTGAAGAAAAATATTTTTACTTCTGAGGAGACACAGCTGCTGGTTGCAGTGGAAGAACAAATTGGGATTAATCATAAAATACTGTAACTTGGTGGTGTGTGTATTCCTGTCCTTACTCTGGGAGGATGGTGGCTCTTGTCTGATTAGCAACCTTTTGAACATCTGGCTAAGCAGCTTTAATTCTAAAAGCATTTTCCCTACTACAGTTGATCAACATGCATGTTGGACTCGGTCCCTAGCTAGAGAGTGGCTGACATGGTTAATGAATTAGTTTGTCACTCATGTTTTGCCAATTTTTAGTGCAAATCATTCTCTAAAATATACTAAGTATAAACTGTTAGTGAAATAGCAAATACTTTGTTGAGATATGTCTCAAATGGTGGAACAGAGATTATACTTAACGGAAAAATTAATGACTTATTTTCCAACAAGTCATAAAAAGAAAAGGAGTACTTGTGGCACCTTAGAGACTAACCAATTTATTTGTTAGTCTCTAAGGTGCCACAAGTACTCCTTTTCTTTTTGCGAATACAGACTAACACGGCTGTTACTCTGCAACAAGTCATGTTACAGATTTCACAATATCCGCTCTTTAACTTTTACCTGTTGCTTCAAGTTACCCAACAAATACTATTTCCACTTTATGGTATTTCCTATGTGTTTAAGAGGGGCAAAGGAGCGGGAGGGTGCAATCCTGTGGTAGTGTTGTACACAGTTAGGGTGGAGCAGGTGGTAACTTATTAGAGCCATTTAGATTATAATTGTCCAGAAGGTGGCCACTTCTTGCTTTGAAAATAATTTGAATCTTTTTACTACCTTTTTCCAGGGCTTGCTTTTTAACTTTTTGAACTACTGTGTATATAAAGAATGGGTAGGGAGAGCTCTTTACATGTAAAAAGTCAAGTTACTAGCCCTTAGTTATAAACTGAAATGAACTGTCAACATAGATGGTAAATTTCTGATGCTATCAGTTGAAAGGTTTTTAATTGAGAAGGCTGCTAGATATATTAACCATTATACTATATACTTTAGGGTGAAGGAACAGATACAGAGTGAAGTAAGGAATCAAATACACAGAAGTGTCTTTTAGTAACTGGTGACCAAACAGGAAAGTCATTAAAGTATCTGAGGGTGTCCTGAATGTTTGACCGTATATAATGTCTTTAGTCAGTCAATTCCATAACTGCTTACTATAGGAAGTTCTGGCATTTGTTTGACTGTTAAGTTTTTTAGTGGTTTTTTTAGTGGTTTTTTTTCCAGTGAATCCTGTCACCCCGTCAAATTCTGCCTGCCACCTCCCTTCCCCACTCCCCTTATTTTCATTGAGTTTGTTACTCCAGGAGAAATCACACTGAAATTGATTAGTAGAATCTGGCCCTCAGTGTTTTCCCTCCTTGTTTATCCTACATTGTTGCAAGGCACCATCTGTACAACAGCAGTTTTACAAAGTGTCTTTTTTATTAAATCCTTGGTAATGATGGAGTTGAGGTTGAGAGAACTTTGCAATATATTTCCAGTAAAATTCTATATGTATTCTTCCATAATCAATAGAACACTTGGTAATTAAAATGCATTTGAATGCCAACACTTTTGTTTGGAGCAAGGGCATTCAGGTTGTGACATTACCCCTGCTAAGCTTAGTGCTTGTGATTCTTTAGTGCATTGAAAATTGCAAAAACTCTGTGCTTCAGCAAGAAATAGTTTTGTCACTAGTCTGCTGGGTCATGTGAAACAGAGCAAGTGGAGATGCTGCAAAATCAGCATATATGTGTGTGACATGAATTCCAGTGAATCAAAATACAATGGGAAAATCTAATTTCAGCTCTGCTAATCTTGAGTATCCTTAGTTAGCTATAGCAGCAGTGAGATATAGTAAGAACATATCTAAGGCAATAGCATTCTTTGATCATGTTACAAGGTTAATTTAATGAGACTTGTATCATATTGTTTATATTGGACTACATCCTGCTTTTGTTGTAGGAGTTCTAGTACTTAGAATTAGAATTGGTGGGTGTCTAAGGTGATATCAGCCCACAGATGTTAGCTGTTGTCACTTTGTAGCTGTCAAAAATGCGTCAGTTGTAAAGTCAATTTAACAGGGAGCCAATTTTAACTGAAAATTTCTGGGCTTGCATATTCACTGAAGTGTATATTACACCTGTAATTGTGATGCTGTGTGTCATCTTTGAGCATTAAGTGTACTTCCTGTAAATTATAATAGAACTAGATATACGAGGTCTCTGATGGTCTGTTTCTGGGAACTTTGATATTCAGTGCAGTTTATATCGCAAACACTCAGAAGATGGAACTGTTCTATCTGTTGTGAGGAAAGATCTGTTGTGTGATGCTGCTGAACTTAAAACTCGAGATTAAAAATGAGACTAAAAAATTCACTCAAATTCAAAGCAGTTGTAGAAAGAACTATTTGTTCCACACCAGAACCACTAACCCAAGAACCTATCCTTGCAACAAAGCCTGTTGCCAATTGTGTCCACATATCTATTCAGGGGACACCATCATGGGGCCTAATCACATCAGCCACACTATTAGAGGCTCGGTGGCCTGCACATCCACCAATGTGATATATGCCATCATGTGCCAGCAATGCCCCTCTGCCATGTACATTGGTCAAACTGGACAGTCTCTACATAAAAGAATAAATGGACACAAATCAGATGTCAAGAATTATAACATTCAAAAACCAGTCGGAGAACACTTCAATCTCTCTGGTCACTTGATTACAGACCTAAAAGTTGCAATTCTTCAACAAAAAAGCTTCAAAAACAGACTCCAATGAGAGACTGCTGAACTGGAATTAATTTGCAAACTGGATACAATTAACTTAGGCTTGAATAGAGACTGGGAGTGGATGGGTCATTACACAAAGTAAAACTATTTCCCCATGTTTATTCCCCACCTCCAACCCCCACTGTTCCTCAGACGTTCTTGTCAACTGCTGGAAATGGCCCACCTTGATTATCACTACAAAAGGTTCCCCCCCCCCCCTTGCTGGTAATAGTTCACCTTAAATGATCACTCTCGTTACAGTGTGTATGGTAACACCCATTGTTTCCTGTTCTCTAGGTATATAAATCTCCCCACTGTATTTTCCACTGAGTGCATCTGATGAAGTGAGCTGTAGCTCATGAAAGCTTATGCTCAGATAAATTTGTTAGTCTCTAAGGTGCCACAAGTACGCCTTTTCTTTTTGTTTCATATTGAATTCCTTGAACCACAGCACAGTATAAACAGACGCGATTTTTTTAACCTGATCGCTAGTTTTCTTCATGTCAGACTGTTGAAACAGACCTGCACCTGACTAGTCAGGTGCATGTCCAGATACTGACTAACACACTGGCTTTCCCATGCCAGATAAGATGACTGGTTCATCAAATCTGATATCCTGCTTCCTGCAGTGGTTTATATCTGATGCTTCAGAAAAAGTGAGTACTTTGCATTCTAGTTCTCTAGTGTTGTGTATGCAGGGAGTGAAAGGGTTGCAGCATGAGCAATTCAACCCTGAAGCATGGCATTTCATTACCGTTGGCATGAATAACTACAAAGTTAATAATGGTGACTATATAGCTATAGTATTTGACTTGTCTTTCTGTAGATTATCCTCTGCAGTATTTCCTTTTGATTTCTGAATGTACTGGTTAATTGAGTGATCCTTTGTCATGGGACATGGTGAATGAGGGGTTGACTTTTTTCCCTGTACTGTTTATAGCTTAATACCTCGAGTTCTCTCTACCTAGTTATTTTTCCCTTACAGGTTAAATGATCCTAGGTTTTGAAATCTCATTTTATGAAGGTCATCTGCTCTTCTTTGTCCTTTATTAATATTGACTGTAGCCTGTATTTTCAAAAGTGATTAATTTTGAATGCCTAGTGTGAGATACCTTAAAGGGACCTGACTTCCAGAGGATGGGCACTCGTCACTTGCTGGAAAGTGGGCCATTTAAGGTGTCAAGATGGGCACCCAAAATTGCTCGATATGTGAAACTTTAGCATTGGTTGGGGTAGTGCTTGGGAGGTGCAGTGGTGGACCAGGAGAGCCCCATTGTGGTGGGCACTTGACAAACACAGAATAAAGGATGGTCCCTACTCTAAACAGCACTGAAGTACAGGGACTAAAAATAAATGCAGTACTTGGATTGGAGTGTACTATTGTTTGATACGCCAGGGGCCACATGACTAAGTGGCTAAAACGGGAATGGAGTTGAGTCTGAGTTCTCTTCCTGATACTTCTGGTTCACATGGACTTCAAACAAATCACTAATCTTTGTGCTTCAGTTCACCCATCTGTAAAACAGGGGGAGCTTTCCGTGTGAAGCCCATTGGGAGTCTCTGACAGATGTTGTCAATGCAAAATATTCTTCTGTTTTCAGTCTTTCCTAGCATGCCCAAGCACTCTTGTAGGTATTCTAAAGGCTTTTGCAGTGGACCCACACATTCATTTGAGCCAATGATGACTCTTAAGAGGCTTCTATCAGTTGAGAGCCAATCACTGTAATGAGAAAATTCTATTATTTTGTGATCTGCATCAGTTATCTAAGTAAAACTTCAGCTATCATGCTGTTTAATCCACAAACGCATTTAAATTAGTCTAGAATCTGACTGTTATTGCTAACTGAAATAGTCTAATGCCATCAGACTTCACCAACTCTCTCCCCACCCCATCACTGGCAGCAAAGAGGAGATGGAGGAAGCAGCCACGTTGGAATTCAGAGAAGTAGGAAAGGGGATTGCTCAGGGAGGGTCAGTGGGCAGACAAGAGCCAAGTGTGGGTGTCTGCTCCGAGTGGCAGGAATGGAGGTGTGTGAGAGCAGACTGGGGATAGAAACAGGGTGTCGGTGTCCTGTCACCCCAGCATTACCACCCCTGGTGGAGATGCAGAGGTGGTAGTACAGCAATGGTCCCCAGCCTTTCTGTGGGAATAGCAATATGCTGTGGCGGGCACCAGACACTCTGCCGCCAAAATGCTGCTGATGAGCACGGCCGCTGGAGAACCGGCTGTTGAAAAGCGGCAGGAAGCGTCTCCAACGAGAAATGGGAACGCTTCTTGGCAGCATTTCGGCAGCCGGTTCTCCAGCGGTGTGTCCTGCGGGCACACACAAATGCTCTGACAGGCGCCATGGCACCCCCAGGCACCACATGGGGGACCACTGTAGTACAGTTATGAGGAAACATCTCAGCTAGCGTAAACAGGTACAGCATTTGTGTTACAAAACAGTCTCCCATTTATTTAATCTAAATAGTGGTGCGCAATTCCCATAGTCCTACAAGTAAGGCTCTTGGGATGTACTGGGGTCTGATCAGTCACTTTTCTGCCCCCAAAACAAACACTACTTAATTGAGGGCTCACAAGATGCAAGTCAGTCAGCTTCCCTCTCCCCATCTTCACACCCTGGTAAGCAGGGAGTTCACTGAAACCAGGGGCACAGGAGAATGGTATTTATGGTGGCTTCTCACTTTGTATATTACATCTCTTCAACATCTCTTTTGTATTTCCCTTGGAATATCTGCTGGTCCTGACCTTCTCAAGTTTGTCGTCAGCTTCTTCCTTAAAGGCTTTGCCCTCCCTCAGGGCTTTGGGTTAGGTTTTTCCTATTGCTCTTTTAGTTAATACCAATGCAAAACCTTCCAGAAGCATTCAGAACACATGTCAAAAGTTGGTGACTTGCCCACAAGATTTTTCATTCAAATACAAAAGTGATTATCAAACTGCACATGACAAGACATAAATTAAACTCTGCTGGTTTCCATGGAAGCCCTTCACAGCTTGTGCAGCTGATATGGCACAGTTCTGTTTTGTAGAACTATTAAATGCTTGTGCAGGGAGTGGGAGTGAGGAACAAGAAACTTAATCATTTCACTTATGTGTACATTAGCACAATCTTAATGTGGAATTCAGGGGTTCTAATCTTCACACTGAACTCCCACTAAACAAAAGTGCTTGTATGTGTTGGCTGCTATGAGAAATATAGCTTTTTCAAAAAGAATTATAAGAATATCTCCCCACCTGTGAGTTCTTCTCCTGACAATAAAACTCCTGCTGATGTAGTTTAATAGTTTCAGAAGTATAAAGCTATAGATGTCACAGGCCTGCTTTTGTTTGCAACTACCAATTCTGTGTTTGAATAAAAGGGAGGGAGAATAAAAACTTATGCCGAATTTGCGGGAGAGTGGGTGGATCTCCTATAATTACAAAATATTTAAGAACAAAAACTACAAGATGGTAACTTTGCTTCATAAAGTATGAATTATATTTGGTTCCCCAGCTCCTTCAAATTTAAAAAGTTTCAAGGATGTAGCTGAAACGGACTAGCAAGAAGTTGTAACAAAGGTACATATGCAGGTTTCAAGGTAGGAAAATGGTAGGAGAGTACCAGTGTCACAACTTCAGTGTGTGTGTGTGTATATATATAATATATATTAAAACTATTTTGAGGAGTGTGTGTGTGTGTGTGTGTGTGTGTGTATATATATATATATATATACACACACACATACATATATATATCACTAGAAAAATAACTTGGTGGTGGGGAGGGGTAACCTGGAAACAAATTCTGTAATGCCAGACTTGAATTTCTACTACAGGACTGAATCTAAATAATAATGACTTGTCAAATTTATGTAGAGATCTCAATGTTGTTGCTCTGCAAACCTTGTGGAGAAGAAAAGAATGGAGGCTGGCAACAGAAGCAGGCATTCTTTTGACGGGATGTATATTAATAAGATCTTGCCTCACTCATTGCAGGTGCTCTAAGAAACAGCAATTAGGCAGACGTAGTTCTCTTGGGGAGAACTTGACCTGATGTACTAATGTCAAAAGCAAAGTTGGGGTGGGTATTCAAGGTTTAAGAGCCTAGTCAAAGGCTTTAGTCTCCTCCTGGAAAAAAGTAAAAACACCTTATTAACACCTTGTCTGTGAAGCAAGATCTTGCTGCGAAGGGCATGCAGACATGAGAAAACATGGGCAAGATGAGTACAGTGAAAACTGACTGGAAAACTTTTGGAAGAACTCCAGGATGAGTCGGTAGCAATATCTTATCCTTGTAACTCTTAGGTTTTGACTCTGCTGTGGAGACTAGACTGGCATAGTTAAATTACTATAGCTGTACCAGCATACCATGTTGAAGACACCGCCTTTGCCGACTGGAGAGTTGTTTCTGTCAGTGAAGGAATACCACCTCCCCAAGGGATAGTAGCTGAGTTGATGGAAGCAGTCTTTTGTCAACTTAGCTGTGTGTACACTAGGAGTTAGGTCAGCAAAACTACACCACTTGACATAATTTTTTTTCACACCCCTGGCCAGCATGGCTATTGTCAATCTAATTTAAGTGCAGGCCGGCCTTAGTTTACGCTGGATTATTTAATACACTCTGAAGATTGCTCAACTGAAGTCTCTCTCGTAATGGGGATAAAACCTTTCACATAAAACTTAAACTCACAGCTAGCAAATGGCTCAAAGGTTTCATCACCTTTGTATAGATGGGGCTGATGGCCTCTGAGAGGTGACCTGCAAAACGGGGAGGCTGGGTTCTTTATCTACTGTGAAACTGTTGCACAGTTCAGTTGCAGCTACTATAGAAGTGAAACCCGAGTACTTGACAAGGAGGGTAAGAGAAGGGTGGTGTGACTTTTTAGTTAGCACTTGTGTAACAACACTTGGGGAAAAAGCTGTTGGCTTTCATCACTGTAGCCCTCCATTTAGCACAAGCGCCATTTTCACATCTGAGCTGCCAACAGGTACGCACAATTGAAGACCGATGTAGCATTTCTGATATTTCCAAGGGGCGAAAATATTTTAAGTTTATTTTTCGTACAAAACAGCTACAAAAAGGCACCGGTCCTTCCTTTATTCTTGGTCACCTTAGGGAAGGTTTAAATGCCTTTCTAGCTCCTTAGGAATCTGACTAGTGGGTGTGCAGAAAATAAATTGTTAGATGTGATAATGAAATGCAAAAATAGCCAAGTAAACTCAGGTTGTGTATGCTGGCAAGTCTAGAAATCTTGCACCTTCGTACTAGCTGTAGTGCAGTCTATTGATAGTAACAGCATAGAGAGCACTAACATAGGCCAGCTCAGAACAGAGGTAGATGGCATGGTGGTACCAGTGGCCAGTCTACTCTAGTGCTTGGCTATTCTTGATAACATCAGTGGAGAATGGGAGAATAAGAAAAGGTTCCATGCAAGCAGGGTGTCTGATGGATAAAGACTTTATCTTCTCTTTACCTCTCTATTTGGGCTAGTTTAAGCAGTTAGGGGACAAGTGAAAGGATCCCTTTCAGCCTTCTCTCACCAGATGGCCAAACCTGAATGCCCTTCTAGTAGATTCTCACAAGAAGCTGAGGAGCCAAACTCTCTTGCAACGAACAGCTGAGGTTGACGGAGTAATTGTGTTATATTCTGTAAATACACAGTAATTTGTGGCTATTGTGTTAAAAATACTGCATCTAACTAAGACTTTTCTAATATGTAGATGTTGCCAAGTGGCTTTGACAGCTTTTATTAAATTAAAAGGCAGTGTTGAATTTACTAAAGACTATTTAACTGAGGGAGTTAAGTATTCAATGTTGACCCTAAGCTAAATATTGATTAGGGCCCAATCCTACTGTCCTTACTGAGAGGAAATCTTTGACTGATTGAGATTTGCCTCAGTAAGTACTACAGAGTAAGATCTATAGTATATAATTCTGAGTACTTCTATCAGAAAGCATTATTAATTGCCAAAAAACTCTGAAATTGTACATTAATGTCACACTTCTGCTGATGTTTCCCCTTGTGTATTCCACCAAGCAGAAGATAAGTGTGCCGACATACCTTTATGGCATCCAAGAAAGATGCTGAACACCTGGCATTAGAAAGCTATGTCCAGTTAATATTTTTAAACTATTTAGAACATTCTCACATCTTTGTGTGATTTAACAAAGGATGAGGAGTTCTGTCTGTAACCACAGCTGTTGGAGTTCGGAATAACTTCAGAAAATGTTTCTTACCTTGATCAGCCTCCATTTCCTGCCTTATTGCTCTGGGGTTTCTATATCAAAAGGGTTGGACTATCAGCAGTTAACGACACTCATGCTCATTGGAAGCTGTGAATCTAGTGGACTGTTGAATATGCATTGTTATAGCCATGTCATTCCCAGGATGACAGAGAGGCAAGTTGGGTGAGATGTCTTCTGTTGTTGAGAGAGACAAGCTTTTAAGTTCCCACAGAGGTCTTCTTCAGCTCTCTGTAAGCTCAAAAGCCTTTCTCTCTCCCTCCCCCCCTCTCCCCCAACAGAAGTTGGTCCCATAAAAGGCTGTCAAATAGGCAGATAAAATCAGGAGATGCTTTTTCCAGTTCAGGAAGATAAAACTGAATCTGATGGAATTCAGCATTTCCTCGGGGGAAGACAGTAGAATCGGGTAAACATCAAGGAAATGTGGTAAATCGATTTATGTTCAGCCCAGAGTATGACTAAATTTGCAGAAAGATCAGCTGAGAACAACCCACTCCGTGTTGCTGCAAGGCCCTTTACCTGCAATGCAGTGCTATGCAACTGCAGCTAGGTGGTGGAGACAAATCCTTTTTCTCCCTCTCTCTCGCACAAAGCTTTGCTGCTTTCAGAGAGAGCCAGCACTCCACCGGTGGTGTAGGCACCTCTGCTGCCTGAACAATCTGCCAGCTGATTTGATTTTTTTTTTTAATGGCTCTTTCGAAAACTGTTGGTTCGTCTTCAGGGGTATCTTTATCAATGGGAGTCCGTGCTTCGTGCAGGTAGGCTTTTCTTTTGTCTCATGTGAACTATTGCTCTTCTTAAGGGCTTCCTTGGGGGGAGGACTTGTGTCCCTAGATGAAGACTTTTGTGGATGAAAAGTCCATGAAAGCTCTCAAGCTTGCCTTAGAATACTGCAGCTTGACGTCATCTTTTCTTCTTCCTTAAAATATTATCTGATCATGTGATTGCAGAGGCAGGCTGCAAATCTAGTTAATTCTTGAGATTAATTTAGGAGGTAGAGGGAACAAATATAAAAATTCAGGGTGCATTTTTGTGCAGTATTGAGCATGGTAGTTTTAAAAATCACAATCTCTCTAAATTCTGCTGAGTAGCTATAGATCACCCAAGTGTGATTTCTTTCTAGGCTTCTTTTAGCATTTTTACTGTACTGACAGCTATTTGCTTCTTACTCCCTCATTTTAAATACAGGCAATGGGGCTCTCGTTCTCTCCTGCAGCCCTTTCTGCCTCTTTGTAGGCTAGGGTGTCTGAGTGAAGGATGCAGACAGGGTGGATGTTATGAGGTTTGGTTTTTTTTGTGTGAATATTTGGGGGTTTGGTTTTGACTGAATTCTTGTTCTTTATTTAGTAGAGAGTTAAATCTTGTTACTTACTTTGATCATTAGGGTCCCCTTTTGATCTGGTCCTGCAGTTGGCATTTTAGAAGTCAGGCTATTATGGGGAGTCCGATGCCTTCTAATGAATTTGAGTAGTAGAGCAAAGATGGTTTGGAGGAGAGAGTTTTTAAATTTTAAATGGTATGGTGATCTGTCTCCATGTTATATGTGCCTAATAATAGGGGAATAATTAACTGTAGTGTAGAACGGTCATGTCTTGCAAGACTGAATCTCAGCTGTGGGACAGTCAAACTATAGGGTGCATCAGACACCAGATGGTCAATAGCCATGACATGTTAGTTCCATTTAGGATGGCGGGGGGGAGAGGCGTCATAAATTTCCAGCAGAATGGCCTAAGTCGTTTCTGATAACTTCCTTGATGCAGGAAGAGCACTGCAGGAAGAGCACTGCAAAGTACATCAGTGGTTTTCAAACATTTTGTTACGGACCATTTAAGATGAATCTTCTTGTGGCCCCACGTTCTCATCCGTATCCCATACCTTCCCTGAAGCAACCATGTGGTACTTGGTTACATGAAGGAAAAAAATCTTAGGGCAGTATTGAAGAGACTGAATGTGATGGGTGTGGCTGCTGGATTTAAATTCCCTATTCAGTCTGCTGTCTCCCTGGTTGTAAACTGGGTATTTATTAGCACCCAAACTCTTCTCATTGTTGCAGCTCCCAAGGCTCCCATCCATCATAGCACATCTGGATTACTGAAACCTCTTTTTCTGGCCTTGACTGTGCAGTCTTTCCCCACTCAGATCCATTCAGAATGCTGCTGCAGAGACAATTTTCCTAGCCGGTTGCTTTGACCATCTCACCCCGCTTTGTATCCCTCCACTGGCTCCCCTTCTCTAGCACCTCAAATATAAGCAACTTGTCTTCACTTTCAGGCCTCTTCAAGGCCTATCCCCTTCCTACCCATCATTTTATTATTCACTCCATCATCCACTTGCTAAGTTTTCAAACTGGTCCTTGAAAGGAGCAACATCCTTAAAGCCACTTCATTGTTGTTCTTCAAATCCATCCTTAAAACTCCACTTTGCTAACAGGTAGTCTGCTGGTGTGCTGAGACAGCTACCTATCATGCTGACCAATATTGTTTCCTTGTACTCCCTCATATCTCTGTATCCATCTGTGTCCTGTCTTAGGACAGGACCACCTTTTCGTTCTATGCTTGTACAGCGTCGAGCCCACTGGGCTCCTGATCCATAAGGAGTATTGCTAGGTGCTATGATAATATAAATAACACAGCCCTAGCCACACCACGTTCCTTTGCAGTTTGGTTCTGTCCTCTTGTATTTGCTACCTGCCCTAGTGTTGGGGTAGCATACAAACTTGTTCCCTTTCTAATTTTCACCAAATAAAGTGACAGACTTGAACTAGCTGTGCAGGGTGCAGAGAACTGCTTGGGTTTTTTCCGTTTATTTTTAGCTTAAAGTCTTGAACTAGGCCAAACGACAGTATTGGGAATCATTGATTATTGAATACAGATAGATGCATCACGGTAGTGTGGTAATCTGCTGGAAATGTTCGTGTGGTACAGTTCAGGACCAGTGATCTGCATGACTTGTCAAGTGCTGAATTCTTAAAGCGCTAGGCCTCATGATGCCCTAAAATAGACAAGATCAACTGTCAGATTCTCTGGAGAACAGCAATTTTGATAGTTACATAAGTCTTAATAGGCTCCTAAGATTAATTGCCTTGTTCAGCTTATACAAAAAAAGATTGAAATCCTCATGAGTAGTGCAGCATGTGCATGGGAAAGGGTTAAGTGAAACTTGCCTTCACATCCTATGGCCTTCCATTAAAATCAAACAGATCCCTTGTGCAAATGTAAATTGTAGAGTGTGCTCCATGCTGTCATAAGGTGACTAATGTGACTCCTATAGTTCAGTTCTGAACAGCTAAAACTGCAGTCCACATCTAATACTGTATTGACTGAAGTGACCAGCACTTGCCTCAGGCTTAGTCTACGCTCCAGAGTTAGGTCAACCTAAGGCAACTTATCTACATAATTACGTTAGTGTACATATTACAGCCTTGCTCTTGCTGATGTAAGTGCCCTACTACACCAACATAATAACTCCATCTCCACGAGCAGCTTATGTCGGTGTAATTAGGGCGACGCAGTGTCATGTAGAAACTGTTACTTGTCAATTTCCCATCCTGGAGTGAGGAGCCAGATGTGCTCTCAGCCCCCTACACCACCCCTCTTAAGCTGGTGGAAGTGTTCCAGGTGTAGACGTGCACCACTGGCAAAAGGAGGGTAGTGTTAACATGAACCACTGCGGTGGTTATAAGTCAACGTAACGTTTCTAATGTAGACATGCCCTCGTGATCGTTGGGTTTTTTTTTAGCAACATGGGAATAGAATTTTAAGCAAGGTGGATCGGAGGCATCAATTACTAACTTACGAAAACAATAGTTGTAATACAGTAGAACTTTAATTCACACTGAGTAAAAGATTCATTGTAAATTACTGGATCTTGTCTTAGTATGTCATGCTATAAAGAAAAGATGATGCATTGATATATTTTGTCAACTGTAGTTTTGTTTTATACTTACCTTCTAAAAATGCAGTCTTAGTGATGTTATATATTCTATTACTACAGCGTTCGTACAGTGCCTAGCACAACAGGGCACCGTTCTAATGGATGAACCAAGTACTACCATAATAAACATGACTGATACAGAGACTGCATGCTTACTTGTGCATTATATAAGATTGGTAGGATAACTCTGTGAAGGGGGTTGATTAGCTCTGTAAGGTTTTATGTCTAAGTATTTTTTGATTTGCTTTAAAACAGGTGAAAGACTTCCCCTTTTCAGGACTTTAACTGGCCATTGCTAATGGCACAGTTAATGCAACTGATAAAGCACCTATTCTCTGCATTTCCCAGTACTTTATCACAAGGGGATGAAAACCTTCCTGCAGCCCTCAGTTAATAAGCATAAACTGAACACTGACAGCTAGCAACTAATGGAGAAGTGGGGAGAAAATGTTACTCTGAACCAGTTTCCATAGTTCCTTTGAGTATTTCTGGATTTAGAGGATATCATCCCTTAAAGGGACATTAACAGCTAGTTTCAGTGTGTGGCTTTGAAACTGTCATACACTCAAATTTTAACTTATGTTTTTGGGCATTTAAATACCCCTTTACAGCATTGGAAACCAAAATATTGTGCTGATGCATGAGAACCAGAAAGTGACACTGACCAACTTAACTGTTGTTCCTGCAATTGACCCAGTACAGCATATATGGTGAAAAGCTAACTAGACTCTGAAATTTTCATCTATAGACCTCTCAGTTCTTAGTAAGAGAAAAGAGGGATCTTTTAAATTACTTTCATCTTCTGTATTGGAGTACAAAAGGCACAGGTTTTAAAATGGCAGCCACTTAATAATTTTCTTGAAGGGCAAGTTTTTAATTCCTCTTTCCTTACAAGATATCTTTTCAGCTCCTAAGATCTGTTTTATACCAACTGCTCCTCAAAGCAGATGGTGAAAGTCTGCTTCACTGAGAAGGGTCCGCATTATCAAAGAAATGTCACTGAATCCTCTTAATCTGGGATGGTTTAATGTAATGGGCATAACGTTAGTCTTAAACTAATTAACATTTTTTACTCATTTATGGTCCTCAGATTCAATATAAATAGTGCCTTTAAAATAAAAATTGCTAAAAAACCTCACTGACTTGAAATCTTTAGTGTGAAAAGGGACTGGAAGAACTCCTGAGGGCAGTAACTTATCTCAGGGGATCAGCTGGGTTTTAACTCATTGTGAAAATTGTGCACACTTCTTGTTCTCTCTATAAAAAATGCTCTAGAGAACAGTCACTTGCGTTTCTCAGATATGAAGAGGAAAGAGCTGCTGTTTATATGCCACCTGGCATTTCGGAACCTGGGAGTGAAAGCCTTTAAATGCGAGAGCAGGTTTTCTGAAGGCCACTTACTGTCGTTCTCTTCTCCCCTTTCTCTAGTCTCTCTCATGGAAGAAAGTGAAAGCTGTTGAATGGAAACCTAATGTGTCTGCAACTTTATGTTCATGCTCTCTCTCAGGCCTGAAACTCAGCATCGAGGCCCTGCTACTCATTCAGAGAATGATCTCCCTGAACAAGAGGAGGAAATCCTGGGATCAGATGATGATGAACAGGAGGATCCAAATGATTACTGTAAAGGTGAGAGGTTGCCTCTTTAGACTCATGCTAAATACAGTTTGGTGGCGTTCTCTCCCCAGAGGACATTAAACTGTGGTGTCTAATCTGATACGTTTTCTTGGCCAGATCTACAATTACAGACTTATATCGGTATAACTATGTCACTCAGGGGTGTGGAAAAATCCACACCCCATGAGTGACACAATTATACTGATCTAACCGCCGGATGTAGACAGCACTATGTTGGCGAGAGAGCTTCTCCCGTTGACATAGCTACTGTGGAGGTGGATTAGCTACGCCCACGAGAGAAGCTGTCCTCTGGTAGTCATAGGCACGTCTCCACTTGAGCACTACAGCAGTGCAGCTGCGCCAATGCAGTTAGTGTAGACCCTGTCCCTTGTCTCCTAAGAGGTATGCAGAGCAGGAGAGAGTGGATAAAGAGAATCTGTCAGAATGGGAAGCTAATCTGTGACTACTGTGATGTGGATATTAGAATTGTCAGTCGATAAGATTCTTCAACTTTTCCACTCTTGTTAGTGAGGTCTCCCATCACTCAGGAAGAGGTTCCTTTTGGCTACCAAACCAAGCCAGGATCAGCTTGAAATTTTTACCTCTAAGATATGGGGATAAGTTTGGTCCTCTCTGTTCTGTCTGTGTTAACTTGCATACTTTGCACTCTGGTCATCAGGACACTTGACAAACCCATTACCCATCTGCCTCGAGGAGGAAAGAATTAGCTGAGCTGTTCCTGGAAGGCATGTTTGTCAGCTGTGGAAGGGAGATGTCTAAATTCTGAGACTTTAATCTCTGCTTATGGCAGCATTTTTTTGGAGTCACATTAAGATGGCAAAGCCATGCAGCTGCAACTACCTAGTCTGTCCCCTCCGCCACCCCTTTTTTTTAAAGGTCATCTGAAAGGCTCTTTACCTGTCCAGACCTGAGGGTTCTGTTTTTAATGCATCATTTAAGGATGTCACCAGTGCTCAGATTATTCCCACAAATGAATTTATGGGTATATTTTCTAAAACAGCACACCTAGGTGTCCAGCTCTCTTTGACTTTCAATGGGAATTGTGCACCTACCTCCTATTTTTGCCTTTGAGTACCCCTCTAGGCTCTGCAGCCCACTGACCTGTGTGTGTGAGAATCTTTGGTGTGTTACAGGTAACTGGCAGCGACAGTTCACAGGCTTTGGAAACCGTGCTCTAAGGCTGGTTGTGCTCACTCCTTCTGTGTTAATCTGCACTGGTGAAGTGCTAATGTAGCCAGCAAACACTTGCCTAGCAACTGATCCAGGGCATTTGGTTCTCCCAGTGCAATCCCTGAAAGCTGCTGCCCACTCTTCAGTGATAACTTGTCTTTGACAGCTCAGGACACTGACTCTGTCCTCTGTCAAGATGGCCACATGAAAAAAGCCAAGATCAACAAGACACAAATATAACAAAAAAGCACCTTCTAATTTTGAGAACCCTTTTGTTTTCATTTTTTCCTCTGTCCCCTTCCCTTGGGATTCTCCTGAAAAGATCAGAGGAAATGCTTGCACGTTTTGGAAAATAGAGTGGAGTCGGTTATGCCCACCATACTTCTCTACCAAGCTCTCCTTGCAGAGCTCCTCTGGAGTAGTTAAGGGAATGAGAAGAACTCTGGCTATACAGAGGGACCCTGAGCATTCCTGTCATTGGATCCTGAGGGAAACCCATGAAAACTTAATTCAGCTACATAGTAAAATAAAAACAAAATGAAAGGGGGGGGGAGAAACTATCAAAGAAATGAATGAAAACAATCAAACTTCTTCCCCCCTGTAGCATATTCTGGACCTCTGAGCCCACAGATAGCTCTTCATGCAGGTCAGAACCATTCAGTGCAGGCAATGGGAAAAAGCAAAGAAGGGAACAAGTGTTAAGTCTACACTGGTGACCGTAGATATTTATATACTTTGTCCACGGGGCTGTCCCTGACATTTTGGAATAGGTGTAGTAATCCATAGGCTCTACCACACCAGCAGGGAGTTCTCTGCACAGCACTGTGTATACTAAAACAAATACATGGGGTAGATGTCCTACTGTGATGGACCCAAGGCAGCACAAGTTACAGTGGAGCACGTATCAACAGTACATGTAGGAAAGTGCATTGCTTTTGGTGTTGATGGCACGAATGGTAGCGAGAGAGAGTGCGCTCTGGATGAGTTTGGCCAGGTAAATAACAGTGCAAACACTGACAAACTGTTGTTAAAGAGGCTTAATTACAAACACCTGTCTTAAAAGGAGTGTTAAGACTGAAAAGTCAAGCTTTCAGAGGTTAGGAAATGCCAGAAATAAGGTTGTCCATGCAACATTAATTCAGCCCCCTTGTGCATGTGTATTGTGACAGTCTTGAATTATGATCACATTTTTTTCACAGGCCTGTGTCTCATCCAATACATGGTATTGGATGTTGCTCACTGTATGGATAGTTATTGAATATTTTTACTTTATCCTTACTGTTCACCAGTGTCTGTATCTTATTTACTGCACACCCTTCTGACCCTGTTTTGAATACAGAATTTATTAATTTCCTTGTGGGATTTTTAATGACACTCATCACCAAAGAAGGAGTTTTCAAATTTATCATCACAACACCTTCAAGATAAGGTGGTGGTACCCTCATATTACCGATGAGGAACTGAGGCATAGAGATTAAGGCCAAAAGTATCTGCTAATCTGAGTGCCTAATTTGAGACCATTAGGGTCTAATTTTCCCCCCAGAGTGCTTATGGGGGTTATACACTTGATCTATTTAGAATAGATCTCCATGGCCTTCAGTTGCAGCAGAGAGTGCTCAGCACTTCTGCAGCTCAAGTCCCAGGTATCTCCAATTGTGTACTCAGGAAATGAGGAACAAATTAATAGCCACTTAGGAGAGATTTCATTTTAAGTGACTTGCCCAGTATATTATTGAAACTTTATGGCAGAAGCAGAGAGAATTCACTTCTCCAAAGTGGCATTCAACTTCCTTAACCATCCTTTCCCTTCCTGCAGTCTCCTGCCTCCTTCACAACACTCACTCCAATTCTGCAACAAAATGAAGTAGGGGCTCTACAGACAGCAACTCATTCACTACACAGTGGTGATTTAATCCCTGAGCAACATCAATTTTGTGCATTGAATGAGGCAGACGTTTTGTGGGGGGGCGAAATAGTATGTGATCATGTTACTAAAGACTCTCAATGCATATGCATAACTGGACCAAAGAAATGTTGCACAGGAAATCTTAATTATAGCATTTTCCAAATTCCAAATGCTTGATTTTGCACCCTTAATATCTTTATACATTTTCCTGTGTTAGAAGAACATCATTTTGAAAAGAAGCTGGACTCCCACATGAGTCATGAGAATGGTTGGACCCTTTAGATCCACAGCACAAACTTCTGTCACTTGAGCTAATGGAGTAGCTGATAGCAGTAGCAGGCTGTCATCTTTGTGGATCAGCCACTAGAGGGAGATGAAATTTACATTTTTCTAGGGGGTTTCCACAGATACTTGTCATCAGCAAGTATGTTAGACTCTGGAATCCAGGGTTCAATTCCAAGTTCTATAGGATTGTGTGTTCTAATGGTTATAGAGACCCCTCTGTCCCTGTCCCTGTCCCCTCCTGCCTTCTTTAGTTTCCCTGTCCCTGGCTTTTCATCTCTCAGCATATTTCAGTGATGCTACTTTCTTCTCCCATGCTGCCCAGACACCAGGAGGGAAGACATTGGGAATACAGGAGAGACAATATCCCTGCTCTCAGTTCTGGTGTCTGATGCCACAGCTCCCTGGAGCAATTTTAGGGAAAGTTCTAATCAATCCTGGGATGACTCATACTCATTTTGCTGGTGAGGATAGTACATGTGCAGTCCAGCCCACACAGGATCTGCTGGAAATGTTTGTGTGGTACAGTTCAGGACCAGTGATCTGCATGACTTGTTAAGTGCTGAATTCTTAAAGCCCTAGGCCTCATGATGCCCTAAAATACACAAGATCAACTGTCAGATTCTCTGGAGAACAGCAATTCTGATAGCAGTTACATAAGTCTTAATAGGCTCCTAAGATTAATTGCCTCGTTCAGTTTATATAAAAAAAGGTTGAAATCCTCATGAGTAGTGCAGCATGTGCATGGGAAAGGGTTAAGTGAAACTTGCCTTCACATCCTATGGCCTTCCATTAAAATCAAACAGATCCCTTGTGCAAATGTAAATTGTAGAGTGTGCTCCATGCTGTCATAAGGTGACTAATGTGGCTAGTGCATCTGAAACCTTCAGAGAAGTTAGCTGCTGAACTCTTAACACATCTCTGTTCAGCATCTGCAAACAGTTTTCAGAGGCTTATAGTTGGGTCCAATTTGGGGATTTTTTTTTTCCCCACTGGGGTAGGAAAAGATTCATCTCTGAAACCAGCATGACCACCTCCTTTGCCTATAAAAGCATCTTCATACTAAATCATTCTAGTTCAACTTTAATTAGAGCATATTTTCATATAAACTTAGTGGGGTTTTTTACAAAATGCCAAGGAGGAAGCAGTGAGGCTACTCTAGCAGCATTCACATGGAGAAAACACTTATGTGCCCATTACGTTTAACTAGCCTATCAAAATGTGTTGAGTGAATTTTTCCTAAGCCTTGGTTCTTGCTCCATCTGTCTGTTCTTTGACATCCATATGATGGTTTGAACTGATAACTTCCCATTTACTTCTTCCAGGTGGTTATCATCTTGTGAAAATAGGAGATCTATTCAATGGGCGATACCATGTGATCCGGAAACTAGGATGGGGGCATTTTTCCACTGTGTGGCTATCTTGGGACATTCAGTAAGGTTTTTGTTCTTTTGCTGGCATTTCTGCCAAGAATCCAGAGTAGATAATCTTTGCACAGATAAGACTAGCAGACTTCCCTTATGATCTTGCATGTGCTGTGCATACAATGTCAGAAAAGATTATTGTATTAGCTTGTGCACAAGTATTAATATTTATGTTGCATGCCTGTATGCAGAAAGAATGCTTGTGTGTTCAGCTGTTTCTGTTCCAGCACTTCAGGCCAGTCAAGGTATAGTTTACCTTAAATGTATAAGGCAAGGAAAACTAACTGGGTGTTGTAAGAGCCCTAGAGACAGTTTTCACATGAGTGAATTGGAACTTATCTTCCTGTGTTACTAAAGAAGCAATCCTTAATAACCGGGTCTTGGATGTGCATGAATTAAGAGAATTCTGGAGACCATGTCTTTGAATAGGAGATAAGTTATCACTAACTTGCTATGTCTGTGTTTAAGGGGGAAGAGGTTTGTGGCGATGAAAGTAGTAAAGAGTGCTGAGCACTATACAGAAACAGCACTGGATGAAATCAAACTGCTGAAGTCGGTGAGTGCCTGAAGGCAGAAAGCTCTGTTCAGCTTTGTCCATTTTCAGAGTTAATACCCCTCTCAGTTTGGAAAATGGCTCCTGTACTCAAGGATCATCTCTTGGTTCCATAGTACATGGGAGGAGTGGGTTACAGACTTAACTGACTAGTGTAGTCTCTGACTGGGTCCTATTTTTGTTTGATCCATAAAGGGGTAAAAGTGAACAAAGCTGACAGATTTACTTAAGGAACACAGTCCAGGTTTTAACCTCTTTTACGTGGTGGTACTTTATCTCCTCCATCAGGGACTACCATGAATATTGGTTATGGCCAGGTCCCATGGTCATACAATAATTGAAACTCCTTGCCTCCTAATCTCCACTTTGCACCTCCCAGAGCTGGTGGCTTTGCTTTTCATTTAAGTTTTATTGGTCAGATGATAAAATATTAATGTTATGTGCTGTTTAATGGGTTGTAGGGAAGGTTGGAGGCAGGTATGCACCATTCTGGGATCCACCAGCGCTGCTTAGCACAGCTCCTACTTCCCCCTTTCCTGAGGGCCCCTGAAGAGAGGGGAAAACATGTTACATGCTCAGTGATGTCTAGTCCAGGAATTTTATGAAATGATGTATCTCGTGTTCCTTATCTTCGTCCACGCAGGTCCGCAACACTGACCCCAATGATCCAAATAGAGAGATGGTGGTTCAGTTATTAGATGACTTCAAGATCTCAGGAGTGAATGGCTCCCGTATCCTTTTATAGAACAAATGACAGAGCACAGAATTGAATTAGTATAGGAGTTTCTTGTGCAGCTCTCTTGCCAGTGGAAGTGAACAATGTCCATGCAGCTGTTTTACTGTCCAAAACAAATCTCCAATAACACAGACCTCTCCCAGTGGGCCTTATAGCTCCCTGCAGAGAATAGGCCTGGAATAATCCATCACCACGTAGGTTGTGAAGGACAGTGCTGCTGAGTCATGATTTAATATGCAAGACAGCATGACTGCGCTTGATTAGAGCTGAGTGGCACAGTGTTTTGGGGTTTTCCTCTTTCATCCTTGACCAGGCCACATGCAGCCTTTTATTAAAATCCCTGACTAAAAAATAAAGCATTGTACGATATCAGAGATTTATCTGCTCGTGCTGAATGCAAACTGTAGGCTTATAATTTAGCAGCATAGGTGAGCTTCTAACTCAGAGGGTCTGCTTTGGCAGCCTTACAGGCCCAATATAGTTTCTAAAGCGCAACCTTATGACCTGCTTGGGAGCTCTTAATATTGGATTGTCAAAGATCCCATGTATGTTTGTAGTATCAAGAACAAAGGCAGACTCTCAAGTGTTTTGCATGACATGAAGCACTTTACTGGGGTTCTCCATAAAGTGTGTTCTACAATTCTGGCCCCAGAACTTTCCTTTGTACCCTACATCCCTCCTTTTCAGAATGAGTGACTTTCATTTACTTCGCTGGGAGTAATATTGCAGAGGGAGAATCCGACCCTAGATTGTAGCTTTCTAATGTTTATAGCTAAAGCGAAACACAGGACAGCACTATGAATAAAGTCCAGCTCTGCTGCTTAGCTGCAGTGGGAAAGCATATTCTCTAGAGAGCACAAAATCAGAGCAGCTCAGTCCATTGCTGCAAAGAAAGTGATGGAAACATTCCTGTTAATCTTTCCTTATATAAAAAGAAGAGTCTTAGAGTCTAATTTCGACTCGATGCTGCTCCTTCTATGTTGCTTTAAATTCAAGCAAGAAGAATGCATATACACACTACCTATGAGATGAAGAAAAATGTCATGAACTTTAAGAGCTAGGCTTTTGAACAGCAAATTCTTAATATTGAATCTGTTGCAGAAGTGGCCTCATCAGTTTATGCCATTTTTACCTATGAAACACACAGTATTGAAGTTCGGGCCTGTGAAAAGAAAAGGAGGACTTGTGGCACCTTAGAGACTAACAAATTTTTTTGAGCATAAGCTTTCGTCAGCTACAAGTAGCTTTAGGGGGGGGAAAAAAAAAAGCTGGGAGAGAAATAACGTGGCTTGATTTATGGATTGAGAATTCAGCTCTTTGGTCAGAGTTCAAATTTTGCTATAAAGAGATCTGGGGCGAGAGCCAAGATCATTTGGGAATTTGTCGGCTCAGCTAGGCCGTGTGTTTAAATGCTAGCAGCAGTTCAGACATAGCCCATTGTACAGATGGCCTCTTCCCAGAATTTGGGATTACTGCTATGATAACACCGTTGCTCCAAATGAGCTGCATTCTTAGCTATTTGAAGTTTTATATTGCCACTAACAGTGCCAGTCATTGTTTTCTCACACATTTGCTGCTCCAAATACGTAGACGGCTACCTGTGCTTGGAAGGAAAGGGAGTTGGTAGGAGCTGCAACATCAGGAGGCAGAGGTAGTTTCTTGGGGTTAGATTTATTTTCAGCACTGTCTAAGAATCCTGGGGGCTCTTTGGGTCAGGATGTTCCACTTTCTCCTTGACCCTACTGCAGATATCTGTATGGTGTTTGAAGTTCTAGGGCATCATCTCCTGAAGTGGATCATCAAGTCAAATTACCAGGGCCTTCCACTCCCATGTGTCAAAAGAATCATCCAACAGGCACGTTCCAGCTCTCACTGAATTAATACCCTGACCCCAGTGAGAACTGTTTTGTGACTGTAATTGCTTTTCCATCAAATGCAGGGAATGAGACTTGAAGACAAATTCATAGTGGTACATGTTTTCACAAAATAACTAAAATAAGTGGTTTCAGTGGTCAGTACCTGCATTCTGTTTAGCTGACGAGGTCTGCTTTGAACAGTGAGTGTGCGTAACATAAATCCCTGCATGCTAGCTATAACAATTTAAACTTAATAGCACAAAACTGGCTGGCTTGGCTTTTTACCCCTTCCCCTCTAAATCTTGTTGTCCCTGGGGGGAAGGTAAGTCCCCTCCCCTTTCCCACAATGAGTAGTTCCCTTTATAGCTTTATAAGCTCACTCTTCACTGACTGCAGCACTTGTTTATGGGGGAGAAGGAGGACCATGTACTTTCCCCATACCCTTGTAAATAGCTAAGGGAGAAATGTTTCTGGGGAGGTCAGATGGGAGGGAGAAGGCTTAGAGTATTAAAATTCAAGGAGCTTAATTCTTACATACCTGTAGGTTGAGGAATAGAGGCGAAGATAGCATTTTATTATAATTGCCTAGTTAAAGTTCTATGCAAACTTCCTTTTAACTCAGTAGTAACCATGCTCCGGGATAATGGCCTTGAGGTTTAACTTAAAAGAACTTCCTGTTTGTTACCTAGATAACTATAGAACTTCTATTATTTTCTCACCCTTTCACATCTGGTTTGCTCATTATGTGCATCTTTGAATATCTGTTTTCTTCTCTCCTATGTGCAGGTTCTACAGGGTCTGGATTACTTGCACACGAAGTGTCGGATAATCCATACAGATATTAAACCCGAGAACATTCTGCTGTGTGTTAACGAACAGTACATCCGCAGGCTGGCTGCAGAAGCAACAGAATGGCAGAGATCTGGGGCGCCCCCTCCTTCTGGCTCTGCAGGTGCTTTTTCTATGGAAAACTTGCAGAGTCCAAAGAGATTGTAATTGAGCTGACAAGGGAAAATTCTCTAGTAGTTGTCTCAGCATTGGAAAGCAAAGGAACAACATTGCCAATCATTTCTATAAAGCCAGTTGTAAACTGCAATACTAGTCATGTGTTCCCACAAGAAGCTTGCCAGTGTAAAAACAGAGTACATGATCATTAACACCCACTTTTAATGTTGGTCTGACATAGATTATGTGGTAAAATAGTCATTTATATAGTGCTTTCTGTAGGAGACTTTGAGAGTGCTTTACAAATGTCATGTTATTTTCTTAAGCGCTGTTTTGAGTGCATGTGGTGGGTCAGCGCTCGTGTGTGTTCTATAAAAGCTTACCTCCTTGAGTGCTCTAGAAAGTGGAAAATTCCTTTCTTTATAGAATTCTATGGATGTATTTTGGCAAACTCTTGACGAAATGATATGAGCGCTACCCATTTACCATCTTGCAGGACAGGCCTGAAAAGGGATTAAACTGTTAGAAGTGCTTTCCTGGTTGTGTGAATGCAATATGTAGCTTATGGCAGAGGCCAGGCTTCATTCTTGTTTGGAGTCTCCACGTACATTCTCAACGCTCCTCCTTGGCATCTTCATATGTGCCAGTGCACAGTCCCCAGGAACTGTTGGTTGCTGGCAGGCTCTATGATATGCAAAGTGCAGCTTCCAACTGAGGCCAGCACAGTACAGCTTGGGCTGGCTAGGCGAATAGGCTCCCTCACAGTTTTGGTTTTCTGACTGCCAGGGTCCCAGTTGACATCTTGGCTTAAGCAAGGTGTACAGTGCATGAAGCAGATATCCTATCATGCTGTTACACGCTTTACGTCCCCTTTTTCTGGTCACCAGTTAAGTGAGTCTGCTGTCTAGTCTGGTTAATTGAAGCTTGACTCATCTAACAAATGTTCTGCAGTCTATTCTTTCTGGCAGGTTGCTGCTATCCCTTTTTTGAGAATTGAGGCTTTCAGAATTGGAGGATGCACTTGAGTTTTGTTTCTAATCCATATAGAAATAAGACACTGATGTATTCCCTATCTACATAGGGAAAGAAGGAAGCCATCACTGTTTATTCTTTCAGTACAGTTTTACATTTCAACAGTACCTAGTATCCACAGGGAAACAAAATAGGCTCTGTGGAAGATGTTCCTGGCTTCCAATCATTCTTTCTTTTTGCTCATGTGATATCTTTATTGCAGTGTGATTGCAATCTATAATACAAGCATACTAACTTATTTCTCTTTCTCTTCCAGTGAGTACTGCACCTCAGCCCAAACCAGTAAGTATGGTAACTTTTTTCTTCCTTTATAAGCAAGTGTAAATGTGTGCGGTCTACATACATTCAGGTGTACAGCTTGTTTAGAATTGTTTTATGCTTTTGTTCTATAATACGGTAAGTGGTAGGGAATCCTACTTTGAGACCCGAATAGAAGAACTTGAAGTGTGAACAAGTTCAGTGTATGGCTGTTAACACACTGAACATTTAAATTTCTGTGTTACAGGTACAGCTAGTCACAGAATGATGTCCAATTACAGTAGTTGTACAATACCAGCTTCCCAAGATCACTAGCATTTTCCAGAGTTCAGTGTTCCTCGAGCATCATCAATCATTAACTGTGGTTAATGAGGCTGTGTGCTATTAAAGTGGCCCAAGTGGGATGAAGCTTTTAAAAATGAGTGATCTTTAGTAATGTCAGCTCTTTTGCAGATATGAATCTGTTCCATGTACTATGACAAAGCTGTTGCTATCTAATCAGCATTTGGCCTGTGAGAGAGAGGTTGCATCATCAGAGTTTCCATCTCAAAAATGCCACCAGGATTGATACCTGTCATGGCATTCCCAGTGGATGGTCCCAGGATTGCATGGGTTACGGAGACTGAACTCCCTTCGCTCTTTCAGGTCAGGATGGCCTTTTCAGTTCAGGGCTGAAGCCCATTGGCTCAGCAGTAGGTGAAGGCCTTCCCAGCTGCAGTATCTGTTCTGTGGGTGGGACAGGACTTTTCAGTCTCCAGGGTTGTCAGGTGAAGACTTCACACAAGCTCTGAAAGAATTCACTAAAAACTAAAACCTGACTGTAGCTTGGGGTTTTATTAGAATAAATACCAAGCCAGATGTGTGAGAGAGTTGTCATTTCCCTGCAGGCTGACAAAATGTCAAAGAATAAGAAAAAAAAATTGAAGAAAAAGCAGAAACGGCAGGCAGAGCTACTGGAGAAGCGAATGCAGGAGATAGAGGAGATGGAAAAGGAGGCAAGCCCTGTACAAACACAGCCTGAAGAGCAGGAAGAAGCTCGGAACCCTCTTGAGATGCTCTTAAAAGAGAGCCCACCTGATGAAGGGGTACCAGGAAACCTGGGTATGGATCCAGAATATCACATGGGCCTGCATGCAAGTGTGTGTGTGTGTGCTTAAAAGCACAGTAATGTTCCTTCAACCACACTGTTAAAATTGCAGTGTACATCTCTGCAGCATCTCTACTGGCCTTGAATGCTGGCCGCTGATCTGCAGTTGAATTGCCACCGCATTCCACTAACTCTGTATCCATGCTATGGATAGTAGTCTACATTGCAAATGCTGTAGTGTAGATGCTTACAGTGACAAAGGCATTTTTCTGTCTCGTAGTACATCCACCCCACCCCAAGACTGTAGTGAGATCAGTAGAGGAATTTTTCCATTGACCTAGCTTGGGGGTTAGGACAACCTAACTATGCCACACGGCGCATTAAATTTTTCACAGCCCTGAGGGGTATAGCTAGGTTTACCTAAGTTTTTAGGTGCAGACCAGGCGGCGGCTATTCCAGTATAGCTATGTCAGTGCAGCCATGCCAGCATAACTCCATAGTGTAGACACAGTTTACGCTGACAGAAGGGGTTTTTCCATCAGCGTACAAACACCACCTCCCCAAACAAAGTTCACTATGCCGACCTGACCCAAATTGTAGCTATGTCAGCCAAAGAACACTTCCGTTGACATAGCTACGTCAGTCAGGAGTTAGGTTTTTTCCACACCCCTGGCTGATATAGCTGTGTTCATCTAACTTAAGTGTAGACCAGGCCTGAGTCTGAGCAGGGACCACGGAGTCTTGTGCTAGTAAAAATGGATTAAAGAAGCATTGCATTCAGCTGTTCTGTGCGAATGTGCTAGATTTTTGGGCTTACTTAAGGTCTTGCTATAGCTGTTATTCAGTCCATGTGTTATGTTTCCCTGTCCCTTAAGAATCTTCTGATTCTTTCTTTTCCCTTTCCTTAGATGAAGTTGCCCATGTTCAAGAGCGAAGTATCCTAATGGAAGGCAGCATGGAAAAATGCATACCGGAAATCAACTGCAACGGCATGGTACAAATGACTGCCTTCTCAGACTCCAGCAACCAAGGGTCTGGGAGGCTTGAGGAGGACCTTCATAATGCCAATGACTGTGATGAGCACCCTCTGGCACAGGAAGAGGACAGCTTCCATAGCTGTAATTACAGCCAGCGTAACGGAGACTCGGAGAACAGGTCACAAGAAGTAATGTCGGACTCATGCGTGCCCTTAATTTCTGAGGTGCTAGATTCCATGGTGTATCAGCCAACTTCAAGTGAAGAGCAATCGTTCAATGAGCAGGAGATCAGCCAGTTGCAAGAGAGTATACGTGCAGAGATACCCTCAGAGGATGAGAATGAGAATAATGGCCCATCTGAGAACAAAGGTACCAGAGGACTCCTTTAGGAGATCTGTCCTTTGGAGTCTGTAATGTGGCATTAATAGGAAGCTTTATATTGGCTGACCTGACTCTACCTGAGGCCATCTCTTTGAGCTCTGTCCTGACATCACTCTCCACTCTGATCTGCCTTTGGGGATTCCACTGTTGCAACCTTGGGTTGACAGGCAGTTATGCCTTTTGATGTGATGGATTCCAGAGTGTGTAAACTGCTACCCTGCACTCTCATCCAATTCACTCTGTCCTTCCCAACTTTAAAAAGCACCCAGTTACTTTCTTTTCCAAGTATGTTTGTTTATGATCATAGTCATACCTTAAATGGGAACGTTCCCCCAGCTCCCTCACTCTCGTTCAGATATTTTTGTTTTTTAAATATCTGTACATAAAGAACCGTATTGTACATAAAGAATTGGGTAAGAGTGCAGGGTTGCAGTTTACACATTCTGGAATCCATGACCGCAAAGGCACCGCTGTCTGTTCAACCCAAGGTTGCATCAGATACCTAAACTAGAGTGAGAGAGGAGAGGGCTGACAGAATATAGGGTATATAGAAAAGCTTGTATTGACATCTCAGTTTTTGCCATGACAGGGCCCAAAATCAACTTTCCTCGCAAGGAATAGCTGGGCTTTACTTTTCTAGCATAAGTTCCTTAAGTAATATTCCCTTCCAGAACAATAAATCCACTTCAACGAAAGTGCAGGTGGGGAGGGATAGTTTTAAACTTGTAAGGAGGAAAAGGCTTCAAGTTTGTTATAGGGTTATAAAAACAGAGATAACATACTATAAAACTAGTTTGATGGCAGATTCTGTATAATGCAGAAACAAAATTCTTTTGAGACATACCTAAAGGTGTGACTTGGTATAATTTAAATCACATAGATCCCTCAGTTAAACCATGGCTCCTTTGAGTCAGGGTCAAGTCAAAGATCTCAGCCCAAAATAGAAAACTGGGAACAATCCTTGTACTTCTCTTACCTTGTCGCATTACCCCATTAAAATGCAACCAGGGAAATGTAAGTGAATGTAAGAGCTAAAAAAGAAATTTCAACACAGTATCAAAACTCGGCCTGTACTGAGTCTATTGATGCCTCTCTGGATTACTAGAGAACTGCCTTTCCTGATGCATTTAGGAATCCTTACTAGATATAGTCATTTAATGACTTTTTTTCCCCTCTTTTTATTTCTCCAGTATATCCATCTTGGCTTGTTCTAACTGTACACTTTAAACTTTGCAGCAGTTGGCATTGCTGCTCTGGGAAGCAATGCTGCCATCCTTGGAATTTAACTCTTGTAACTTTAAAGAAGGCTTCTTTAGGGTTGAGGCTCTCTTAGACACTATCAGAACCTACCAACTCTGCAGAAAGCGTTCTAAATTCTGCTGGTGACTGCACTGTCAAACAGCCAGTCTTAATAAAAACTATTTTAAAAAAGCCAAGCTAACAGAGCTCACAAAACAGCCATCTTCCTGCACTTGCACATCCTCTGTTATGCTAGGATTCAGTGTCTTTTTTATTGTGCAATACAGGGGGAGGAGCTTTTGCACATATGTATACTGGGCAGAATATACTAGTTAAATCAATTTACTATCTTAATGCCCTTCTGGGGGAGCCTGGGGGGTTAACAGATATTGACTAGAGTTGATGGTTTGTAGCTAGACTGCATGGCGGATAGTTCTGATCATTGACCCGTATCCTTCCTGCACAGAACGATGCCTGTGGGGTTTGGGTGGCAGATGGTGGCCCTGTCCATGTGGATTTAATCAGCTGTTGTGCATATTGCATTTAGGGAAATCCACTGCTGGGAATTTTCTCCTTAATCCCCTTGAGCCCAGGAATGCAGATAAGCTCAAAGTGAAGATAGCTGACCTAGGAAATGCCTGCTGGGTGGTAAGTGTAAACCTTTCAGTGTTGAGTGACCAAAGCTACTAATCGGTTTCCCGTTGCCTGGGGGTGGAGGGGGAAGCTGAAGAAGACAATCTGTATTTACTTTAAAATAAAAGGTGCAAAATGTCTATGGTTCACCTGCAATGTCACGAGGGATAAAACTTAATACAAGGATTAAGTTTAGACTGTCCTCCTGATGTTCCTCTACTGTACCTTGTTGCAGCTAGTTTTGCAGCCTGTCAAATCATACACTCTGAGGGAACCGTTTCATTTGTGATTTCTGAGCATGTAAGATAAACTGTAAATAGTTTTGGCCTTTAAAGGCTGTACTGCAGTGCTTCTAAATCCGTTTGAAATCTCAAGCAGGAAAGAACATCTATTTAAATGATTTTAAATAGCAAAACAATTTGGAACGGTCTTTAGTCTCTTGAAAAGTCCTAATTTCAGGATCCTCTGTTTTGAATTGCAACTGTTGATGAGGCAATATCCTAGAAGAGTGTTGCTGCTCTGCTTTAGGTGTGTGCTGCAACACACCGTCTAGTAAGGGGGAAGGTTGGACTTCTGAAGTAACTGACAACTGCTTCTCAGTAGCGATTAAAATAGAAATGTCTCTCCGGGTATATTAATGTAGGTTATTAACCTTTATTTAGAACTTGTTTACAAAAGCTTTGTCATTCACTTAACTTTGCACGATCATGATTTAGTCAGGTGTCAACTTGAACCCTCGATCCGCTAGCATTAGTGCCGAAATTGATAGCTGTGAAATACATCCCGTTTTTAAAGATGATTCCTAGTGTTTAGGCTGCACATCTTCATGCCTGACAAAAACTGTTGGTGCCTGAGAGATGTGAAATAGGTTACCTGTCAGAAGTCACTTGGTAACATTCATCACACTCTTGTAGTTCAACTTTAAAACTGACGTTCTCCACAGCTGCTGCTACTGTTTGCCATCATCTGAATTGTCAGGCTATTTTGTCTGAGGAAAAGTGCCTCTGGTTAGGGCATTTTAATCATTGTTGAAATTTAAGAAACCACTTAATTGAAATGTAAAAACCAGTCTGTCATGTTTCATCAGCGAGATATCTCGGTAAATAGCACCTCTCTGGTCTTAGTTGAAGGAATCTCTTCCTTTAGCAATTTCAACCAGTTAATAAAGTACCTTTTTTAAAATTTTTTTTAGCACAAGCACTTCACTGAGGACATTCAGACAAGGCAGTACCGGTCCCTGGAGGTGCTGATAGGATCTGGGTATAACACCCCAGCTGATATTTGGAGCACAGCCTGTATGGTGAGTTTGGCCATGCAGGGTGGACCCTCAACATTCAGTAGTTGCAGAGAATTCTGGGAAATTCCAGCATGCTGTGTACTCTGTGGACCACAGAATCATTTTTGCTGGTTCTGGCTATAATGGCACTTTAGAGAATATTCTTTTCTTCTCATCTTCAGGCACTGATTTTGGTTGGTATCTGATTTCATTCCTCCTGGGGACACTGATCTGACATCTCTACGGAGAACTCCCCTGTTAATTTTCAACATGCTATTTAAAACTAAAGATTTATAGCCAAGTCCCCATGTTCTGTGTGGCACATTAGACCTAAATGTGGCAGGAACCTCAGAATTTGCAGAAGTACCCTTCTAAATTTTCCCTATACAGCCCACAACCTGAGCCAGTTCAGTATGGTGTCTCCTGTTTGTTTTGATTTCTGTTTTACACTGTCTTCAGATTTCAGACTTTCATTGTATTATAATGAACAGACTCCAACAAGAGACTGCTGAATTGGAATTAATTTGCAAATTGGATACAATTAACTTAGGCTTGAATAGAGACTGGGAGTGGTTGAGTCATTATACTAAGTAAAACGATTTCCCCTTGTTTATTCCCCACACTGTTCCTCAGACGTTCTTGTTAACTCCTGGAAATGTGCTGGAAATGGCCCACCTTGATTATCACTTCAAAAGGTTTTCTCTCCCCCACCCCACTCTCCTGCTGGTAATAGCTTATCTTAAGTGATCACTTTCCTTACAATGTGTATTTTTTCATGGTCTGTGTGTATATAAATCTCCTCACTGTATTTTCCACTTTATGCATCCGATGAAGTGGGCTGTAGCTCACAAAAGCTTATGCTCAAATAAATTGGTTAATCTCTAAGGTGCCACAAGTACTCTTGTTCATTGTATTATAAATTCTTGTACTGAGGCATAATACATGACACACTCAGTTGAAGAGAAGCTGGAGGCTGTAACAGTTTGCTAAGGGGACTTGAGGGTCTTGGCAATTGAGAGAACATGTGAAGCAGTTTGAGGTTGTGGGATGAGCTCACTATATGTGGATGCCCCTTTTAAAGCAGTTATTGGCAATTGTATTAAATTATATTCCATATTTAACACCCAGTTTTAGTTCAATAAGCCCATTGTTTCAGGCTTTCTGCCAACTCAGGAAGAAAATGGTCAGTTTACACTTTGCTTTTGGGCATCTTTACAGCCATTAGAACTACAAACTTACTTTATTTGTAAATAAAAGCTAAGATGGCAAGCAAGAGGGGATTCTGCAGTGTGTTCCATAATCAGAGCATAGAAAGCCCTTAGTACAGTTACCTAAAGACACTAAACAAGCTCTTAAGATATGAACACTGTAGAAAATGCAGCTTCATTCTCAATCCGCAAAAATCTGAGGCACATCAAAAATCTAAACTTTGGAGGCAGCGTAAAACAAATAGAATTTGGGATCAGGACAGCCAGGAAACACTGTCTTGCACTGGCTCAGGTTGTGGGCTGCATAGGGAAGATTTAGAAGATATAGTGCTACATCATTCTGTCTCTTCAAATCTAGAAGTAGAGAATTGGAGAAAATGTGCTTGGAAGGTGGTTGCAAACAGCCTTGAACTTGGGGAAAATGGCCTTTTTGGAGGAAGCTTCATGAAAACAGCTTTTTAGCTCAAGTATCCTATGTGCTCTTGGTAGCTAACTACCAAAGCAAAATCTAGTCTAGGTGTAAAGCTGGTGAATTCTTGGTTATGTACAGTATCTTAATAGTTGAACTTCATCTTCATCTTGACACATCATTTTGCCATGATCCAGCTTTGCTTAGTGAGATGATCTTATGAGATACACTAATAGATCTGTCGTAATGTATGGCAATGTGCAGTGCCTTCATCACAAAAGTTCAGAATGGATCTTAATGGCTTTCTAGGTTTCACAAGGAATTGTTTCCCCTTCACATTCAAACTGCCACACCTACTCTGCAGTACTCATACATAAGTCTAACAGTGACAACTTGAAAAATGATTCAACACATTTTTTTCTTGTTTAGGCCTTTGAACTAGCCACAGGAGACTACCTGTTTGAGCCCCACTCTGGAGAAGACTACTCCCGGGATGAAGGTGAGTGTGTCTAGGTGTCTACCCTTTTTAAAATGGAATACCAGCAAAGGTGGTGGTGGGTGGATGGAGAGAGCTTTGTGTTATTAGTCACTGAAGCAGAGGCTCCTTGCTTGGGTACATGTCTGCTTGCTTGAGTAAAGAAGTCCCAGGTTAATTGTATTGGAGGGAAACTTGAGTCTTTAATTTCAGGCACTAAGCAGTAAAGGTTCAGTTTCTGTTACTGGATACCTAAAAAACACTCCCTTGTCTTTACTGCTGCCTCTTTCACATCTGTTTTAAGATGGGTACCTTCCTGCTCAAAATAAATAGGATCTAAACAGCTTTAATCATTTTCCTCTGCTCCTGATCTGAACCTTGTCTGTTGTAAAATTTATATACACAGGGCCGGCTCTAGGATTTTTGCTGCCCCAAGCAAAAAAAATTGTTGGCCACTCCCGCTTTTTTTTCATGCCCCCTCCCGGCCCTGCCTCCTCCCCCAGGCATGCCGCATTCCACCCCCATTGCTTCCTGCGGCTCCCCCCGTAACCCCCTGCCCTAGCTCACCTCCACTCCGCCTGCTCCCTTGAACACGCCGCTGCTCCACTTCTCCCCCCTCCCTCTCAGGTGAGGGAGAGGCAGTGTGTTCAGGGGAGTAGGTGGAGCGGAGGTGAGCGAGAGTGGGGGGGAGGGCAGGAAGTAACGGAGGGGAGTAGAGGAACTGCGCCTCCCCCGAGCGCGCCGCCTCCCTCCACCCAGGCTTGCCACACAGTGCAGCAAGCCTCGGAGGGAGGGGGGAGAAGCGGAGCAGAGGCGACCTGGGGCAGTGGGGGCACATTTCTGGGGGCGGCATGGCCGGCACCGGAATGCCGCCCCTAGAAATGTGCCACCCCAAGCACCTGCTTGTTTTGCTGGTGCCTAGAGTTGTCCCTGTATATACATAATCTCTGATTTAAGATTCCATATTCCAAATGTGCTTGGTTAAGCTATTGACCCTCTGAGTCAGCATTAGACATAGATTAAAGACCTAGTAGTACCTCCACAAACACATGACACTGAACTATTTATAATATAAATACCTCTTAAGTAGCGCTTTTCATCCGTGGATCTCCGTATGTAAATCCCTTTATCCTCACTTACTGTCGGGGAAACTGAGACACAGAGAGGGAAAGTGACTTCCCCAATAGCACACAGCAGGCCAGGGGCAAAGCAGGGAATAGAATACAAGTTGTCTGAGTCCCAGTCTAGTGCTCTTGCCACTGGACCAAGTTGTCTCAAAGAAAGGTAAATAAAGTCACCATCTCTAAATGTTAGAAACGTGCTATAGCAACAAGTGAAAATTTTACATATAAATATGCAGTGTAATGGGAACTTTGGCTAATAGCTAATCAGAGTGTAGCCTTTCCTAGTGTTACCTTAACTTTCTCTTGCCCATTTTAGAATTTACAGATAATGGGTTTGCTGCTGAGCTATGACTGTACTGTGTCCATTTCAGAGCTCTGAATTTCAAGCAGATGCTATAAGGCTTTTGTTCAGAAGAAATACAATTTTTAAAACGGAGCTTTGTCTAGTAAGATGTTCAGCACCACACCTATAATTATTAATCATGGACAGTTTCATTGATAGCCGCTGGCTTTGTTTCACACTTTAAATAGATAGACCTTACGTGAGCAGTGGAATTAGCTAATATTTCATTCCATTTCCCAGTAGTTTAAATAGAGGGAACACTTCTGGTGCCTCTACCACTTGGTTCTGACTTTCTGTTGCCATTTGCTCTGTACTGCATACATTGAAGAAATAACTCACCTTGTTTTCTCTCAATGGACTTGTCAAGAATTCATGGTGCAGCTGCTGTTTCTGTCACTTTAGTCCCTCTCTGTAAGACGACTCCCTAGGAGTAGTAATTTCTTTAAATCCATGTTTAGTTTAACAAGTAAACTTCATTTAACGTTTTTGTAGATTTTTTTCTGCATTTCTTTGGATTGGTCCGAATGTCTCTGAATTGGTCCAGAGGCATCTATTTGCACCAGTAAATTCCCTTGACACTTATAACAGGTGCAGTCTGTATGCTGAAAAGCACAATCACATCACACAGCTGGTGTGTGTAATATATGTAAATCCCCCTGATCTAGGAGTCTCTGAGCAGCCTTAATAGGCACTGGAAAAATGCCAAATCTGCATCAGTGACAAGAACCTCTTCCAAACATTCCAGAGCAGTTTTCCAGGGAGGAAAGTTTGCTTGGATTAAGCTGAGAAATTTCATGCAAGCCTCTTCTCATGAAATTTCCAGCCCAGTTCAGTAGTCAGGGGTTCTGATAAGCGTTCCAAAGATCACAAGCTTTTTATCTGGACTGCAGGTTTTTTGGTTATCCCATAACTGCAGTTTATAAAATGATCAATTTATATCTGCTCCTTACTTTTTCTTTTTTTCACCCTGAATATAGTCTTGTTTAAAAGTCACCTGCAAAGGGGAACGTGTTGCTGTTTTATTCTTTATAGTGTATAAAGGCCTCAAAGGTGTTTAGAAATGTTCTGCTTGTTTTACATTATAAATATCAGGTCTTGTCTACCCTCATTGGGATTGGTTAGGGTTTTTTGTTTGGTGCAGGACTTTTCAGGCAGATGGAAAGCTAGTGACATTACATTCGTTGTATTAACAGTAGAGTATAGAGGCTCCAGAAAAGGAGCTTTGTGCATCCACATAATATACATAGCATGCATGGTCAGAGTCCCTAAAGCACTTACAACTTGAATAGACAAGGATGGAAGAGGAAGTGGAAGCGAAGAGACGTGAAGTGACTTTCCTGTGGCACGATTGTCTTGTCTCCTGTGGGCTATAATACTTTGGTCTAAATTACGTTGTTGGGTTTAGTGTGTGGGTAGTGGGTGGTGTAGGTAGCCTGTGATATACAGGAGGCCAAACTAGATCTCTTCTGGCCTTAAACTCTGATGCTGGCAAAGCAGTTCAGTGACGGAACTCAGAGCAAACCTAATTCTCAGAGTCTCAGCCTAGTACCTTATCCTAGCCCACACTGCTGTCCATCACAGGACTGAAATCAGAGCAGTGTGGACTGAAAGTGTTTTTAGTCTCTGTTTGAAATTGGTTTAAATTCAAATTTCAAACACTTGGAAGAAAAGCTCTCAACTTTTCAGGCACCCTTTTCTCTTCAATTGAGGGGTGAGTGCCTCCAGGGTAATTCTTTAGACTCAGAGGACTCCTCCAGCATAACTGAGAGACCAAACTGGATATTCCTGATATTTCTAAAGCGTAAACCACTTGCGCTTTATACATCATAAAGTTAAAATTCCTTCCCCTTCAGCAGATCACCTCTAAACAGCTCCTCTGTCCCACAAGATTGTTGTTGAAATAAGCCTTTTACAGCCACTTGTCCTTTCTCCCATCTTTCTGTCCCTTTTATTTTATTCTTCCCCTTCTGTTTTAGACCACATTGCGCATATTGTAGAGCTTCTAGGCAGAATTCCAAGGCACTTTGCCCTATGTGGGAAATATTCACAGGAGCTCTTCGATCACAGAGGTAGTATTTTCCCCCCACCCTTTCCTCCTCCAGGCACCAGGGATGCAGACAATCAGGAGACGGAGCATCCACACCAGTTTTTTGTTCCACACCAGCCCACCTATCAATGAAGAATAGGGTTCCCCAGGTCCCTGAGTTCCTAGAGGGCTGGGAACTACAATCCAAGGATTCTCCTAGTGGAGGAATCTAACTCTGGATTTCATCCATTCCCTCCCAGTTAGTGAAGAAAACAAGAATGACAAGTTTTCCAAATAGAGGTGTGCATGCTGCTCTCTCTGTCGGTGCCCAGAGCTGTTGCTCTGTATGGAGTGCCTTGTATTGATATCTGTTGTGTATGTCTCTCTTCTTTCTGAAATGTTTTGGAACACACAGATCACATTGCATTGATCATAGAACTTCTGGGGAAAATACCTCGCAAGCTCATTGTGGCAGGAAAATATTCCAAGGAGTTTTTCACCAAAAAAGGTAAAAGGAAGCGGCAAGTTTTTTCTAGGAGTGCCCTAATGCCTGTTGCTGGAACTACCAGGTAACTAGACCACAGCAAAGCCATAATCTTAAATCTTCTGGCTGCTGCACCAAAGATTCCCACAGGACCAAGGTGCTGCTCTGTATGTGTGTTCTTATCTGGCTATTGAGTGCATACCAATGCTCCTCATCTCAATGCTCCCCAGCCATAAGCAGGTTGGAGAGCACTGCTGTGGTCAGCTTGTCAGCTTTGTGGGCTGATTTGGCATCATACAGTCAGTTTTTATCAACAAATGGCTTTAACGTGCTTTTGAATTCCTTTGTCTAGACAGCTTTGCTCAGCTCCTGGCCTACTACTCTAATTCTGCCAGAGCAGCAGTACCCTGTAGTCATGAATATTGAGGTCCTGTTTCAAACCCCAAAGATTGTTCTTCCATGGATTTTCTGAAACGATACAACACTATTTGAGGAAGCGATAGTCTGCTGAGCAATAGGAAGCTGGCAGAATTGTATTAGCCAGGCCGAGAATCTCTTAGAGTAATACTTTTCTGGCATGATGAGGGCTCTTTAAAGCTACCTCGTGGTTAAAATGCATCCGTCTTCTCTCCTTTGGGTAGAGCATGAGGACTGAAGTATGTTGTTCTCTGCTGTCAGGCAGCCTTCACATTTCGCAGTCTGAACTGGAAACACCTGTCTGCTACATGCAGAACCTCTCCCCTCAGACTGGTTCTGAGTGTCTGCAAGTCAGTACAAGTAGTGAGTGGCCTTGTGTTAGTGTCTGTATTTTTTAGTTATAGTGACTAATCATGTTGTATTGAAACCGTGGAGCTGAAGTAGGAGGAGAGAGATGGGACCTTCTTGTAAAACTGTCTGACCTCCAAGGGCAGCTTTATAAAGAGGGAAACTTGGGTTGTTAAAATTCAACCCTTTACGCCCCTAGACAGCATTTACCAAAGCAACACCAGAGTCCTGATACCTACCAGAGTAACTTGGTAACCCCCTCTGGTACCATTGGTGACTTACTGTTGATGTATCTGATTTCGTTTTCAGGGGATCTGAAACACATCACCAAACTGAAGCCCTGGGGCCTTTTTGAAGTTCTGGTGGAGAAATACGAGTGGTCCCAAGATGAGGCAGCTGCATTCACAGACTTCTTATTACCTATGTTGGAGCTGATTCCAGAGAAACGGGCTACAGCAGCTGAGTGTCTCAGGCACCCCTGGCTTAACTCCTAGGGCTTCAACCCAACACCGCAGCCCTACACTCTGGTTTACAGCATAGCATACGTACACCCAGGTGTTCCAACTGCCCCTCCCCAGATCCATTTTTTCCCCCCTTGTTCCTTTTCAGTGTGAAGCTCTTCCTTCAAGGCTTCCAAGATTTTAGATAAATTTAACCTGTTCAGTTGAGTTTGCTTATTTGATTAAGCGGAGACTCTTCTCAGCCAGTGGGCATCCTGTGAGCTTTGCCTTGATTGGGCTTTGCCAAAGATTAATTGACTGACTGGAATACAAAGTTGCCCCAAGTCTCTTACCTGTTAGCGTAGGCATGAGTTGATCTGCATTAGTGTATGTTCCCTTAACTAAATTACACCCATGAAGGGGATATGAAGATCTGTGACTCCATCCTTCGCTCCCTGACTCCAGGAGTCAGTTTTCCACTGCACGGCCAGTAGCCAGCAGGAGGATGTGAAATGGCAGATTGGTACCTGGGTGATAACTTGAAATCCTCCACCCATCCCCAGGTGTCTGTTGTGTTTCTAGGGTGACTTCCCACATTCTTTCCAGTCAAATAATTTTTCTTTAGTTTTAGCCACTGAATCCTATGAAAAGCTGCATTTAAAAACTATTTTTAATACCATTATTTTTCCCCAGTGTTCAGATTAGTTTCTGAATTCAATGAAACCTGCTACGCTCCCTCAAATGCCTAAGCCCTTGGACTAAAACGTCACATGGACAATTTAAAAAAAAAAAAAAAAAAAAAGCAGAAGCTGGGACTGGTTAAATGCACAATCTGCAGAATAGATGTGTGCGTGCTTTGTTGGCAGAGTGGTAGTTGGATGCAGGCAACTCTTCCTAGACGTTTGAGTGAGCTGTAAGTTTTTGGGGTTTTTTTTTGCCCATACTGGCACTTCCTTTGCTTTCCCTGAAGTTGTCATTGCGTCAGTGAGCAGTTGGTCTTCCGTCTGGAAAGATGGAATGTACTTTCTCTTATTTGGACCATTCAGTTGTGAAGAGGGGCTGGTGGTATCTGTGTGTCACAGCCACACTGTGTTCTCTGACTTTGAAACACCACATTTCCAAAGCTTAATGTAAAGATTTCTACTGTGTTAGCTTGCCTTAGGTGCTGGCCTTTAGAAGTAACTTCCCCAATGGGATTGCCTTTTATTTTCTGAGACAAATGAGTACTTGGGGATTAACACAAGGACAGCTGAACTACCTGGTTTGGCTTTTTCCTGTAGACACAGGGTCAGCTTCTGTTTCCTAAAATCACCCTAAATATGGTTGCCCCAGTAGAATATTATATAAGGTTTTTAAACTTCTCAGAGGGGGCTGGGTGTAACAGGTTTGTGGGGGCGGTTATTTTAATGCAAAGTTAAAGCATTGTAGTGTTTGCTAGTTTTACGATGCATCTCTCCTAGGCTTTCCTAAGCGATTACAGATTCATTGCGTCCTACTCTAAAGCAAGGTTTTGGCAGGGTAGGGACTTGAACAGCCCTTCCTCACCATGGACCAAACAGGCCTTTGGGATCAAGAAGTTCTCAGAGGACAGAAGCTGCCTCAGGACTCAAACTCCCAGAAGGCCAAGAAGGCACTATTTGAGACAGTAACACCAAAGCTGCCAGTGAGGCTGTTACATGTCACTCTTGTGTGTGTGTTTGAAATCTCAGTTCATCGCAACCTTCCATCCACAAAAGCTGGTGTCCTTATTTAATCCACTTTAAAGGTATAACCATCTTGCCCTATATTTTCTTGCTTGTCCAGCCTAACACCGCCTGGGCCATTGACGAAATCCAGGCTGCATGTCCATTTAGGGGTTCTTAAGTCAGGTTCTCTATGCATAATCTAAGATTAAAGGAAATATACCAAAACAGTTTAAGACTGCTGAAAGATTTTCCTGGAATCTGGAATTCCTTCCCCAGCTCCAAGCGTCGCTTCTTTTTCTGTTGTAAAGGGATTACAGACAGGACTGGACTGTGTATTGCTGACCTTCTGTTTTAATACTGTGAAGACTTTTTGGAAGGGTGAATGGAACTTCTGGTGGCGTCACTAGAGCTCACCCCGCCCTGTGCATTTCCACACCCTGGCTGACCTAAAGGAATGAGATCCTCATAGAGGGGTCTGCACGTTGGGTTCTGAGGTATCCGTTCCCCCATCACCGCCAGAAGAGGACTTTTTCCCTCTAGCTCAGTAAAAGAGCCAGCTTGTGGGTTGAAGACACAGAGAGGCAGCTGTCAGGATTCAGTCTTGTCCCTCGTGCTCACTCACTTGGGGTTCACTAAACTTCCAAATTGCCATAAAGTGCTCACTAAAGGATTTGTACTTGCTGTGTTCGTCTAAAACCTGAAGGAAAATACATTTTTATTCTTTCTACTTGAGTGCATTGTCTTTTCTTTGTAAATGCCGTACAATAAAACAGATTATTTAATAACCCACATCTATTCTATTCCTGATATGTTCCCTCGGTAACTTCATTCAGAGCCATTGTCTGTCCATTAACTTTTGTATTCTGCTAGAGTAGGGAGCCAGGGTTCACGCATTTAGTCTTGAGACCCCATTCACATGCAGTATTGTGTGATCTAGGTAGATGAAATCACAAAATGAGTAGCAAAATCCTTATTTTGCTATCTTCTAAACTAGGAAACACTAAGACGTTGCTATAATAGTTTGTCCCCTTTAAATAGCCATGTGCCAAACTTTGCCACGGTTTTCCATTTAATAGTCCCTAATAGGGAGCCTTAACTGAGGCATCTAGAGCTTTCCTTACTGTAAAACAGGTTCTTGAACTTCATTGCACCACCACCCCCTTTTGACAACAAAAATTACTACATGACCCCAGAAGGCAGGGACCAAAACCTGAGCCCCGCCAGGCCGGGGGGGCCAAAATCCGAGCGCTATTGCCCAGGGTGGAGGGGGATCCTAAAGCCCGAGGGCTTCAGCCCGAGGACAGTAGGGGCCTGTAACCTGAGCCCTTCAGCTGTGGGACTTTGGCCCTGAACACTGGGGCTTGGGCTTTGGTCCCGGGCCCCAGGATGTCTAATGCCAGCCCTGGCACTCCCATTAAAATGGGGTCACAACCCACTGTTTGAGAACCCCTGCTGCAAAAGAAGTATGAAATTGGAAGATCAGGGTGCAGTCTTGCTGGAAGGGACCTGATTTCTAGCAGCTGTAAGGAAACAAACTTTAAGTTCAACTTTGCTTTGTCAGTTTTGGATTTAGAGCTGGCAGTGCTGTCTTTAAGATCCCCAGATCAGAAGAGATCACAGTCCTGGGCAATCTGCAGAATGTGAATATGCAGAAGACTGCTGCAAGTGGGTGTTCTCAGTGTGACATGAACTGGTAACTAAATCAGGTTATGCAGGTGGTTCCAACAATGCAGTAATAGTGTGAATTGAGCTGATTTTGAGTGACACCATCTGCTCTTGTGAATATTCTCTGAATTACCTGCTATATCATGCTGGAGCCCAGCACATTTGTGCCAGAAAAGAGGCTTTATCATGCTTTGCCTTTAATGTTGCTCAGTATGGTGAAAGGTTGTGGAGCCAGTTGAGTCCTAAGGCCAATTTTTCGCTGCACATTAATCCAGTTTCTTGCTGAATTTTGTTACTAACTGGACTGTGGCTTTGTTTGTCTCTCCTCTTATGGGTAATTTCAAGGGGCAGCTTTATAGGAAAAAGCCCGTTGAGTTTTTGTTGGAATTTGTGGGTGTTGAATGGTTTCTCTTGCAGAACAATACTCAAGATTGCAGGAGAAGAAGCCAGGTAAGAAGTAAGTTTTCCAAGGACACTGCAACTTTGCCTTTTATTCTGCAATTTTTTCTTGCAACAAGCCAGTACAAAATGTGACTGTAAGTAGCTAAAGCACACACTGGCTCCTCCCTCCTACTCCCCCTTCTGTAATTGATAGGGTCCCTCCCTCCAAATAAACACCATGCGGGGGTCGAGTCTCCAGCAGCCTCTTGCATGGAATCTTTTCAAGAAATTTGTAGGGAGAATAGAGTTCCTTCAAAATGACCTGTAAGAAAAGCATCAAGTTTCTGGTAGTTACCTGGTGGGGCTCTAGATGTCCCTGGAAAGAGAAGGAAAAGGTTAAATTACAGTTTTGTCGCATTCTAAAATAGATCAACATAAGGGTTTTTAAATCCCATTGTGTGCAGTAAGTTATTGCTGCTTTAGTGCCATAAGGTACTAAAGCAAAGATGCTATAACTAGAAGCAGTGGGAATACAGGGTCTTAAAATGCATCCGATGAAGTGAGCTGTAGCTCACGAAAGCTTATGCTCAAATAAATTTGTTAGTCTCTAAGGTGCCACAAGTCCTCCTTTTTCTTTTTGCGGATACAGACTAACACGGCTGCTACTCTGAAACCAAAAATTACCAGTAATCTTTCAGGAATCCTGCCAAATATACTTAGATTACATATACTTGGAACAAGTTTAGCAGTAATTTCAAATAGGATTACTTACTGTGGTGTTCAGCTTCTTCATTCATGGCCCTCCTCTGTAAAACAAAGAGCTGTCTTTATACTAGGGTGAGTGGGAGTGTAATGGAGGGAAAGAACAGGAGCAGCTGTCTTCAAAAGTTGTATCAGTTTCATGTGTTAAGGGAAAAGGTGACCTCATTAAGGTGGCTAATGAATGAGAAGGCTGTGTCTCATGCCCTGCTGCATACTGATCGTGGACCAACCTCATTCAGTATCTACTTAATGATGCAGTCTCCTTGCATTCATTTAATAGTTGTGGAAATGGACTAGCCCCTGCCTGAGGTTTCCCTTAACACTTGTTTAATACATGATGCCCATGTGCTTCAGAATCCAAATGCTGTTTGCAGGATAGATAGTGCTGGATACTAATCCATTACCAAGTGCTTTTAACATACACCACCTGGTGTGTGAAATGGGATAGCAATCTCTCCACTACTGAGATGAAATACAAGTCTTAGGATCCTTGTAACCAATTTCTTCCCTGGATGAAATGAACTGACTTTCTCTGCCATTCCTGGTCTAGTCTCTTTGGTGGTGTCAGTTGCCATGTCTGGGTAACGTTTGCCCTGGGTAGCTCCCTGGGTAATGTCTGCCTTCTCCTACCTGATTGGCCTGGAGCCTGTTAATGGTGGGAAAGTACTAATTTCTAGAAAGCAATTAGCCAGGCAGCCACAATGAGTGGGCAGAAGCCTGACCCGGCCTGTACTGTAGAACCTACCTGATCTCCTTGTTCCTGAATATCCCTTCCCCTTTATTTCCCATCTCTAGCACTTTCCAAGTCACTATAATTCACACCTATCATGGTATCTGGGCCCGATGGGCATGGCTGCAGGCTTTATAGGTGGCAGTGACCACTCAGGGGTTTTGAAGTACACTCTACTGGGCGAGCGGGGGAGAGAACAAAGTGAGGCCATTACCTTTATTTTCTACTTTGAAATCGTCTGGGAGGAGGTTATCTTGCCGGTTCCCTAGAACAAAGGCCAGGAAGGAGAGGATGAGGGCGTCGAGGATCCCAATAATGCAGAGGATGAAGGCCCAGCGCACGGTGCACGCCCCTAGTGTGTATTTGTCAGTTTTGTCCCCGCACATGCGCTTCACTTCATTGGAATCCCAACCATCCGGGTAGATCAGGCAACCTATCATTAGGCCGCCCGCTGCAGGGGGAAAAAACACAGGACGTGGGCACCAGTTGCACGGGGGTAGTGCACTGCCCCCTGGACTGGAGCTGGGAGGAAAGCGCCACCCAAAAAGATTCCTAGATCCTAATTCATCCTTTTTTTTTTTTTTAATGAAGTCATTGTGCCCACTCCCCTTTCCACGAAGGTTCCGCAAGCATAACCGTTCACAGCTCAAAGTGGATCTTCTGTGAGCCTCTTCTCCTGGAACCTAATCATCCGTTAGCATCATGCAGCACCTCAGGCGGTGCTCCTGGATGTTGACGGTGCAGGATCTGGCTCGGAATAGAACCAGCCCTGTCTGTTACGTGCCCATGACTACGAACCACCAACCCCAAGAGCGAGCTGCGGGCTAAATGGACATCACCGAACAGCTCACTGCTGAATAAACTACAGAACATCCCTTTCAACTGCTCTGTGCCTTATTCTCCGCGGCTGGTGAAATGGAGAGGAAAGTTGCCTCTGTAAAGCAGTTTCTTGGCTGAAAAATACTCTACAAAGCTGTTTCTACATTCTAGCATCAATACCAGACCCACCCTTGAAGGCTGAGTTGTGCTAAATGATGAATTTATTAACATGGTTTAGCTCTGGTCTCCAACTCAGGCAGCTACAGGTAGTTCAGCCTCTTACCAACCAATCTGATTAGTTCCTCCCCCCAAACCATCTTCCCATAATAACCAGGTTGCACTTTTCTATTGTAAACCTCAAAGTGCTCCACTCAGGTGGGTATTTATCCTTCCAGTCAGAGAAGTGAGGCACTGAGGTAGGAAGAGAGAGAGAATCAAAAGCTCGAGGACTAAAATGCATCGTGAGGCGCAAGTGGGTTAACGCCCCACAGTTGTAGTTTTGCATCCAGTGCACGGTGTTGGTGTGATCCCACTTTCCTGGAGCCTAGTTATATGGGAGCAAGGGCAGGTCTAAAGAGAAAAGTTACCCAAGTGCAGCTAGAACAGTACCGTTAAAGGGGTACAACATCCACCCCACACCCCCGTGTGTATGAAGTTATAGCAATATACAGGTGTCGTTTATTTCCACAGCGGGAGGCGAATAAGCTACAGTAGTGCAAACTACCTTTCTAGCAGTGTAACTATCCACAGTTGGGGTTGTCCCAGTGTAACTATTTTGGTTACCCACACAGTCAGACTGGTACCAAACCCGTGAGGCCAGGAGCATAACGCTATTTGCAACAGGAAATGCTTCTGCAAAACCTCCCAGTAACTTGGTCGCCTTGGCAATGCCCTTCCGTTCCGGCATGAATATGCAACAGCATCCTGTCAAAGGCACCATCTCCCTCCCTAGGAATTGTCCCCTCCTAATGGCTTAAAACAGATTTTCAGTGGATTTGTTTGGGCTGGAGGAACTTGTCTTACCCTTTGGTTAACCAGTGTTCGGCTAACCTCTGTCTAGGTGTATTTTATTGCAGCCCAAGGGATTGACCCCCAGGTTAATTTTGAAATGGGTTCACTTGGAATCCCCCATGGTCAACTCCTTTTGTAAACAGCCTACCGCTGGGAGTGTACGCGACCCAGTGGTCTGATCCGTTCCTGGTCCTGAGCTGCTTTCGTTTGTGTGCCATGTCTGCACCGTAAGACACCCGTTCCTGCTGCTAACTAGAGCAAATGCAGCAGTGGCTTCGTTTTCCTTTTCGGCCGGGTAGCTTGTCTGCCGAAGTCACAAAGGGGCTTTGGCTGCTGAGTATGGTCTAGACTCTCTCTGAAGAGTCATTATAGGTGACTCTTGGGTGGTAGCCCTCGGAGGAGGATGCCTGGGGTCCTAGTCCCAGTTTGCCACTGGCTGATTGTAAAGAAGTGGTTGGGGGGAGTTGTGGAGTTTAATTTTTCATACTAATGTTTGTATGATGTCTAGCACCGTGTGTGGGCTCCTGGCATCAAGTGATGAATATTTTGAGAGGAAAGGCAGGCAGTGGGGACGCTGACCTCAGTGCCCACATGAAGGACTCCTTGTATTCTTCCCCACTAGTTCCTTGTGTGCCACCCTCCTATCTGTGTCTATTTCAGGGGCTCCCTGCCATTCCCTATGCCAGGGGCTCTTTCTGTCTCCTATGTCCCCATCCCATACAACTGTCTCCCCTTCTCCTCTGCTCCGGGGCTTTGCACAGACAAACCGGGAAATGCTATCCAACCAAGAGCAGGGCCACGCCAGCTTGGCCTGACAGGCAGCAAAGGCTTGTTACTATTATGTGAGACAGGGATTGTCACGTTTGGCCAAAGGTATTGGCCAGTTGCCCACAAGAGGACTTAACAAGGGCCTTGCCATGGTTAAATTAACCAATAGGCGTTGTAGGCATTTCAGATTCCGAGCAGGGATTCTCTTTTCAGATGTGTGTGCCTAACACAATGATTGATTTGGAGCTCCTAAGCTACCCTAATACAAATACCACTGCAATGAGTTCTTCAAAATGTCCACATACAGCTCACACCAAAAGCTTTACAAAGCAACTTTCTGAGCAGATTGAAAGAGACTTCAATCTGCTCTTCACTCTCCCTCCCCCCCAACTCTCTGGGTCGGGGCCAATATGTTTATACAATATCTAGCACAAGGGGACGGACAGCCTATAGTGCAAATGTTATATCCATTGCAAATCCACATCGTATATAACTTCAATGCACATCCTTCTGCCAGAAACATGCACTTCCCTCGTACGCTACAGGACCGTTCCTGGGCCAAGAGCTTTGGAATGAGAAACTGTTTCTCTCCATGGCACACGCCCTCTCTCCAGAGACATGCAGCTAATGGTTCCCTGAAGTCGCTGTGCGCTCGTAGTTACTGTACTTTGCTATGCTGTTTAAATTCTCTGATGCATCAGGTGACAGCAGGTTAGCAGCAGCACCATCCATCCCTCTTGCTATTCAGTGGTGTAAAGATGCTGCGGTTGCCCTCCCCCTACTCACACACACCCCCCTTCCCTGAAGCCTCCATGTCTCTCTGTCACTGGGATCACTGTAGGCCAGAGAACATTCTCAGGATGGTGGATAGCTGCTGCCTGGCAACGGTTTGCTGAGGGTTTTTTCAAAGGCTTGTGGGAGGACAGTAGTAAGGGCATTTGTGCATCTTACTGGCTCTCCATAAGCCATCTCTTTTCATTTAGAAACTGTGCCTTCCGGTACACTTAATTACCTTCCCCTGCAGCTCAGTGTGGAGGAGGAGGGGGATGGGCGGGGAAGCTTTAAAGGAATACCTACATCTTGGGCTGAGATGTGATCCTGATACAAATAAAATAGAGGCTCCGCCCCACCCTTTATGCCCCTGCCCCACCTGCACCTAAACTAACTGGCTGCCTGGTGCCTGCTCAGTCTGAAAGTAAGAACGGCCATACTGGGTCAGACCAATTGTCCATCTGGCCCAGGGTCCTGTCTCTGACAGCAGCCAATGCCAGATGCTTCAGAGGGCCTAAACAGAACAGGGCACTTAGCAAGTGATCCATTGTTCAGTCCCAGGTTCTGGCACTCGGACGCTCAGGGACACCCAGAGCACCGGGTTGCATACCTGACCATCTTGGCTAATAGCCATTGATTGACCTATCCTCCATAAACTTATCTAATTCTGTTTTGAACCCAGTTTTTCTTTTGGTTGTCACAATGTCCCCTGGCAATGAGTTCCACAAGTTGACTGTGCGTTGTGTGAAGTACTTCCTTATGTTTGTTTTAAACCTGTTTCCTATAATTTCATTGGGTGACTCCTGGTTCATGTGTTCTGCGAATGGGTAAATAACACTTCCCTAGTCACTTTCTCCACACCAGCCTTGGTTTTATAGACTGCTATCCTATCCCAGCCTCAGCTGTCTCTTTTCCAAGCTGAACGGTCCCAGTCTTTTAAATATCTCCTTATACAGAAATTATTCCATACCCCTAATCATTTTTGTTGCCCTGTTCTGTACCTTTTCCAATTCTAATATATCTTTTTTGAGATGGGGTGACTAGAACTGCATGCAGTATTCAAGGTGTGGGCGTACTATGGATTTAAGTGCCATGATGATATTTACTGTCTTATTATCAATCACTTTCCTAATGTCTCCTAACCTTCTGTTTAGCTTTTTTGACTGCTGCTGCATACTGAGCAGATGTTTTCAGAGAATAATCCACGATGATTCCAAGATCTCTTGAGTGGTAATAGCTAATTTAGACCCCAACATTCTGTATGTACAGTAGGGATTATGTTTTCCACTGTGCATTACTTTGCACTTATCAACATTGAATTACTGGGCTGGCTGATGGTGTCAGGGCTGTGAGCCACAGCAGAATACCATTTAAGGCACCCAGAGTTGCAGGGCAAGGGTGACACAACTCCTTACTGGTCTGGTTGAAACCCTAAGTGTCAACAAACCGTTAGAGTCTGTAGCAGAGTCACAGAATTGAACCCCCATCACCTGAGTCTCAGCTTTAACCCAGAGAATCCTTCCTCTCAGCCCATCAGTTGCCACTGGAACCTTTTATCGCCGCTGGTGTCCCTTCCACGACCCCCACCAGCTTTGAGATGTGATAGAGAAATCAGAGAGAAGCTACAGGCTCTGTCCATGGTGCTAACACAATCTGCTGCGGGCGTGTAGAGCCCCTGACATGAGGCCGGCCAGCCATGCCTCCAGGGCTGATCAGCGGAGCTAGGACTGCAGGTTAGACTGGCGGCTACTGGACTGCTAGACCCAGATTGTGACTCAGTCAACAGAGACAACAGAGGCTGGTGAAAGGCTGAGGTGGCTTGGAGGCAGGTGTATGTTTCAGGAAAACTAAGACTGTGTGAGATGGAAGGATGGCTGTGTGGTTAAAGCACTCGGGCAATCTCGGTTCAATTCCCATCCTGTCAAAAGACTGCCTATGTGCCTTGGGCAAATCACATAGCCCAAGATTGTCCAAACTGCCAAGTTCATTTGGGTGCCTAACCTGAGACATCTAAAAAAGACCCTGGTTTTCAGTAAGTGCAGAGCCCCCCACCCTCTGACAACCAGACCCCTTAAAAGTGTCTCATGTTGGGCACCTAAAACCACTCATCACTTTTGAAAATCTTGGCCTTAATCTCTGTGTTCCTCAGTTTGCGATCTGTAAAATGGGGATAGTCATGTCTGGTCTACTTCCATTGTGATCTCCTCAGCACCGGGAGTCTCTCGCGGTCTGCTTGCGCAGCGGTCGGGGCCTCTGTGACCTCCTTTTGTACAAGGAATATAAGAGTCTTTGCGGCTGTGGAACAGTCTACCGTGGGACTTGGTGCACCTGCATGGTTTGCAGTATTGAAAACTAGAGTGGGCAAAGCCCTAAACATATCGACTCTCAAGAACAGTTCAGCACAGGCCAGGGCGAGGGTGGTGTGGGTTGGACTGGACAATATCATGGCTTCCTTGGCATGGATGAGTTTGGTTGCCTTTGTCTAAAGACACCCCCCACTCACCCCCCGCAGGAAGGAAATCTGGCGGTGTGTTTGAAACATGTGTTCCCTAGGAAAGCACAGGCCTGGCTGCAGGGCCGCTGCCTCTCTGGGGCAGGTTGCATTGTCCATTTGCTAGCAGCCAGATCATGCACAGCCTGAAACCCTTCCTTCACCATGGGATTTCCAATGTCCAAACCCAAATCCTCCATCAGTGCCCCCAGCTCCAGCACACTAATGCCCTAGCCCTTCTTGAAGAGAGTTAAAAGCCAAGGCATCCCAGCCTGGCTGTCCTCTATTTGTTTTACCTTAACTGGCATGGGCAGGTAATAGCTTTTAGCCTCCATATTTCATCTTTGATGGTATGTAAGAGGAAGGTGGCTGGCTGTCAGTCATATCCGAAGCCCTCCTTTACCCTAATCAGATAAAGGCTTTATTTTATTAAGGAGATTGAACTCTCTCGCCATGTTTCTCTCTATTATTAATCTGCCATGTGTCACTGAACAGAGCACAGCTCCTAACCCTTCCCTCTCTGATCTGTCTGCCTCCAAAGGGAAAAGATGGGGAGAAAGGACTAAGACTTCACTGCTTTCTTTAGAAAACCAAGTTCCTTCCCATATGCTGCATTGTTTCCCTATGTGTCATGCTAACAGCAGAAGCAAAGATATAAGAAATTGCTACTCAAATCCTCTGGGGCAGGAAACCTTTGGTTATTCAGGTTCCTTGGACTTTTGAACTGCTTCCAAGCCTCTTATCTTAATCTTTGAGTTTGTTTCCTTTAGACCAGTTGGAATTAGCTGATACCTTAAGGGCTAAAGTCTGCCCTGCTGCAATTCCATTGCCTGCAGGGCCTTTCCACCAGTGCTGAAGCTGGCCCGGCTTTCTCTATCTCCGTGGCATTTTCACCACTAGCAAGGCTCCCCGCCTGCTGAGCCAAGCAGGAACTGGAACAGGATGCTGCTTTCCTCTTTGACATCAATATTTCAGGAGGCTGGGGATGATAGGATTGGATTTCAGCAGCTTCTCATTGCAACAGGGAAAGCACACAGCCTTCACCATGCCCCTTGCCTCTGAGGACTAGCAGCGCTGGCAGGGTTTAATTAATGGTAATTCCACCCAGGAAACCCCAGGCTAAGCTGAATGGGTTGGGTAGCCTGGAAAGTTGTTATCCTTCTGTCCCAAGTGTTACGGTAAGATGCATGCCCTACTTTCTGATGTGCTGGGTAAACAAAAGGAGCACTGACCAACAGTGGCTGTAAATTGCCTCGCCATATTAGTCTGCTCATGCTTATCAGCTCCCTGACCTGGCATCTGCTTGGCCTGTAGTGGCTGCAACCTGAGTTCATTAGGTGGATAATTTTATGTCCAATAATGCTTGCCTTACCACAAGCCAATCAAGTCCCATACCTCAGGGCATCAGGTGCCTGCTATAGCAGTTGGGAGGGAATTCCCCCCCCAACCCCCCGCACAGAACTGCACCTCTTGCTGGGTGCCTACGGGCTTTGCTTCATATGCCTCTAAAGCATCACCTACTGGCTTCTGCAGAGGGTGGAGAGGCTTAGTGGACTAACAGTCTGAGCTAATATGGCAAATCTTGACCTCGTGTCCCATTTTAACTCATGCTCCTCATTTGTTCTCTGCAAGTCAGGAACCAATTACAGGGCATGAGTTTTAGAGGCAGGGAACCACCCCACCTCCAATGGCAGAGGGGGCGGTGAGAGAGGCGGGTGCTCTGGGCCTCAGACCCACATTTGTTCCTGGCTTTCTCACCTGTTTGTTTAACTGGAAGGGATTTTGTCCTTCCTCTCTAAGTAGCACAGGAAAACTGCACACATGCATGTTTGCTTCACCCAGCATCTTTCAGTCCAGACTGGCCTGGCCTTGCAAGCTGACGTTTCTCTGAGCTGGCTCCTACCTTACAGAACTAAACTTTGGGCAGAAGGGGCTAGTGGAAAAGTGCCCTGCTCCAGGGGAGGCCCCACTGAAATCAATAGGGGAGTTCATGTAGGATGGGGCTTCTCATGATGAGTAAAGTATTCGAATGTGGCCCTTTATATCTGCCTCAAGTAAAGCTAGATCCAGCTAAACGTTTAGAGGGGAGATGGCTCTGACTGAGCAGTTCTCCCCTTCATGCTTCAGCAAGTGCAGCTACTGCACCAGCAAGAGCATTGCTTACCTAGGTGCAATGAGTCTAACAGGTCTGAGCTCGCTTCCCTAGGGCCTGGTTTCCATGTTGCAAAACCGCTCTCACATTTGGCCCTAAATGGCACCTTTATTGGTAATGTGGCCTAGCAGATGGAGCACTGAATTGGAACTCCGGCGACCTGGCGCTGGCCTGCTGGGTGACTTGGGGCAAGTCACACCACTGGTCTGTGCCTCAGTTTCCCCATTTGTAAAATAGGGGTGATGCTACTGACCTCCTTTGCGAAGCACTTTGAGATCCACCAATGAAAAGTGCCCTGGAAGAGCTAGGTATTACTATTGTTACTGGCCGTCTCAGCAGAGACCCCCATGAGTGTGTGGCTCAGTAAGATGATAAACTATCTTCTTCCCCTGGGACGTCACCCTGCCAGGGCAGGGATGAGGCACAAAGGCAGATGGGGATCTCAAATACCTGAACGGGCCTGTTTTGTGGCCGGGGAGGAGATCAGGTTCTAATTCTGTCCCTCTAGCTCCTTTCACCAGCATTAAATTGACCCAAATTGTAGAAGAAAAAATACAGAGTAAGTTTCTCTGTTCGGTCTGCAGTTGCCAGCCTTTTATATTGCTTCCCCCAGCTCTGGGAATGTCCTGATCTCAGATGGGCCCTGCAGAGGCTGTGGTAACACAAACAGTAAGGAGGTGGCCCTCGGCCACGGGTGCATTTTTGCCCCTGGGACGGGGTTGGGCTGTACCCCCTGGAGCTACTCACCTGCCGCCAGCTGCATCCAGGCACAGATGTTGTAGACGGTGGCTGAATTGCAGAAGAAGAACAGGCTGAAGCAGAGGATGCAGCCGATGATGAGGAAGGTGGAGATGCCCACGAAGAACATGGCCGTTTTGAAGGCACTGGAGGGGATGGTGCCAAAGTCCAGGGGGCTGCCCTTGCAGATGAGCTCGCCGGTCAGGGCGTTGCCAATGCAGTAGGAGAAGAGGCCGAAGTAGCCCGCCTGCGGGGTGTTGATGCTGTCACCGATCCAGTAGGGTTGGATGAAGCTCACCACTATGACGATGGCGAAGCAGAGGGTGAAGAGCGCCCACAGCACCCCCATGGCCCGGGCATTCCGCACGTAGTTGGTGTGGTAGATCCGGGCTGCTTCCTGGGCTGGCAGCATCCTCCCCATGGCGCGGCTGGGTGGGCTGCTTCTGAGCTGGCCCAGGGCTGGGAGCGTGGGGCCGGGGGCTCCCTGGCTGGGGGGGGCTGCCTCCTGGTGGGCACCCAGGGAAGTCAGTGAGGGGGGAGGGTGCCCTGCACCTGCACCCCCCGACCTAGGGGGCGGCTCTGGGCCCAGAGCCCCGTGTTCAGGACCCAGCTCTGGCGAGCAAGCTCCGTGTCCAGATTCTCGGCTGCAGCCCCAGTCCGGCCGGGGATGGGCTGCCCGGCTCCCAGCTGCGCTCCCGGGGGACCAGCCGCTTTGCCCCGGCTCCTCCCAGCCCCGTGTCTCCCGGCGCCGCTGCCTCCGCCCCCGCGCCCGCCCCCTTCGTCCTCCGGCAGCGGGCTCGGCCCCCTGCGCCTCCGCGGGGCCCCTGCGCGCCCCGCGCCCCCTGGCCCGGCGCCTCCTGCGCGCTGCGCTCCGGGAGCGCGATTCAGCACCGCGGAGAGCTCCCGCTGGGGAGCCGCCCGGCCCGGCCTGCGCAAAGGGGCAGGGCGCGGCGGATCCTCGCCCTGGGGTGGGGGGAAGCTGCCCTGGGGGGGAGCCCTGCCCGTCACTGGCGCCCCCTCCCCTCCGATCGCGCCCTTGTAAGCCCGCGGGTGGGGGTGGGGGGCTGGATGGAGAGATCTAGGGTGAGCACAAGCCAAGGAGCCATGGCGCATGGCCCTGCCCCCTCCTACCCCCAGGTGCCTGCGGCCCCCCCCCGCCGCAGCCAAGCCCCCACCTCCCAGACACGCTCTTCCTCCGACCATCGTCCACTGCACATCAGCTGGGGGCCCCGCCCCTGTCCTAGCAACCAATCAGGGACTAGCCCCTGGATGGGGGCAGGGGGCTGTGCCTAGAACAAGGGCCAGGAAAGGTGGGGAACCAGCCAACCAGCTCTGGGGCTTGTGGGGGGAAGGGACAACGTGGTTACAGGGCCAGGTCTTCAGCGGGGGGGGGGGAAATCACGGCAGCTCCATTGACGTTAATGGTTCATTTAGCCCTACAGAGAAGCACCCTTTTTATACAGGGGTGCTGGAACAATCTGTATAGTGGGGGTGCTGAGAGCCACTGAACTAAACTGTAAACCCTGGACATGATGGAAACCACTTCAAGCCCGGGGGGGGGGGTGGCAGCCCCCCAATTCCAGCCCCTGTGTTTTGATGTTTTAGTTCTGGGGAAAGTGCTGGATTGACCATCCCGGATGGGGAAGTCCTGTTTATTCGCAGATCAGATACAATGCAGGCACCGCCAGTGAGTTTTCTCCTTCTCACTCAGCCTAGCTGCTCCTTACGTAGCTGTACCTATGCTGGCAATTCGGGGGGAAATCTTCGCCCCCTTGCCCTAGCTCAGTGCTGCTATCACTTCACAGGCCACGGCAAATGGCGGAGGCAGGATAAGTGCCTGTCTCATCTAACCCTGCTCTGTGGCTGCTGCCGGGGCAGAGCAGCATTGTTGTTTGTTTATTTATTCGTCTTGCCATACGCATAGGTGCCATAGTCATCGTGTCAGGTGCTGTACAAACCTACAACAAAAGGACAGTCCAGGCCCCAAGGGACCTACAATCTGAGTGCAGTGCAACACACAGCGAGATTTCCCAACTCCGTTGTTGCTTTCCTGGGAGGAGGGACTTAATCGATACCTCGGCGCAAGCTTTCAATATTGTCTGAACTCCTTTAAAAGGAAGAACTTTATTAACACCCCAGTGTGAGGTGGGAGGAAATATTTGGCTGTCTACCTCATTTAGAAGGGATAATTGCATGGGCTGTAATATATACTGCTTACTGTATTTTTCACTCCATGCATCTCATGAAGTGGGTTTTAGCCCACAAAAGCTTATGCCCAGATAAATGGGTTAGTCTTTAAGTGCCACAAGGACTCCGCGTTGTTTTTACTGTTATCTGAGAAGATTGCACTGATCAGAAGAGTTTTCAGAGGACGGGGAAGAGAGTGACACCAGAAATGAGTCTGACCCCACAGGGATTGCCTTTCTGGTTTTCCAAGGGCACTGCCGCTACCAGGAGCAGGATGTGTTGACTCTGACAGCCGAGGTAAGTGTTGGGATGGTGCTGAATTATTATGAATGGCTGTGATTGAGATGAATGGAGTAAGGCTTGGTGCGTCTGAATTTGCTCAAGGATTCTGGGAGCAGGGTTCTCTCAGCATCAGATAGTACGCTGAAATTGCACCTGAATGCTGATGTAACTATGGATAATGAATGGTTAACCAGAGGCTCTGTGTGTGTGTATTTTAGCTGACACTTTGATCACGGTTAAGGCTACGTTTTAGTCATGGGTATTTTTAGTAAAAGTCATGGACAGGTCACGGGCAGTAAACAAAAATTCAAGGCCCGTGACCTGTCCATGACTTGTACTATATACCACTAACTAAAACTTGCCCTGGAGGGGGGAGGGCGCACAGGTGCTCTGGGGGGTGCAGTCGAGAGGTGCTGCAGGTGGTGGGAGGGTGGGCTAGGAACCCTGCTAGTCTTTGGGGGGAGGCAGGCAGCAGCATGTGGCCCAGGACCCTTGCCGGTGCTGGGGGATGGGGGGGAGGCAGCGGTGCGCAGCCTGGGCCCCCAGCTGGTGTTGGGGGGGCGGGTTGGCGGGGCTGGCAGGCTCCCTACCTGGCTCTGACCAGCAAGTCCCTGCAGCTCCTAGCAGGAGGGAATGTCAGGGGGGCTCCACGCACTGCTCCAGCCACAAGCACTTGCTCCGCAGCTCCCATTGGCCAGGAACCACAGCCAATGGGAGCTGCGGGGACGGTGCCTGCAGGCAGGGGCAGTATGCAGAGTCCCCTGACCCCTCCGCCTAGGAGATCCAGGGACATGCGGACTGCTTCCAAGAGCCCCCCCTCAATGTAAGCACTGCCCCACACCCCAAACCCCTGCCCCAGGCCTCAGCCCCCGCCCACACCCAAACTGCTGCTGCCCGGCCAAAGGGTATATTTCAGGGGCATGTAACTCCTTTGAGAGGGAGGGGTAAAATTACTAATAATATCGTATGTGCAGTGTCAGTTCCCCAATTAATATCTTAAGAAGCCTGTGACCCTGTAGGATGGGGTCTCAGGGTAGCCAACACCCTGCTATATGCGGGATTTTTGTGGGACTTTTGGACCAGAGGGCCTTAGGGTAGCCAAAACCTTGCTCTGGGGGACATTTTGACAGACCAAGTACTTGAGAAGAGAAGAGAAGACAAGAGAAGGTCTCCATCAAGGACCAGTAGCTATACCTGCTTTGTTTGCCAATCAGGGTACTGTGTAGGGCCAATGTAGTTCCTGAGGGTTTATGCCTGGGGAACTGAGGCTTATTAAGAAGACTTATTGTATAACCTTTTACTGCTTGTGTGATTCTTTCTCAAATTGATTGCTGTGCATTGAACAAATTGTATCTGAATTTTCACTGGTACCGGTAACAATCTGCCCAGCTGAGGGCCATTAAAGATCCGTTTCAACAGTAAGGACAATAAAAAGGGGGGCTGGAGAAACTCACCTGCTGCTTACCATCTGTTATCACCCAGGATGGCTAATAAAAAGGCTGCAAACTGAAAGGGTAGCAAACGAGTTAATCATTGTTCAAAGCAGACGGAGTGTAACAGGTGTGAAACTTGCGCCGGTCCCAGAGCTGGGTTCCTTTTATCATCCAGTCAACCTGAGTCACTGAAATATATTTTAAAGCAAATATATCCAAGAACAGGTGCTGTTTGCCGGATCCTTCTCGAGGCTAAATGCTGCCAAGTGTTTATTAGTAACGCTGTGGAGTTCTAGCAGACACTTTACTGGAGCGCAAGATACAACTGGACTGGCTGAGGAGAGAAGGTGGGCTGGATATTTACAGGTTTTTGTCACAGTGCCCTGGCTAATTTGTATTCAGATGCTACACTCTTTTAGATGTATCTGGCTTTACTGGAGAAATAAGTTTCCTCGCTCCCTTGTGGCACATTGTTTGGCACTGAAGTGGTTAAGTGGACTAGATTTACTGATACAGGTTTGCAAAGCAGCAGAATCTCCTTTCATTTTATTATTGTATCCCTTTAAAATGAGCTAATAAGGGAGAGAGGATTGTCCAGTGCTTAGATCATGGGACTGGGCGCCTGGAGTTCTGGATTCTGTTCCCAGCTTGGCCACCAAAGTCACCGTGTACAAGTCACTTTAGCTCTTCGTGACTTGGATTCCCCTTCTGTAAAATGGGGTGACAGTGCTTCCCTAACTCCCTGGCCTGAATTCACTACTGGTGGTAAAGCGTGCTAAGGTCCTCGGAAGAGAGGTGCGATATAACGGCAGAGCAAAATAGAGTCAATGCAGCAAAACTGCTCAGACCATCTCATAAGTCTTCGAGCTCTTTACAAATATTAATTAAGCCTAAGCAATTGGGCCAAGGTGACTCGAGTCCAGGAATACAGCCCACAAGCAATGACTCCCAGTGGTCTAACCACGAGACAGCATTCCCACTTTTCAGAGGAGGACTCATTGGATAGCAATGGTAGCATCTGGAATTCATTCTGTGGTGTTAAATTGTCTCTTTTCTGGTGAAACCTTTGGGTTCTATTTGTATTAGCTCATGTGGGCCCTTTGCCTATTTCTTCAGGCTATGGAGCAAGTGTGGCTTGGTCACTTATGTGTATGTTTTGCTTAGCTCACTTGCCTTCTTTCTCATGCCAGTGAATATGAAAGTGGAAGTCTGGAAAATGTAATGCTCCCTGTGGAATGACCTAAAGAATGCAAATATATGGAGGTGGGCCCTGATCTGAACTCTAAGTCCAAATTCCATATATATATCAAGGGCTGGATCAAAGCCATGACTCCCCCAAAAGCTTGGGAAGATCTTAAGTGCCAATCCTGGAAAATCTGATCTCCTATTTCCATGTAGTAGATTTCATTTCTTGATCTCTCTGTTAAAAAAACAACAACAACAACAACAAAACCCAACTGTACAAAGATCTGTTTGATGGAGATATGACCAGCTTTTGATTCTGTTAACAAAAGATTTTCCCTTTGTCATCAGAAAAATTTGCCAAATTTCCCCCAAATATTCCAATATTTGGATCATGGCTAGAGCAGAAGGTCCTTGCTTAAATTCAAACAAAAATAATTACAATGGCGAGTCTAACTAGGAAAAGGCAACTTAACTCCCTAGTAAAATCTTTCTTTTAATTCCCTTTGTTCATAGACCAAAATGTGTTGTCATGGGGTGGGCTCCCTGTCTGTACTGATGGTCCTGGTTCAGTGAGATGATTTTCATTGGTTCTCTGCATTCTCAGCTCCCAGACAGAACAGTGCTGGCTCATCAGAACCCAACAGGGTGAGATCATTCCCCGCTTTGTGCTTGCCATAAGCTTGCTGACGTAGCCTGTGAAGGACATGCAGGTGCACTGAATAATCTCCAGAGCCTTTGAGAATGATCAGAAAGACCCCAGAACAAACCAGGTGTTTCTTAGCCGGTACAGGAACCTCGAGGATAAGATAACAGCAGAGAAATGCTCTGATCCTGCACGCCCCACTGTGGCAAAACTCCCATTAACTTTAGTGGGTTTTGTGCCCAAGCAAGGACTTCAGTAACAGGCTCTAAGTCCTTGTACGGTATAAGGAGGCTTTACCAAGTGGGGGCGGTGAACTACACAGGCAAATTCGGATTAAGATTGCCTGCAAAAAGACTGCAGGACTGGGGCCTGCCTTTGTTACTCTTGATTCTACTCTTCTATTTCCACCTTCAATATTTCAGACCATGAGAGAATTCGTGGTCTGGTTTGGCCTTAACAACAGAGGGAGGTGTGCTTATCTGATTGGGAGAAGGCTGGTGACGTGGTGGCAGACCTGCTTTATAGCCCTGGGACACTGCTGCGCACCTATTCCTGCCCTGAAAGCCCCAGACGGGTTCTTTGGCTGCCCTCAGGCCAGATGGCGCGCACCCTGCTCCTGATGCTGCTGCTCTCCCTCGCCTCAGCCCGGTCGTTTTCTCACCAGCGAGGCCTCATCTTCAATTTGGTAAGAGGAGGCTGGAAAATGCAGAGTTTGCCTGGGCCCGATCCCATGTGCTCTCCAGGGAGGGGAAGTCTCTTGGAGTGGAGGGGAATTAGCTGCCCTGCGGATTTGCAGGCTCTGGCTCAGAATATCCCCTGGCTTCCTTTCTGTGTTCAGTCAGATTCCTTGGGAATTTCCTGTGCTGGAGGAGAGAGGTTTTCAAAGGCATCTACTGCAGCTTAGTACTTCATTTCAATTTATTTCCTTCATTCTAATGACTTCATGGGCATTTCTGTGGCCCCTCCCCATACTCATAGGGCAATGACTCACAAACCCCAGATGGATTAATTCTAGCTGCCCCACTCCCCATGTGGCAGGGAATTATCATTCTCCCCATTTTACAGATGGGGAAACTGAGGCACAGAGCGATTAATGGCCTGCTTTGCAGCAGTGTCAAGCAATCCTATCTCCCATTGAAGCCATGGGGTGGGGAAGGAGCTCAGCATCTCTGAATATCAGGCCATTACTACGTATCATGGCCAAAAAGGAAGCTTATGGCAGAGCCAGGAACAGAGCCAGAACGGAGGTTTCTGGTGTCCCAGTCCAGGGCTTTAGCCATATGGCAGTTGCCACACATTGCCTTAACCACAAGCCAATTCATTGGGCTTGGGACATAAAAGGTGATGGAGCCAGTCAGAATGTGTAACCCGAACCAAGCCCTGGAAACCACAGCCAGGGCCTTTGTGGGATTCAGGGTGAAGAGGGGGAAATGTCAGATTCTCGGAGTAGGACACTGGGGACGGGACACGCAGCTTCCCGGGCACATCCCGTCTGTGAAATAGTGTTTTACCCTGAGCTGGCAATGGCAGATTGTGTGTGTGTGCAAGCGTGCACAATGGACTCACTTTTGGGGGCGGATTCTGCTATCCTTATGCGTGATTTATTCAGGGCAAACTCCTATTGACCTCCCTGGGCGTCTTACTTAAGTCAGAACTGAAGAAAAACTTCAGGATTTGGCCTATAGTGAATTGGATGAAATAAAACTTCATTTAGACTGTGTGTGTGTGTGTGTGTGTCCATAAAGTTCCACGCGGTATGTGCGTGCCTATAGATACACGCTCCGCACCGAGATAGACTCAGACTCATAAGAAACCACCAGAGGACTTCTGTTCTCTGCCAGTGGAGACACGCCCGGCGTGCGTGTGACAGAGGGCAGCTGCAAGGTGTGGCTCCCCGTCTGTGATAGGAAGAGGCACAGGGAGACTGACCTTAGCTCTGGGGCCCTTGGGGGTCCAGGTGTCGGCTCTCACTGTGCTTTCCTTCCAGGACAATGGGGAGCTGTGTCTGCAAAGCGCTCAGTGCAAAAGCAGGTGTTGCCACAGGACTGACATGTTAAGCCTGGCTCGTTGTGCGAACCGAGCAGCCGAGAATCAGGAGTGTTCCCCCAAGGTACGTGGCACGCTAGCTCTGGCTCATGCTCCCACAGATGTGCCTTGTCCTTCCTCCTTAAGCGGCGGGTAAAGCAGCTGAGACCGGATGTGCAGGCAGCTGATAGAGACCCATGTTTGCAAATTGTTTGTGGGTAACAACAATGGGGAGGGGCAAAGCCCCAGCAGCTTGGGGATCCCAGTCCAAACACTTGAACCTTTGTGGCCCCTTTTCTGTGACCTGCCGATAGTCCCTAGTGCTCTTCCTCCTTGTGCCACCCCCTCTAAAAATCTTGGGTGCCCTCAACACCTTCCATGCAGCTAGGGCTGGATCTTCAAGGCAGGTCCCTCCCACTCTGGGGACATCTCCTCTCCAAGGTAGCCCTCATCCCCCCTCTAGTAACAGCTGCTTTCTGAAGGAAGGCTGCATGGCTCACTTGCTCCTTGCTCTCTTGGCAGGAGCTTACCTGGTGATGGAGACCAGCAGCCCCTCTGCGGGACCTTCCTAACACCCCACTCAAAGACTGGGCAATTCTAGGGCTTTCCATTTAGCTGCCTCTGGCAGGTGAGGCTGATGATTTGTTTCCCGGCTGTGCTGTCTGATCGCACAGGAAGGCCTGATCCTGGACGAACAAAGGGTACGGGACCAGGGGTAATACCACCTCTGGGTCAATACAGGGAGGTATCAATGTAACAGCCTGCTAGACAACAGACTGCTTTGCTGAGGCCTTGCTGGTAGACCAGAGGCGGCGCTGGGCATGCTGCAGTGTGCCGTACTATGACCCAGACCTTTGTGTCCCGTGCAGAGCATCTACGGGGTTTACTACAAGTGTCCCTGTGAGAATGGCTTAACCTGCGAGACTGATAAGAGCATCGTGGGATCCATCACCAACACCAACTATGGCATCTGCCAGGATCCTGGGAGCTTGTCCAAGTAAAAGTGGAGTAACGGCACAGGAAATGATCCCACGCCCGCGCCCCGCAGCCGTCACCCCCTTCCCACGCCCGCGCCCCACAGCCATCACCCCCTTCCCACGCCCGCGCCCCACAGCCATCACCCCTTCCCATGCATGCACCCCTCCTCTCCACCATATCTACTGTATACACCAGGCACCTCTTCCCATTCTCCTTTCTCTGCACCTCTCACTCCACACCATGCAGATATCTGGCTCGTTGTCCCCAGACCCCTTTCACCCAGCCCGCACACTGATCCCTCTTGCTGTCACCAACACCTGCACCCGTCCCTCCACACCGATCCACACCACACATGCACACACCTACACTCAGCTCTGCTGGAGTAATGCACACGGATCCTGAATGACATTTGATTATCGGGCGTCCCTCTGTGCTGGGTCTGACAATTCAGAGCACCCTGGGTGAAACAAGAATGCATCAGTTCAATACCCTCCAAGAGCCATTATTGTCTCTCCCCCAGCCCTCAAAAATAACTACCCGCCTCTATTGCGCACTGTATCTTCAGCTGACACTTTGCAAAAGGGGCTGCAGCCCCCTTCCTGGTGCCCCCTCCTGAATCCCATTGTTCATAAGCTGTGCCAACCTCACCCAGCCTTGGCCCTGACTTCCCACTGATTACATCATTGTCTCTCTTTCTGCAAGAACAGCCGGGTTCTTCATGGGACTGCAGCAACTCTTGTGCCCATCCATGTCACCCTAACCGATCTGGCTGGGGATGGGCCGGGGGAAAGGCGCTCTTGTTGGACTTTCCACTAAAACGTTTCTTCTCCTGGGGTAACGTGAGATCAGGAATCATTCCCCGTCTCCTCCAGTTAATACACAGGTAGCTAGGCCAGGATCTGTTCCAGGGACCAAGATAGAGAGAGCAAAGGGCCTGTAGCAGGTGGGAAGGGAGCGGTTGGGTGGAAGGTAGGGTAGAGGGGACTTCAGACCAACTCAAAGAAGGCTCATGCCTTGGGCAGAACAAGGTTGGAGAGGGATTTCCTCTCTCTAGGTGAAATCCACCCCTGCACAATGGGTACTTCAGGTGGTGCAAAAGCCCTGGTCCGGGGTGAATTAATCTCCTAGACTGATGCTTGCTCAGTATTCGTGCTGGGCATAGAACTGCGGGCAGTACTGTAGCTGGTTAACTCAGCCGGTCATTCTCCCTGTGGACTACACAGGGCAGATTGCAATTATCTCCGATTGAGTCCATCACTGAAATCATTCAACTAGCAGCTTTCTTTTGCTCTCCAGCAAGACCTCACCTCCCAGGATGCACCCTGGCCACGCAACTCCCCACAATGCACTGCCTTTCCTCCCCCTGAGAGGAGATCAAGGTGCATTGTGGAAGACTGAGTCCAACCAGGGAGCCTGGTCTACAGCGGTGAATGGGAGCATGAGGCACCCAAGCTACAATTCCCATGAGGCACCGCAGCAGCCTTTCAGAATTGAACCATTTTGGTTTTCAGCCAAAATACTTCAGACTTTGATTTTTCTTTCTCTCCAAAAGTCAAATTTTTCTGCAGGGAAACCCCCCATTTTCTGACCCCCTCTAGTGATGCCACCTCCTAAGTGGTGTTACCCGAGAGCTCTATGCATGTGTGCATAATCCGTAATCGTATAAATAGTTAATAGATAAGGGGCCAATAGCGGGCAGAGTCCCTGGGTTTTGTAGGACAAATAAAACTTGTTAGCCTTGTGCCTTGCAAATGGCTTTCTTAGTGCAAGCTCTTCACAACTGCTGTTAATCTAGCATCAGGAGTGAGAGTTGTTTGCTCCTCTGTTGTGTCACGCTAGCAATGGCCGTGAGCAGCAGTTCACCCCCTGCTGCACACTTCTGCACTGCACACTTCTGCGCACACTGGGGCTTTGCCTGGTTTTCTTCTTTTTTTAGAAAGGGAGTAGTGTATAGGAATAGGGCGGTACCCCTTTAAATAGGTTGTCTGCCCTCTAGTGGTGCTCATTGTATCCCATGTTTCAGAAGGCTCCAAAATCCGAGCACAGCAGTGATGTGTCTGTGTGGCTAGGCTTTGCACGTTGTGTATACTCTTCAGTAAATGTGGTTATTTGGGTCCCACCATGCCCTGTGGTTCTTGCATATTGTTTACTGTGTAAAGAGTGGGACACAAGGGGAAACAGAGGCACCCAGCAAGTCAGTGTCAGAGCCATGAACCCAGAGCCCAGCTCTCCTGACTCCCCATTAGCTCTAACCACTAAACTATCCTTCCTTTTGTGGCTTATTTATTTGCATTGCTCTAATGAGAGCTTAGCCTGTATTTGCTCTGCTGTAACTGAGTGCCTCTCAGGTGTCCTTGAACTGACCAGTCATCTGTGAAATCTCATTCCTTTTACCAGGAGCGGGCCTGTACCTGATCCTCAGTCCTAATCTGGGCACCTAGGCTGGGATTTACTGGGGTGACCGTGCCCGGCGTCCCCAGGCAGACACAGGGTTTGAAAGCTGGAAGAGGGATCTGAGGGAGAATGCATTCCCCTTGGCACTAAAGTTTTCACTAGCAATGTGGGTGGACGGTGGTTTCCTTCTGGTGGATTGTTCCTACTCGAGGCCTGGTTGGACCTGGCCGTGTGGCCCAGAGGTGCAGGCAGCTTGAGCCACGTGCAATTTCCTGGGAGCAACATGTCTTATGGCAGGTGGATTTTATTCTTCATCCACTCACTGGCAGCTCCTTCTGTGCTGAGTGAGTGGTCAGTCAGCGTACAAGGGCACACCTGCCTCGGGAGGTTATGGGGATACTGCAGACTCTAGGGGCAACAGACTGGCCAGCGGGTGTCCTGTCCACCCCAGACTGCCAGTTACAGCCCTGCATGTGACCATCTTTGCCCTTCCTGATGCATGAGTGGCACTTGTCATTGGCCAGTTGGGTCCATGCCAAGCAGCTGGGACATAGGGTGCAGCCCAGAGCCAGGGCTGGCTCTCCATGTACTTGAAATGAGAGCAATTTCTGCAGGAGACCCTCCTCCCCTCAGGCCTTTTCCTTTGGCAGGGAATAGGGGGAGAAGGAGCCCAGGAGGCAGCTGGGCTCTAGGCCAGTTAGAGCTTTGCTGGTGGGACCTAGCACCTTGCATTTGCCCCAGGAGCTGTGGGGCAGGCAGCCTGGCGTGTAGGCATAACAGCCTCACCCCAGTCCTCCTTGCTCAGCATTTGGGCCAGTGTATGTCTATGCCCCATACTAACCCCATGCTGTGACCCAGCGTTGAGCCCAAGCCCCACTTCCATCCATGCACCAATCGGCCTGCCTTGGGGTCAGCCAGCACGTAGGCCTCAGGGCCCAGGACCCGGCTGGAGGTGGGTCGGAGCCCGTGTCTCACCGTGACTCAGGCCCAAGTCCCTTCTGCAGCGTGGACGCACCTCGAGCCACAGACCCAAGTCAGAAGCTCTGCGTTGCAGTCTGGCCGTGTTGGCAAAGCTGTGAGACCCGGGTCCAACAATGACCCGTCCGGTTTTACAAGGCAGTGTGGATGCTCAAGCGTGGGCTTGGAAACATCATATCCCCAAGCTCAGATCCCACCACTCTGGGCGTAGAGGCCTTGTCTGCCCTGAGGGTTTGCCCTGATTCGAGCCATCACAGTTTACACTTACCCCGGTTTCTAGCAGGGGTGAGCCCTGATCCTCCCTCGGGGCAAATAGCAGCTTTGCCTGTCTGCACTGGGGGGGTTGCACAGTGAATCAGGGCAAACCCCCAGCCTAGCTAAGGCCTGAATTTAGTTACCAAGGAGGGGTGCTGGGGATGTTTCCCAGGGGCTACACAGCTGAGCTAGGAGCCAGGTCCTGTGAGATCCCCAGTGATATTGGGTTCTCCCTGGGGAAAGACAGAGACAGACAGCAACGGCCCATCGCTCCTGAGCTCTTTTATTAGCCTCTGGTGATTCTTACTGCTCTGATCTGGTTCTACCCCATCCCCGCCACGAGCCAGCTCAGGGGTTGTCATCCTCATCGAAGTAGGAGCATTCGACATGCTGCCTGCTGCATTTGGCCTCCTCCTCCTTGCAGAGCTGGAGGCTCAGGATGACCTTGCAGGCCTGGATTTGCACCTCCTCCTCTGGGTGGATGATGAGGGAGAGCAGACGGTCGGCCAAGCGGGAGTCCTCTCCGAAGAGTGCCTCGTGGAGGGACAGCTCGTTGTACTCCCAGTGCACCGACTGGTACTGCGGGGTCAGGCGCCCCTCGCTCAGCTTCTCCACAAACACCAACATCTCATAGAGCAGGTTGCCGGGCAGCGAGGCGTGGAAGAGGTTGAGGAAGTCAGAGTGCACCTGGGGGCCCAAGGAAGGTATTGCTTTGGGCTGAGTTCCTCTCCGCCCCCCCATACATGTTTCCCCTCCATGGTTCTGCCAGATGGGAATGTGAGAGGGAGGGTGGAAGATCCCTCCCCAAAGGCCCTGCACAGGGTCCCGAGGATCTGGGGGGATTCTGGTTTAGCCAGGGCCGTATCTCTCTGTTCATCCTTGCCAGCCTCGAAAGAAGGACCAACAGCAGCAGGTGCTCAGACCCCGGAGCCCTGCCCAGTGTGTGTGGAGCGCTCTCAGGTGCTGGCTTTCTGCTCCTGCTGGGCCTGAAACACTTTGAGATCAGCCTCTTGGGGGATCCCAGACCCACCCGCCTCTCGATGGAGAAGGATGGGGCAGGAAAGTTAAGGAGGCATCTATGAACCTCAGCAAATGGGAGTGGTTCAGCTCCAGGGCCTAGAGCAGAGAGTTGTGGGGGGAGGGAGCGCTTTGCTGCCCCGCCCCACATTAACGCTCAGCGTTTGCAGGTGCAGGACAGCAGGGAGAGCGTGTTTTCTTTCGGTGGGTTGGGTTTTTGTCCAAATCAGCAACTGTATCCAAACCAGGGCTAATTAGAATCAGAACTTTCAAGTGTATTCGGCCTGGCGCAGAGCCCCCGTGGGGAAACTTCGGCCGGGGCAGCTGAAGTTTGGCAAAGTTATAAGCAACTGGGTCTTACAAGGGGAAAATGCCAGGCATTGCCTGTACCACCTATGATAGAGGACTCCAGACCCCCCTGGCCTTGCCTCCTCTGTGCTCCCTGCTCCCCTCTGACCCGGGCCCAGCTCTTCCAGATGCTCCCAGCCCTGCTAGCAGGCTGGCCCTTACCTGGCAGTTCATGATGTCATACAGAAGGTCTTCTTTCTGGGCCAGGTTGCTCAGCAGCTTGAGCACCTGCACCTAAGGAAACAGGGCAGGGTGTCTGAGCGCAGGACTCAGGGAGGGGAACACCACGCCAGGCCCCGGCACTGCTGAAGCAAAGGTCAGTGTCCAGCAGGAGCCACTGAAGGGAATGAGGTGGGAGAACTTGCAGCTGCTCACTCCAGCCCCAGCCTCACCCAGCAGGGGGCACGGTAGGGGATGGGCTTAGGAGCACTGGCTGTGGGGGAGCTCCCAGCTACTCCAGTCCCAACCTCACCCAGCAGGGGGCGCTGTCGGGCATGGGGCAGGAGCACTGGCTGTGGGGCGCTCCTGGCTACTCCCGTCCCAGCCTCACCCAGCAGGGGGCGCTGTCGGGCACGGGGCAGGAGCACTGGCTGTGGGGCACACCTGGCTACTCCAGTCCCAGCCTCTCCCAGCAGGGGACGCTGTCGGGCACGGGGCAGGAGCACTGGCTGTGGGGCACACCTGGCTACTCCCGTCCCAGCCTCTCCCAGCAGGGGGCGCTGTCGGGCGTGGGGCAGGAGCACTTGCTGTGGGGCGCTCCTGGCTACTCCCGTCCCAGCCTCTCCCAGCAGGGGGCGCTGTTGGGCACAGGGCAGGAGCACTTGCTGTGGGGCACACCTGGCTACTCCCGTCCCAGCCTCATCCAGCAGGGGGCACTGTTGGGCATGGGGCAGGAGCACTGACTGTAGAAGCACAAGACCAGCCTAGTGGCCTAAGCTCAGGATTGGGAGCCCCTGTCCCCTGCGTTCCAAGCTGAGCTGGGACAGGGACACACGGTGTGGGTTTAGACAAGTCCCACTTTCCCATCTGCAAATCCGGTCTGAGGGGCGAGGGGAGTGCAGTTAATTCGTTAGCGCTTGTGCTGCTGAGGGCATGGTAGAGCAGCCCAACGGCCCCCTTAGGGAACAGCTCGAGGGCAGGGTGCGGAAGCAGCTCACACCGACTCCTGTCCCAGATGGGGACTCCCCATCCGTCATGGTGCAGGAGCTCCTGGCTGGAAGGAGAAGGAATGCCCCCGTTTCTATACCTGGGTCAAAGTGCTCCCCGTCTGCAGGATCTCCATCAAGGAAGGTATCATCCGTCTCAAGAGTGGGTGGGTGTGATCCGGCAAGGGCAAGCCATTCAGCAGCCTCAGCCCAGCAATGTGCAGCTCCGTGTCCCAGATGGTGGTGACCAGCTCCAGGATCTTGGGCACGAACTCCTGCAGGGGAAGATGGAGCGGCCCCATAGCTGTTCACCTGACTCCAAAGGCCTGGGGCAAGCACAGCTCCCTAGCAACACCCTCCGAGGGTGCCTGCTTCTGTACTTTGTGTGACTCTAAAGAAGGACCCCCACACGTTTCCCTTCAAAGAGAAAGACCAGTGCAGGCAGGGAACCGATGCAGCCGACCCCAGAGGCAAAGGGCTGAGGGGTAACCTTGGAGCCAAAGGAGGCCAGACATACTGAGTGAGAGGCAGAGAGGGGAGCAAATACCTGGATTTTAATTTTAAACTTCCGGATACCAGCAAATGCCTTGAGGGCGTTCAATGCCTGGATTTTGATGCCTTTATCTTTGTCATCCAAGGCTGAGGCCACCAGTCTGATGTCCTCATAGGTACAGGCTGAGGCCTGGAGAAGTAAGACACAGACATGGGTAGAGGTGAATTAAAACACATGCAGGGACATCTTGCTTCTGAATCATTATTTGTGCCCACAAATGTAGGTGCTGGGGGGCCAGGAGCCATGTAAGTACCTGGGGCGGGGGGCTGGGAGGGGAGCCAGCAGAGCTTCCTTTCCAATCAATCTGCCAATGCGGTGAGTAGGCAGTGAGCTGTTTAACCCCGGGCAGAGCCCCACCAAGCCCAGGGCTGGAGCCCTGTTGCTGTCTCTTAATGCCGGCCATGTGCCAGCCAGGGGAGCAACCCTGCCATGCGAGGGCCACTGTTTACTGGGGTGATGGACAAGAATCGGATTAACTCTGCCCCCGTGTCTGTTCCATCCCATCTCTCCCACTGAATCACACCGGCAAGGACCCAGAGGCCCCGAGAGGGATGTCCCATGTCTATCGCCCTTCTGGGGCACTTGGTCTAGTTAATTTTGTACAACAGATCTAGGAACAGGTTTAGCCCAGCCCCACGAGTTTATCCCATTCCCCTCTGCTCTGCTGTGGGGCTCGCGTTACGTTAAGAGGCCTGCGCCACCCCGTCTGCCGCTCCATCTCAACCTGCTGCCTGTGGCCTGCTGTGGGGAGTGAGATGTCTGAAGGCGTTCCTGGCTTTTCGCTGAGCTGGACCAGTGCAGCCACTGGGAATACTAGGAGGCTCTGTCCATGCCCAGACACAAGGTTGTTGAAGCTGAGGGAATTGTGAGCACAGACCAGGGGGGCCCTGGTTTCCAACAGGGTCCTCCCAGACTTGGAGAAACGACTAAGAAACCGGCCTCACCCTGTTAATAAGCATGGGAGCGAGGATCTAACCAAATCCTCAACCCCTTCCAACTCGGTCCAGAGCCAGGCTTTACAGCTTGGGCCCATCTCTCGTTAAACAGCATCTCCGCCTTTTTGGCCTTCTTGGCCCCGTCTGGGCGAGATTCTTTGGCATCATGGAACAGCAAGCAGAGTCCCCTGAAAACTCTGTTATGCCAGCTGAGATCAGAGCCTGGCTCAGGCATTGCACCCCATTCTTTCTTTCGGCCTCCCGCCTTCCCCCGGACCCAGAATCTCTCTCCCCCCCCCACACCCAGCAGGTTTGGAAGGAGCTCTGATTGAAAGGACCAGTTGGCCTTTGCTCTCACCTCCGACTCCAGTAGGTAAACGCAGCGGGTGATGCTGTGTAATATCATGCTCTTGGCGTAATCGTCCTGCTTCTGGCTCAGGGAAACCAGGAGCTTCCGCAGCTCCCCAGAATCTTTCACAGCAAAATTCCCAGGCTCGATGGCGAGTCCTAGATACAATCACCCAGCAATGAGTCCCCAGCGCCGAGGGGAAGGCACGGCACAGGGAGCAGAGTTCAGACCCTGGCAGCAGGCATGGAGCCACCCAGCCTGCAAGCTGAGCTCCAAGAGGAGAGCCGCCAGGGGAGGCTTTTAATACCATAAGGCAATGTTGCCTAGTGGTTAAAACACTGGCTGGGGACTCAGGAGACCAGCGTTCTAGTCCCGGTTCTGCTGCTGGGTGACCTGGGGCAAGTCATTTTGTTTCTCTGGGCCTCAGTTTCCCCATCTGTAAAACGGGGATAATGATACTGTCCTCCTTTGTAAAGCACTATGAGATCTACTGAGGGGGGTGTTATTATTAAGAGACAGACAGAGACATTTCCTTGCTCAGCTCTTGGGCCATGTGTGACAAAGCCCAAACCCAGACAAGGCCAAGGGCTCTGGTTTGCCAGAAGCTTTGCCATGGTTCTTGGACCTTTCGGGCAACCTAGGCTGAGCTCCACATGAGCTCCCTTCCCGCCCCAGGATTTAGCATCTATCCCAGATGTGCTCAGAATATGCTCTGCTTCCGGCTGAGTTTTATTCTGAGTTTTCAGGCTGGCGCTGGGGGTGCAAAGAGACCACAAGAGCCAGACCCAATAAACCAAAGGTTCATTGACCCCAAACAAACTGAAACTGAAGCATCCCACAGGCTGGGGGTCCGGCTGGGTGGAGAAGGGCAAGCAGGCGCCCCTGTTCTCCTGGGCCATCCCCGTCTCCCATCCCTTTCAACGGGAACTGGGATTTTGTCCCTTTTCACCAAGCCCTGAGCAGTCTGATCAGCCAACGGGGAACGGAAGGGTTCCAGGAGAGAGCCACATGCCCAGGGCACCACGCTGGCATGTGAAAGGGAGTGTGGGGAGTTTACAGCATGAGTTCAAGGCAAACAATCCAGCTGTTCAGAACAGTTCCCAGTCGTGTGTCCCATTGGGGAGCTTGACCTATGGCCCTGAGCCAGTTCTCCATCCCAGCTCCCCAGACTGAGCTGCTGTGCCGACTGCCTCTCCAGGAGTGGGGCTGTTCTAACCTGCCGTGGCACGAGGGGTACCCGTGCCGTGATGGGTCGGAGCCTGCCCAGGTGGATGGGAGGTGGACAGCAGCGGCTCACCCTGGCCCAGCGCAGAGATTTATCATTACGGCAGGGCGGGGAGAGCCTAACACAGCAACCGACAAAGACTAGAGAGCTGGAGTTGGCCCCGGTACCAGCACTGCCCTCTGCAAGGGGATGAAACAAAGATCCTCCTACAAACCCACGGGGGCCAGCCGTTTGGGAATAGCCACGGGCTGCAGGTTTTGCAGATTGGTTAGATAGCCGAGAGGGGCAGCCTTGGCATCAGGCCATGTGATCGTGCTGGCAAAAACTCAATCCTGGATCAGCCACCTAGGTTACCTGGGAGAGGGGGCCCCCTACTGGCAGCGAGGGAATGACACTGTCAGTGAAGGGAGCAAGAGAGGTGGGCTTTGACCTTTAATGAGGCCTCACTCAAAATTAAGGCAACAAGCAAACCAGTGCAATTTACAATCCTGACAATAACAACACAGAGGTGACAGAACAAATGTTGTGCCTTCTGAACTGTTCTAATCAATACTGCCACGGCACGTGCCATCAGTAGAAACATTAATCGTAGATAAGCATGATGCTATCTGACCCTTTAAAACTTCTATTTGCCCTCCTGACACTAGCAAGCTAACACGGAGGGCTTCAGGTTCCCCTGATGAGAGGGGGCAAGTATCATTACGAGAGAGGGGCCTGGGCTGCAAAGTTATCTCGGGATCCAAACTCCCCCACCAGAGGTGGTTTGAATCCAGGATTTTGGCTTGGACGCCTCTCCAATAGATGGGGAAACTGAGGCACAGAGCGGCGAAGTGCTGAGAGGGTCGGCCAGCAGCAGAGCTGGGATTAGAACACGGGGGCGCCTGTTTGCTCGAGGCCACTCCAGCAAGCACGCCAGGAGGCTCACGGTATCAGTGACAGGAGTCACTTGTCCTTGGGGGGGGCCCGATCCCTTCTGCTAGCCCAGTGCGCCGAGTCCTCCCGCCGGGGCGAGCTGCTGTCAACGGCGCCGGTGAACGGCGCTGCACCGAGACCTCCTGGAAGCAGGTGGCTGCTCCCACTACTCACTAGCTATGCTGACAGGCTCCAGGCTTAAGGAGGGGCTGTTCAGTCCTGCTCGGATGGTCTTGTAAAGCAGATAGATGGCCCCGGCTCCTGTGGCCACACTGAGCATGTTTTTACGGGTGCACATCTCTAAGTACTCCATCTTCTTGCCTCGCTGCCTGGCGGCATCTGAGGGAAACACCAAGAACCCGCTGGGGGGGGGCAGCAGTGCTCTAGAACCGGAACTCGCAGGGGCCCAGAACCGTGGCTTCAGATAGGCCCCCCAGCTGGAAATACTCAGCTGCTCATCACATGGTTTGTGATGTCACCAGAGTCCATCCTGGCATCTGTGGTACCTCGTTTCCTACTGGCTGGGGGAGCCGGGAGGGGGTGAGAGGAAGGACTCCTGGGTTCTGTTCCTAGCTCAGACTAACCCTAACCCTTTCCCTCATCTGTGAAAGGGGGACAATGATACTCCCTTTCCCTGGTAAAGTGCTTTAAGATCCACACCTGACAAGTGCTGGGAATGGGCCAGCGCGGGACGGTACAATGACAAGGAATTGGCTAAGTCCAGTTTTAAATGGCTCAACCAATAGGGCTCCCATCTCTTCCTTTGGGAGGCTATTCCACAGTTCTCGCCATCAGGAGGTTTTCTGATGTGAGCCTCAATGGTCCCTTGCAGCGGCTGGTCCCTTCACTCCTAGAGACACTTCCCTTTACCAGGATTAAACTCTCCCTGATGTCTGAACCCTTCAACTGTTTGGATCAGGAAGGGGCTCTCACCACAGCCATCCCAGATCCAAACACCTGTAGACTCTGAGGACATTCAGATCCGCAGCTGGGTCAGGATCCAACTTTTGCAGCTATCAACTTTCTCTGTCGTGAATCTAACCGGCCCTGGATCCAGCTGTGGATCTGAACGCTGGTCGTGGAGTGGTCGACTGTTCTCATGTTCCCCCTCCCTTCCCACCTCGGTCATAGGCAGGGTGATGGAGCGCGCTCTCCCCGTGCGATTGAAACCTTGGGCTGTTTGCTGGGGATGCAGCCATGGGGGATTGTTCGTTTGCCAGTGAGGGGGGGGGGGGGGTTTGCTGCTTTGGAGTGGGAATCAATCACCGGTGTCTTTTAAAGCATATGATGCTCTGGCCCCTGTGTGACTGTCTAGCACCCCTGACAGGATGCCAGAAGTGCTTGGAGCCAGGAGGACAAGGCCCTATAGACTGTGTTCTCTGGAGAGCCTGGGGGCCAAGGTGTGTGTGATCTATGAAAGGGGGGGCAGTGTTGCCTAGAGCGTAGAGTACTAGACTGGGACTCAGGAGAGCTGGGGTCTATTCCTGGCTCTGTCACTGGCCCATTGCAGCATGCCGTGCCTCAGTTTCCCCAGCTGTAAAGTGGGATAGTGACACTGCCCGCCTTTGTAGAGTGCTTTGAGATCTGCAGATGAAAAGCACCGTATTGCAGCAAGGTGTGAGTATTTATTTAAAAGGTGTCGCCGTCACTGGGATCCAGCACCTGCGTGAGGAGAGTGTGACTCTGCCCCACCTCCATCTCTCTAAAGGTGCGGGAATGGGAGCGTTCTTTGAACCCAAGGGCCCTGGCCGAATCTTGCCGTTGGATCCCTTGAGGCAGATCCAGCATGCACCAGTGGAGGGCAGCAAAATCCTGGAGATGGCCAGAGGGTTTCCGCCATCCAGCCTCCGAGGGATCCTCCGGGGCGAAGGCTGACACCATTTCCACAGCGTGCTGGACCAAGCGGGTGGGCTGGAGGGAGACTCCCTGCCTGCTGCACAGAGGGCCGCAGGGCACCCCAGCTCTCCCACCAATCCCGCGTCTTACTGCAAACGCTCCAAGTGTTTCCAAACATCCCCTGCCCCCAACCTCACCCCCGGGGCGTCCCAGAAACAGGAAGGTGCCGCCTGGAACGGTGCTGTGCCCCTCCACCCTTTACTGAACCCATGGCCCAGGGGGTGCTGTGCTGCCGGGGCCCTGCTCCCTCAGGTGAGAGGTAACACCCACGTCTTGACCCCGTCCCCTGGCTGCTCTGTGCCACATCAGCGGTGTGGGTGTTGGTCCCGGTGCCCTGAGCAAACCCCAGCTTGGGTCACGTTCGGCCTTGCCGGGTTCTCCCTAGAACTGCGGGCAGGATTCTTCACTTCCTGTCTCAAACGGTTAGGGAACGTGGTAGTACCCCGTCAAACGGCCATCCCGTCCCACTCCAGAGGTGGCTGCATTTCAGCAGCGGGGGAAGTGAGCCAGCATATTAGGGCTGTCCCTCGGTCCCCTTGCCCCCCGCGGCTGGCTGGAATGTGAACGTCTCAGCTGCGTGCCATAGGTCCTGTTCTGCAGACTCTAGTGGGGATTCTCCTGTGGCTGTGGTGGCTGGGGGTTCAGCCCTGGAGACCAGGAGTGGAAGGGCGGGGGAGCACGTGGGAATGGGCGGGGCGGGGGGTGGCAGGGGGTTTGAGCGATCTGGCCCGGGGCCAAATACATTCAGGATTTTCCAGCTCGGACCTATATTTACTGGGGAGGCTGCAGCTTTATTCTGGCAGCTTCTGCTGCAGTAAATATTGGTTTAAACCAAAAACCAGACGCCCGACTCCGGGAGCCTTAACAAACGCAGGAAGGGGCGCTGGCGAGGGAGGTGCTGGGGACCTCTCAGAGCAGGGGGGCACCTTGGGGGGCAGGCACACAGGCAGCAAGGAAGGCAGAGCCTGGCAGAGCGGGGTGCTGGGGCGGGGACCCAGGCAAGTCACACCCAGCATGCAGGGGGCCTGAGTGTCCAGCCTGGCCCAGGGGGGCATCGCCGGAGCTCGTGCAGAAATGGATGCACCAGGCTTTGGGCACGAGAGGCAGCCAGGGTGGGAGCTCAGCTGTTCAGGCAGGGGCAGGCACAAAGCAGTGGGGTGAGGAGCAGGGCCCATGCGTGCGCCAGGGTGGGGCTGAGGGACAGGAGCTGCCTGAGGGCGAGCTCAGTCCCTGGGGTTTGCATTTAGGCCCGAGCCTGGCAGGGGCACGGTCTCTTCTCTACTGCAGGAGCAGGTCCAGCTCCTCTGGCAGTTCTGTCCCCTGCACGCGTGAGCCTCCCCGTATCTGGGGGACGGAGCTGTGACTTGTAGGCCCTGGGTGCGGAGGACGGGGAGCTCTCCGGGATCGAGGGCCAGTCCCCGGCAGCACTTTGCCGGTCAGGACAGAGACCTGGCCCCGTCCCGAGGGAGGCGACGCAGGGTGGCTTGCTTGCGGCGACCTGCATTGCTAGGCAGATGGACGTCCTGTCCTGGCTGGAGCTTTCTCGGGGCGATGACTTCATCCCTAGGTGTCAGGAGCTGCCGTAACGACGCCTGGAGGCTCAGTGCGACATGACTCTGATGGGACGAGGCATGCCCGCGCAGAAACACCCCGTCCATGACCCTGCCCAGTCACAGCCGTCTGCACCCAGCCACGCACCCGTGGGCACCAACACGCCAGGCTCCGAGGCAGGGCATGGCAGGGGCCGGGGTGTGGCCACAGGCTGCCTTTCCCCGGCCTGCCCGCCCAGGCCCACTGGCAGCGAGCTGTTTGTGCTTCTGAAAAAACACACACACGCACACGCACGCCAAGGCCTCGCGCTCCCTTCCGCTGAGCGGCTCCCTGAAGACTTTTCGCTCTCTCTGTCTTACTTTCCCTCCCCCTCGCTGGGCTGTTTTTAATGCTGAGGGCACAGGATGTTCTGTTCTCTCTCTCACTCTCTCTCACCCTCCCCCCCCCCCCGCCCCTTCCTGTTGGGCTTGTGGCCTTCACCTTTTTTAACTCTTTAAGGAGAGGGGCTAAGCTCGCCCTCCCCACTTTGAACCGCTGATGGCTCCGGCAGCCCACAGCAAAGGCCTGCTGCCAGCCAGAGGCTCTGTTTGCTTTGATGGTGGTGGGGGAGAGCTGGGCAGTAAGCAGCCTGGGATGTATTATATGTGACCAAGGAGGGTATTTTTTTCCCCTCTCCGTGGTGGAAATTCCCTCCCCGTTGCCCAGTGCCTATAGTTGCTACACTCCTCTCCCCCAGCCCCTTGCTTCGCTCCCCAAGGCTTGAATGTCAGGGCAAGGGGAGGGGACGGCCTGGCCGGATGGAGACGGGGACCATTGGGCAAGAACTAGCTTCAGCCTGGGAAAATCCCTGCTGGAGCCAGGAGCGCCTTTTCCCCAGACAGGGTGTCTCGGACCCGGGATTTATAAGCTGGATTCGTCTCCAGGGTGGCGACCAGGAGAGGCTGTGGGCTGCTCAGCCCCTCTGAAAATCTGGCCTGTGTTTAAAGCTGGGGAGCCAGCCCCTGAGCCAGCCGCTTTCAAAAATACTTTGGCCTAAGTGACCCGGCCAAGGTCACACAGCAAGTCAATGCCAGTGTCAAATAGAACCCAGGAGTCCTGGGTCCTCCTCCTGTGTTCTCTGCATCCCCATGACCCCGCTGTCTTTGCAGTAGGCAGCACTGGTCACATCAGCTCTTCTGTTTTCCCAAAATCTATAGATTGGGCCTGATTCCCCACTCATTCATCCTGGTGTAAATCAGGAGTAACTCCACCGGGCCTAATTGCCCCCCTCACTCACTTGGCATAAATCAGGAGTAACTCCACCGGGCCCGATTCCTTCCTCACTCACCTGGTGCAAATCGGAAGTAACTCTACTGAAGTCAATGGGGTAAAAACTCCATTGTTTACTCTGGGATAAAGCAAGTGGGAGTGAGTGGCGAATCAGGCCCATTGCCTTTGTAATGCACATGTGGGCTGGGTCCCACTAAATTGCACTTGTTCCAAACACACCCTTCTTTGCAGAATTACTAATTCTGACCTCGCAGATTCATAGATTCCAAGGCTAGAAGGGACCACTGTGATCCTCTAGTCTGACCGCCTGAATAACACAGACCATGGGACTTCGCTCTATTAATTCCTGCTTGCAGTCCAATAGCCGTGGTTGAACTAGAGCAGATCTTTGAGGAAAAGCATCCAATCACTATAATGCGGTTGCACAACCGGTTGAAAGACCGTACTCTGAGAGTTGTTATCAATGGTTTGCTGCCATTTGGGAGGGTGTATCTTGTGGGGTCCTGCAGGGATCTGTCCTGAGTCCGGTACTATTTAATATGTCCATTAATGACTTGGAGAACTGAGTGGAGAGGATGCTTATAAAATTTGCAGATGACATCACGCTGGGAGGGGTTGCAAGCACTTGGAGGATGGGTTTAAAATTCAAAATGACCTTGACAAATCGAAGAATTGGTCTGAATCCAACAAGAGGAAATTCAATAAAGACAAGTGCGAAGTACTTCACTTGGGAAGGAAACATCAAATGCACAACTACACAATGGGGAATAACTGACTAGGGGGCAGTACTGCTGAAAAGGATATTAGGAAAAACTTTTTCACTAGGAGGGTGGTGAAGCACTGGAATGTGTTACCCAGGGAGGTGGTGGAATCTCCTTCCTTTGAGGTTTTTAAGATCAGGCTTGACAAAGCCCTGGCTGGGATGATTTAGTTGGGGATTGGTCCTGCTTTGAGCAGGGGGTTGGACTAGATGACCTCCTGAGGTCCCTGCCAACCCTGATCTTCTGTGATTCTATGATCTGGGGGGGATAGTGGATCACAAGTTGAATATGAGTCGTCAGTGGGATGCAGCTGCAAAAGAGGCTAATATGATTCTGGGGTGCATTAACAGGAGTGTTCCATGTAAGACACAGGAGGTAATTGTCCCACAAACACCTGTTGGGCTGGTCTAAGTTTACTTGGTCCTGCCTCAGGGCAGGGGGCTGGACTTGATGTCTTCCCGAGGTCCTTTCCAGCCCTGCGTTTCTATGATCCTGTGGTTTGTCTGGGAAGACTGTGATGTGCAAGCAGTGTGATCTCTGTATACTTCTGGGAATGTTTATTGATGATACATATGAATCTAGAATGGGCCTGCTAAAGGACATTTAGGCATGACCAGAAATTTTACAAACCAAACGCAATGGCTAATTAAAGCACTTTCTCCCCCTTCCCCCGCCCCCCGCCCATTAGCAGGTGACACTGACTAACAAAACGGGTCAGTCTTGCACCATGTTGCACTATAAATGCTATATAGCACCTTCCACCATGACTAATCATGCTGTAATTACTGATGGGCTGCTGAATGGGTGTTTGGTCCACAGCTGGCTTGGATTTGGGCTCCTAGCACTTGGATTCAAAGATGCAAAAGTTTGCAAATGTTTTGTATGAGACTGACTTGACCAAATGGTAGAAATTGGGTGAGATTTTTTTTTTTAAGGAGTCTTCCATTGTCTGTAGGTCAGTATCTCCCAAGAGATTTTTGGCTCCATCTAGTCTGGAAAGTAGGGTCCCTTGGGGCTTCAGATCAAAACCAGAACACCAGGTGGGTGAGGGCGGATTTGATGATCTCTCCCTCTACCCTACATTCCCTCTAAATTCAAAGGGATTCACATTACAGGTTCCAGTTGCAGCCTCTCTCAAGTTGTGATGTCCCCCAGGGCTGCCTTTGAGCCACGTTAGTTCTGAAATTCTCCCTCCCAAATCACACACTTTTTTTGTTGAATTTAGGCTCTGTCTACATTTAAACCACTGCACCTGCACCACTTCAGTGGAGACACTACCTGTGCTGATGGGAGGGGTTCTCCAGTCACTCTAGTTAATCTGCCTCCCTGAGAGGCAGTAGCTATGTCAACAGAAGAATTCTTTTGTTGACTTAGCACTGGCTACACCGGGGATTAGGTTCGTTTACCTCTGTTGCTCAGAGGCATGGATTTTTCATGCTCCTGAGCAATGTAGCTGGGTCAACATAACTTTTTAGTATCGGGTGTAGCTAACTTTTTTAGTGTAGACCTGGCCTTCAAAGCCACAAAGTAGTAATCCTCTCCTGCTTCTCTAAACCCTTCCACCCTAGACTCCCAAAACCATTTAGGAGGGCCTGTCTACACTTGAATGTTAATTCGGATTAAGGTAGGGTGTGAATTTAAAGTGCAGTAGCCATTCTGGAGTAACTCCAACTGCAAATGATCTAAATTCAAGCGGATTAAGCAAAACCAGAACAAGACACGCATGGATATGGCCATATTGAAAAATTATGCCATCTGTAGACGAGCCCTGAGCAACAGGCAAGTGTGACGGGACGGGGCCAGGGGGTGAAGTGAGTTGCCCAAGAAGGTCACGCAGGCCTTTGTGGCAAAGATGGAATCAGAGCCCAGGAGCCTTATTTCCAGGCAGTGCCTTGGGGTAGATGAGATGTGCGCTCCCTCTTCTGAACCAGATCTATACCCCAAATGGGCTCTGAGTGGGCCCCGTCAAGTCGGCCGTTTGTGTGTGAGAGAGAGACAAAGAAGGGAGTTGGAGGGAAGATCTCTTTGCGGGGGCTCCTGCTCCCTGTCCTTCAGGAACGTCCCATCAGCCCAGCCATGGCAGCTGGCAAAGAGTCAGAGGGGAGATAGCACACCAGCTGTTCCCAACTCCCTTCCTATCAATGTGCTGTATGGTAGCTCCCTCGCAATGAGAATTGTAACCCTTTGCCCCTGGATAGCATCGCCCATCTGATGAGCTTTATCCCGCTCGCACGAGGTAGGTCAGCATCAGCCCTGTTCATACTGGGGAAACTGAGGCACCAAGGGGCAGTGAGTTGCCCAAGGTCAAATGACGGGGTCCTTCCCACTCTTCCACTAGAACCCTGGCGTCCTGACTCCCAGCCAGGTCCTTGGGGCATGTGGCTGGCCCTGGTGACTCGAACAGGCTGCTGCTTGCTAACAGCTATGGGAACTCTGCCAGCAGTGGGGGGGTCTGTGCTCTTGGTGCTGAGTGCCTGGGGTCCGATCCCTGCAGCTGCCTGTTGTACTGATATGTACCACCATTCACGAGAAGAGATCGGTGGGTGAACCGGAGCTGGAGAGCTTGTGGCTGCAGTCATAGGGACGGTCGGTGTGTGTGACCCCGCTGATGGGTCAGAGCATGAGTTGGCTTCACTGCGTGTTTGCAGTCAAGGCTCTCTGGGGGCACGGGGAGCAGGCGTAAACCACTGTCAAGTAAACGCTGAGCTCCATTCTGCACTCACGGAAACTGTCAAGAGCTTCTCAAAGGATCCCTAAGTAGAGGCAATTGGCTATTGATACGTTGTTCCAATACTGAACTCCATAAAACACTGCCGTCTTTAGGAACTTGGCTTTAAGCTGCGTAAAGCCTGGCTGGCTGCAGAATTTCGGGCTGCAAAAAGCACCAGGCCTTCTTTGTGAATGGGATTTGGGGAGGGGAAAAGGGGAGCTGGTGCCCAACTCTGGACTAGGATCAGCCACAGACCAGGTGAGTGCCAAGTCAGGGAGCGGGGCTGTTAACATTTGCCTGTACGTCTCTCGTCCCCGGGCTTATTAGTGGTGCGTGCTTGCTGTATCCAGGAGTAATTAAAGGGTTTGGTAGCAGAGGAGGCTAATCTGACCTAGAACAAGTTAGAAAAAACAATAGCCCAGGAGTTGCTAGCTGGGCCCGATCCTGCTCATGCTGGGGCCAACGGGAACCTTGCTGCGGATTCCAGTGGGAACCAAATTGAGCCTAGAATCCCTTGTGAAGAGTTGGGCTATGCACTCAAAGAGCACGGGTATCAAGCGCTGCTTCTCAGGAGAGGCTGCTGACTGGGTTTTAGGCGTCTTTGGACATCTCCCACCCTCCCAGTCCTAGAGCAATCTGCACCGTGGAAGCTGCCAGCCACTCACCCTGCAGCTCTGCAGGGGAAGATCATTCCCCACTGCTGGCACATTCCTGTGGTCACAGAGTCCTAGCCGGGGCCACGGGATAATACAGCAAACACAGCAGCTGGCCTCGAGGAGGGGCAAGCGGGCAGAGGGAGTGTGTGCGTGGAGCAGCTGATGGCAGATGGAGCTGCTCGAGGAAATGGATTTCTCTGCAGAATGAAGGTCTGTGCTCTCCAGGTGTCTGTTTCTGGCCTCTGAGCGGCCCTGGCCCCACGGTGCTCGAGGCCGGAGGCAGAGATGATTGTGTCACCATAAGACATTTAGGTGTTTCATCGTGACTTTGCAGCCGGCAGTGTTGTCTAGCCCAGTGGTTACAGCAAAGGACTGGGGTCTCCTTGGTTCTAGTCCCAACTCTGCCTGTGAGAGCGTGGGTTAATTTGCTGGCTGTTGCACCAAAGAATATGCTTCTGCCATGAAACTCCAGTCCCTGCAGGGCTTTAACTTTTTTCCTTCAGTCACAGTCCTTCCGCTGACCTGGCGTCTTCTGCAGGAGCCTGCTGACACCCTGCAGCTCTCAGTCACTCATGTTCTATCACGGTAGAACCACCCTGTTGGTCTCCTGTTTCTGGGCTCCCATTGTCTGAGCTGGGCAGGTTCTTTTATATGCTCAGTACACCGACATTGCAAATTAAGGTGTAACTGTGGCACGGGAATCAGTAACAATAGTAGTGAAGATGTGGTGGCGTAGACTTCAACGCAGACTGGCTGCCTCGTACAAGCCTGCCGGGGGCCCTGGTTGTGTATTCAAGTTGCTAAGCACATCGGTCCACACCGCTTCTTCCCACCTATTACTGTCCCTCCAGCCTCACCCCTCCAGCCATCCCTCAGCCCTGGGTGCATGCACCAGCCCCCTGCTTTTCCCGTCACCCTGCTCTTCGCCTCTTGCTCCTCACCCAATGCTTCAAGCTCTTCGCTCCCCTTCCCATCCTTCATCACGTCTCGCTGAGCCTTTCCCAGGCCTCCCAGCCCATCTCAGTCACCCCCATATTTCATTATCCCCCCACATGCGTGGAGGACACAGGTCCATGCTTATTCCTCTGCTCAGATCCATCTGCAATTTGAAACCTCAGACTGCAGTGTTGGGTGACTCCTCTGACCTCTGTCTGCCACAGCTCTTTCCAGCCCAGACGCATCACGAACCCATTAAATGTCCCACTGGCTCCTTGCTTCCGCCGAGGGCAAACGGGGAAGTCTTGCACGGCTCCCACCCTGCAAGCTCCCAGCAGGTCCCTCAGTGAGTGAGCAAACCCGCCCTTGAGGCCAGAGCTTGCCCCGAGCAATGTCCTCCAGCCCCTGGAAAGAAAACTGCCTATGGATCCTGCTACCCCAAAGAGCAAACTCCCTGTTTCTCCATGCAAACCCAGGAAGGTAAACACTGCGTACAGGCCTCCTCCCATGTCTTTACCTCTGGGGAGAAAAAAAACTAAACACAAGGAATAATTTCCTTCCCACACTGGTGCTCTCACTCACTAGTGGAAACACAGGGAAAAGCTCGGCATGCATGAAATACTGCTAAGGAAATGGTCAGCTGCATTCTGCACTGGGGGAAACGTGTAAGGGGCTTTCAGTGGAGGTAACGGGCTATTAACACATTTTCCCCCAGTACTGAACTCCATAAAATACTCCACAGCATCTTATATTTTGAAACTTCTTTGACAGCTCCAGGCCCAAGCCCAATCACCTGCCATGCTGACAGCCACAGAGCCAAGAACAAAGCCATGAAACTTCGTGCCTGGGGGTCTTACGGCTGGTTCTAAAGAACCAGGACGAGGCTGAAATGGCTGCCCCAGGTCAGCTCCATTTCTGCTCTGCCTTAGGCATGAGTACTTGAAAGCTCTACAATTGTGTTACCGCTGTTCCCTGTGCTGAGACATGCCCAGATGAGGCAATAAGCTCGGGTCGCCCCTTGTGGACCGTGAATGGGGACTACATAATGGCTACTTTGTGTCCTAGTTTCTCGCCACGCTGGTGCGACCCTGCTCCCGCAGCCTTGCTGGGACCCCGGGGAGCTTGCTGTGCCCTGCCACCCATATCCAGAGCCTGGGAGCAGGAATGCAAGTCTAGCCTAGAAGGGTCATTTCCTGCATTCAAGAACGGCAGATAAAAGGCTTCCCTCCGCTGAGGTGGACAAGGGTGGATGAGAACAGGAGTGGTGGGCAAGAGGCTGCTGCCACATGGTTATCTGGTCCAGTTGGATGAGCACACAGCAGAGATTCTCAACTTATGGGCCGCATATGCAGCTCTCTGTGTGTTATGTGGGCCGCATCCACACAATATATATTCTACCTGTATGGCCCTGAGGATGTCACATGGGCCACAGCTGTGTGCTGATTGGGCCGCAAGCAGCCAGTGGGCCATGGGTTGAGAACCACTGGCACATAGGAACTGCCAGCCTGGATCAGAGCCAGGGTCCATCTAGTCCAGTGTCTTGTCTCTTACAGTGGTCAGCACCAGGTGCTTCAGAGCAAGGTGCAAGACCCCCACAGTAGACAGATGTGGGATCATTTGCCCCCCTACATTAGGTGTCCTCTTGATTCATTGGTTCTGAATTTGCCACCTTTCAATTTAATTGAATGTCCTCTTGTTCTTGGGTTATGGGCCTGGGAACTGCTGTTCTCCATCTACCTTTTATCACATCCCCACTCATTCATTTCCTTTCTAAGGTGCACAATCCCAGCCTTCGCTGGGCGGGTCTGTGGTCAGCATGCCGGGGTTCTACACCCAGCTCTGCTCTGTGTGTCTCTGGCCAAGTCCCTTTCTCTTCTCCCCCAGTTTCTCTGCCTGTGAAATGAGGCTATGTGCTTTCTACATGACAGGCGTGTTGTGAGGTTTAGTTCACCTCTGTACAGTGCTTTGATCCTCTAAGACGTCCATCATTGCAGCGGCGCAGTTATGTCTAATAACTCCGGGAGAAGGCAAGTTCCCAACACCCTCTCTCTTCCCAGCCGACTTCTCCTGAATTGCCACGAACGCTAAATTTGTTTCCATGGGCTATTCTAGGCTGGATACGTTCCTATAGCACGCTCCCCACAGTAGTATCTGCACTCATTCCAACAGTGCATCAGACAATGCGACCACACCTCTGTCATGTGTTGTTTGTTCTCTCAGCCTCTCCCCAGAGGCAGAATTGTGTGCAGTAGAGTGCCGGGTTTTGGTAGGTTTTTAATGAATATGCCCATTGCTGGGTGTTTATGTTGGAGGAGGCAGGTCAAAGCAGCGTACCTTGCACTTGGAGTGGAAAGTGGTGAGGTCTGTGATGGTCCTTCGTTCTGGGGGGAGTTAATTCCACAGTCTCAGACCAGCCCCCGGAGAAAGTTCTGTCTCCCCCACAGAAGAGCTTTGATCTTACTGATGAGAGTTTCATTGTGCTGGAGGAGCCAAGCTGTTGACCACGGCCTTTGTCCTGGAGCTTTACATGCTTTTTTCAATATCCTGGGCCCAGGCCATGAAGCCCTTTGAAGATAAGGACCGAGACCTTGAACATGATTTGGAATTCTATGGGAAGCCAGCGTCCGGAGTGGAGGACGGGTGTGATCTGCTCACAGCCTGTGTGGCTGAGGACATTCTGTACTAGCTGGAGTTTCCTATGAAAGCATCAGCTCTTGCCCACGTATATCACAGTGCTGCAATCCAGCAGAGAGGTGATGAAGGCCTGAATAACTGAGGCCAGGTCTTTGTCCACCCAGATGAGATGCAGTCTCCTAGTCAAGTGCAGATGGTAGAAAGTGTTACTCATGGAGACTGCTATGAGAGAGCTCAGCATCAGCGAGAAATCCAAGAGCTCGCCTTGAATACAGACTGCACTGACCAGTTGTGGGTTTGCATCAACGAAGATGCTTGCACAGTGGCTGCAAAGCTCTTCAAAATTCTTTCCTCTGCCCACCAGCATCACCTCCATCTTGCTTGGATTCAGCTTCCGCCAGCTGTTCTTCAGCCATCAGCTGATCTCCTCCGAGCACTGGGCCCTCTAGGTGGTAATGGTGCAGTCGTATGTAGTGAAGGATAGGTAGAACTGGGAATTATCTGTATGTTGCTGGCACTTGGATCCATATTTCCTGACCGGGTCACCTTGTGCTTGCATGTAGATGATGAAAAGGCCCAGAGGGAGAACTGATCCTTGTTGTTCTCTACAGGAGAGGGGTCTAGTAGTGGACGTGCAGTTTCCCATCTCTAATCACTGGGTACGTCCCTTCAGGAAGAAATCAATTTAGCTCTCAGGCAAGACAGCAGAATCTCCTGGTCAACAGCATTAAATGGTGCAGAGAGGTCCAGGAGGATGAGCGTTGATGTCTCTCCTCTATACATTGACAGGAGATCATCCATTAGTGAGACCAAGGTGATTTCGGTTCTGTGTCCTGGCTTGAATCCAGACTGAAGTGGGTCTAAAACACAGGTGCTGGAACTAGGGGTGCTGCCGCGCCCCCGACTTGAAGTGGTTTCCCTCATATCCAGGATTTACAATTTGGTTCAATGGCTCTCAGCACCCCCACTATACAGATCGTTCCAGCGCCCCTGCTCTAAAACGCTAGCTTCGGTTAGATGGGCTTGTAGTCAAAGAGTAAAGGGTGTCTGAGAACTGGAACGTTGCCTCCATCTGAACTGCCGACTGTTACTGTGTACTCCATGTATCTTCTGGGAGTATGTCAAGGAGGCTGATAAAGAATATTTGGCCTTCTACCTCATCTCTCATCCAAGGACCTTGAAATGCTTTGCAGCGGCTAGTGGATCAAGTGAACACAAGCGCCAAGGAGGGGCAGAGGGAGGAATTATGAGAACAGGGTGAATAAGCTGCCAAGATTATTCATTCTTATTATTATCTTACGATTCGCTCATTTGGGTTGTGTTTGCTTTCTACGGACGTTCAAGTGACTGAGTTTCACTCACAGCAATGCGCAGAAAGAAACATTTCAAAGAGGTGTGTGCAAGTATTTGGGCTGGGTGAGTGTGTGGGCCAGGTCCGCCTCTCTGCCAATCCGCAGAGGATAGGAGTCTGTTACAGCCCCTGCTAGGGCAGTGGCCTCTTTTGCTCCAGGTGCTTTCAGCTCTGGAGGTCCCCAAGTTCAGTCCTCGGTGTGTTGGCCAAGACAGCAGCAGTCACATAAGTACCTAGCCCAGTGTGGGGGAGAGGGGCATGTTACAAGTCCCCCTCTGCCCTGTAACACACACTCACCAGTGGATTACACTTGCATCCTCACCCACCGGGCAAATGGGAACACCCTCATGGGGCTCATCTGCCCAGTTGTAACTGACGTAATCCAGTGCTTTATTTGTGCCAGGGCTGAGCTTGGAAATTCATAGCCCCGGCACCTCTGGGCTTGCCACGTCAGCTATGAAAGTGAAAAAAAAATTTTTTTTGCTGGAGCCCTGGCACCTCTTTCATTGCAAAGTAAGCGCTGAAGTCATCCAACGTTGAATTCAGAGTTAATGCAGTGTTCAGGATCACCAGCCGCAACAGAAATTTTCTGATGAACTGGATGGACTCAGGGTCTCCAGCAAAAAAAAGATTCCTAATGAATGGTTTGCTCTGGTCTAGGAATTAGCGTGACAGGTAGGAGGCAGTGTAAGTAAAAACGAATGGGATGGAATTCGCCTGGGGAAAACCTGGACACTTCCTGACAGTTTGATCTATTGGACCATGGAACATTCTCCGAGGGAAGAAATGGAATCAACATTGCTTGGCATTTTTAGCACTAAATTGAACAAAATGCTGGCAAACCACCATGCACTGCCAGGGACAAGGACTGAGGGTCGTGTGTGTGTGTGTGTGGGGGGATCCTGTACTGTTTGATTGCAAGACTTTTCCTCTGATTTTGGAGGAGAAACTTAGGCATGATGAGGTGCCAGAGCTGGGCATACGGAACCCAGGAGTCCTGAATATTGCGTGCACCTTGCGCCTAGTCCCATTTCCACGAGACCAGCAGGCTCATGCGACTGTGCAGAACAGAGAGCCCTGGGAGATGGATTTGGCTTTTCACTGCAGCCCCAAGCGCTCTGCTCCGAAGCCCTCAGCCTCTCTCTCTGTCAGGTTTGTGGCTGACCGCAAGCCTGCAGGAGTGGTTTATCTAGAGACAGAGCACACCCACTTCCCCGGCTGCTGAGTCAGGCTGTTCCCTTTGCTTGCCTCGCAGCTCGGGTACATTGTGTCCCAGCTCTGCTACGCTGGCACCTGGCCCAGCTCACATCAGCTTCTCACTCTTGTTTGTGTTCTCATCTTGCACTGAGGGCTGGTTTGCAGCTCAGCAACCCTCCCCTGCCCACCCCTCTCCTTGGCTCCAAAGGGATAGGGAGAGGAGGAGTGAGTGGGCGGGTTAGCAGGGGCACCTCTGACACGGTGGGCTTGGGGGGGGGGGCTGAAGAAGTGGCTCAAAAATGAATGGCCAGTTTCATAAGAGATTAACCGGGGTCATCTGTACACCGAGTACATATTATTGTAGCTCCCCCCCACCCCCCCCCCCGCGTCTCCTATGAGGCTAGCCAGCCAAATAACGAGACCCAGTATGTAGATATGACATGCAAGTTCGTAATTGTCTCAAGGGAGACGTATATCTGTTACACACTCAAGATATTAGTCAGTCGAATGCAAATGCTTCCCAAGGACCCCAGGTCATATAAAGATCTCTGCTCCTTTTGCATCACCCTGTGTCATTTCCCAGAGCGCCTGAATGAGGGGATTTGGCCCTTAGCCCTTGACCGGGTAGCTCGCTTCACTAGCCATTCAAATGTTGTTCTAACACTCCAGGTGCTGTTGTGTAAAATGTCACAGAATGATCCAACCCGCTCACAATAACTAAGGGCTTCGAGTGCAGACAGAGCGTGGCTCCGGAGACAGGAGCAGACGCAGCCTTTGGATGTAGTTAGCTGCGGTGGGTCTGTCGGGGTGCTCTGAAAAGTCTGGGGCAGCCCCATGGCTGTGTTAGCAACCTTGGTCATGGCAATAACCCAGGTGGCTTGATGGAGAAATTCCACCACTCTTACAGAACACCTTGAAGTCCCAGCAGAGAGCAGGGCCCCTTGTGCTAGGTGCTGTCCATATCCTTAGGAGACAGTTCCTATGCCACAGCCCAGTCTGCTCAGTGTGGCAGTGTGAGGGTTAGTTGCCCCCTTGCCCCTGCTCAAGTGTTTGGGCTGGGGGGCCTGCCCCGCAGCAGGAACCCAGGGAGCCCCCCCCTTCTCTCCCTAACTGTTGCTGCACAGAAATGGGGTTTCACTTCTGCAGAAACTTGAAGCCATAAGTTATGGGGCAGGAGCTGCACAGCCAGCTGTTCCCCAGGGCCCAGCCCCATTTACAGTCTAACTAGACATGACGGAGAAAGAAAGCATTTCCCGCATTTTACAGATGGGGAAACTGAGGCACGAGAGAGGTCAAGGACCCGATTTTCAAATAAGCTCAGCACACTGGATGCTGAGCACTTGGAAATGTGCCCTGAACACTTCTGAAAACCTGGTCTCACAGGACTTGCCCAAGGTCACACAAAGTCAGTGGTAGAGATTGGACTTAAATCCAGATCTCCTGAGTCAAAACCCAGTGCCTTCCTCATAAGGCCAAATTCCCTCTTAGAGGCTCTATTGACTCCAGAGTGCAGCTGGATGTATTTGGAAAATCATATTTATTCTCCAAGCTCTGTCTCTTAGATAGGATTGGATAGAAAAGCTCTGACTCAAAACTATAGAGACACTCAGAGACCAACGCAGAATGTCAGGTTTCAGAGTAACAGCCGTGTTAGTCTGTATTCGCAAAAAGAAAAGGAGGACTTGTGGCACCTTAGAGACTAACCAATTTATTTGAGCTGTAGCTCACGAAAGCTCATGCTCAAATAAATTGGTTAGTCTCTAAGGTGCCACAAGTCCTCCTTTTCTTTATTCTTAGCTGTGAATTCCCTGACTGTCTTGGTTTAAAAAAAAAAATCTTGGCATTATTTTTAACACTGGTTTTGGTGAATACCTAGCTGCGAATGGTGCTGTGTGCGCCCTCTTCACGTGAGGTAGGGTTAATTGTTCTGGGTCAACAATTTGTAAAATTGGAAGCTGAGGACCGAATGGGCTTCGTGACTGAATGTGAAGTGCTTTAAAATCCTTGTCTACCCAGTACTGTGCATGCCCGATTCTGCGTGGTCGTTAGCCCTGTCTGCTCCTCTTGAACCCAACGAGGTGTAGCGAGTTTGCAGGACCTGGCCCTAGCCTGGAAACACTTAAGCATGTGTTTAACGTTAGTCGCATGAGTAGTCCAATTAACTTCCACGTACCTGCCGTTACAGGGCCTAAATCGCAAGCCACGTGAGCCATGGGGCCAAGTTAGCATCAAGTGGCTGGGATGTGGCTAGCTTGGAAGAGTGTGAACAGGACATTGTGCCACCCATGATGTGCCGGGAATCTTTTTGCCTCATCCCAGGGCATAGCCAGTACCTGCACCACAACCGTGCCCAACCACCAGCTGCATCTTGCCACGGCAGACTCCGTTGTGGCCAAGCGTACCGAGCAAAATTGAACTGGGGAGGAGGAGGCAGGCGAGCAGTGTGCGGAAAGGAGTTTTCCCAGCTGCCAGAGCTGCTCTAAAGGAGGGTGCTGCGACTCGCCAGCCAGCCAGCACTCTGAGTTCTACTGTTTCTGGGTGCTGCCCTATCATCTCACTGCAGCTATCAGCAGGAAACTTCCCCCCCCCCCCCCGTCTCCCTCCCCTCCAATTCCCAAGTCACGACCTGGGAGGAGGTTGGTACAGTTTGTTACGCTCAGGCCGGAATGTACTTTGTGTTACAAATGGCCTCAGGCCAGGACTCAGAAGCCGGACTTTATTTATACTTCCCTGCTCCAGGCTCAGCTACATCCTGCTGTCAGTTACTTCTGCTTTTATCTGCGAGGGGGATGATCTGGTCTTAAAAAGCCATTCATACTATTTAATGCATGGAAATAGATTTGTACCCTGCCTGTCTGCTCTCCAGGCTGCTAACTCGCAATTAATTTACAGACTTGTAAATTTTTTACAAGCCCATTTTTAAAATAGAGCAAGATAATATTTTGCCCTTTCATGTGGTGGAAGTTGTTAGAGAAGAAGCACTTTCTAGTGAGTAAAAAATATGAGTGAGATCAACCTCCTAGTTCTGTTAGCGACTCTGTATAATCCTGACCAAGTCTCGTAACCAGTTTGTGCCTCAGTTTCCCACTGAGTACAGTGAGGCCTACCTCACAGGGAGAGTGTGTGTGCAAATCATTGCACTGAGAGCCTCAGATGGAAAGCACTAGGGGAATGGCAAAATAGCTTCTTGATTCTAGATTTAGGGGACTTCTTTGAAGGACTTCTTTGATAGAAATAGACAGGATCCTAAACCAGAAGTTTATGGATCCAGAACACCTTTGTAAATCTTTATCCTGTGTTCACTGACGTCAGCAGGAGCAGAACCCTCCTGTAAACAATCGCAACTCACACCTCATTTTCCCAACTGCAAGGTAGGTCATGTTATTTATTTGGAGACCTAAAAACTGCACTACGGAATCTATGGAACATTCAGATAACAAGGTTCGACCGAGTGTGAGTGCCCTCCCCATGGGGACCGGAGTTATTGGCCTCTTCTCACACCTGAAATATCATCACCAGAAATGTGAATCAGCAAAAAGAAATGAGAATATTGTACCCAGTCCGTGGGTAGCTAGGAGTTCGCAGTCAGCACTGCCTCAGGGAGTATAGCCTTGGCCTGTGAATGGAAATAGACCTCTGGCCTCTTGCTTCAAAAACACAGGCTGTAGTCACTTGAACTCAAAGGAAAATATCAGTTTGCTGGTAGTACCCTCGTGCCTAGGACACAATTGAGCAGCTGTGATCCGATCCAGCAGAGGGCAGTGGCAGACAGATGCACATTTACCAATGTGCTATATGCCATCATGTGCCAGCAATGCCCCTCTGCCATGTACATTGGCCAAACCGGACAGTCTCTACGCAAAAGAATAAATGGACACAAATCTGACATCAGGAATCATAACATTCAAAAACTGGGAGGAGAAGTCTTCAATCACTCTGGCCACTCCGTAACAGACTTAAAGGTGGCAATTTTGCAACAGAAAACCTTCAAAAACAGACTCCAACGAGAAACTGCTGAGCTTGAATTAAGATGCAAACTAGATACCATTAACTCGGGTTTGAATAGAGGCTGGGAGTGGCTGGGTCATTACACATATTCAATCTATTTCCCCATGTTAAGTATCCTCACACTTTCTTGTCAACTGTCTAAATGGGCCATCTTGATTATCACTACAAAAGTTTTTTTCTCCTGCTGATAATAGCTCATCTTAATTAATTAGCCTCTTACTCCATCTTTTCATGTTCTCTGTATATGTATATATATATATATATATTCTTACTATATGTTCCAGTCTATGCATCCGATGAAGTGGGCTGTAGACCACGAAAGCTTATGCTCAGATAAATTGGTTAGTCTCCAAGGTGCCACACGGGCTCCTCATTCTTTTTGCAGATACTCACTGACGCTGGTGTCAGTGGAGATTTTGGGGAGGGAGATGCGGGGACGCTCTTCGCACCTGAGCCTATGCTGCTCACCACTTTCATGCAGTGACTACAAGTGTTTCTCACCTTGAATAAAGCCGTTGCCAACTGGATATTAAACACCCTGATCCTGCACTGCTTACACCCTCAAACTCCCATGGAAATCGGGCGCACGAGAGAGAGAGAGGCAGGGGGTGGAGAAATCTTGGAAGCAGACAGACTGCAGGATGCACCACCAGCTCTTGCAGAGCTTGTATTTCTAAGCTTTGTCTAAGCTAGCACATTCTGTACCCTTACTGACAACAGCTAAGTATGAGCGTGAATGGGGCTGCACCATTTTAGGTAGTCTCAAGACAAGCTGCTCCAAACAGGCGGTCTTGACATGGCATTGAAAATGGTTTAAGTGCTTGGATAGACAAGGATAAAACCCTTGTCATCACGGGTGCAGCCTCGCCCGTGGCTGGCAGCTAGTACAGAATGTGCTTTGCGGTAGGCAGGCTATTGTGTAATACAGAGACCGATCTAGCAGTAAACACTGCATAGTCCCGCTGGGTTAGACCCAGGTTCACGCGAGCAATGGCAGGCAGCGCTGCCACCGAATGGCCATGCCCACGGTTGACCTCCACATGTCAAGGATTCTTGTGCAACCAGATCACTTCCCCCCTCTTCAGGTTAAAACTTGGCACAGTGCAATGGCAGCCTTGGAACAAATATATTTAGAAAACGTCAGAAGAAAAAAGAAGGAGGAAAGGGAATTGGTGTGTATGAATGAGGCAACCGCTTGTACAGGCTGTGCAATCGACACCTCCTCTACCAGCGGAAAGCAATCCAATGCTAGAGTTAAGTTCAAAAGGCACCCGGCGTATCCTTACATGGGAAGTGGATGGCACCTCCAGAAACAGGCCAGCTCATTTGCAATGCAGCTTCTCAAATATGTAACAATACACACGTCATGGGATGCATGAGAACTGGCTGCCAAATCCTCAGTTATTTGGCACTTCCAAATTGGATGATCACAACATCAGCTTACTTACTTTGCTGTTTTAACCTGGTTCTTATTTTGGGGCTCAAAGCAGCCACCTTCCGAGGCACCAGTGCAAAGAGCTGAACCCCCCTGACAGTGTCGCCGATCAAATTCAAGGCATTTTTGGGGTTCCTTTTCCCCTTTCCCCCTCCGGTAAGCGAATACTGAGGAATGGAAACCTTGCCTGGTAAACATGACTGAAAACTTACCAACTTAACAGCGCAGGGTGAGGGGGAAACCAAAAGGAAGCCTATTTGTTTTTAATCTAAAATGTGCTGGAGGGATTTGCTGATGTGGCTTTTAGATTTAAAGCAGCATAGCAGGGCCTTCTTTTTCTCCTCCATCTCAAGTGGTTAAGGCAGATAACACAGTCTATTTTTAGAATGAGACACAGATGAATAAAAATATCCCTTGTACCTCCACTCTCACGTCATATCAGATGCTGCTGAGATTCTCAATGCCACAAAGACAAAAAAGCGACAGGATCATGTCTATGTCGAAAGGGAGAGAGAGGTCTTATAAATGGGGGTTGGTTCTGCTGTATTAATTCTTGCAACAAACTGATCTGGCTAACCCTGAGCTTGTCCTCAAAGGCCTCTCCCACACACACACACTGGAGCCAAGGTAATGAGCTTGGAGTCAACCTAGACAGCTCTGCCTCATGCAATCAGGTAGTACATCAAGACCAGCTGTCCCATTTAGGCAGAACAGCCAGTCCCTATGGTAGCAAAGTATTGGGAGATTATTTATGGTGTCATAGCTTGGGAGGAACAGAGATTTTCTCTAGAGGTGATGCTGTAGTTCATGGTAGAGGGTGATATTGAGCTGTTGTTAGCATGAAGGACCAACCTGGCTGCACCACACGCACCCGCAGGAAAACTCTTCGAGAGGTGAAATTTGTGGAATTCCCACCCCACCTCATAGGGCTGGCGTTAAGCATTCACGATAGGGACAGATTTTCAAAGCAGCTCAGCATCCAACGTGTTGAGCTCTTCTGACAATCTCTCCCATGCTGTCTAAAGGATGGAGGGGAGCCAGTTTCACCTAACAAAGCCATTGCCCTGAGATCTATAGGATTTCCCTGCAGACTCGGTGTAACAATGGAAGACTGGGAGCAACTCCATGAAAAGGCCAACCTTTCAGCATTACTACCCTGGCTTCCCCGTCCCACCTCATGCAGCTCATTTCTGAGATGATCTAATCCCCCTTCTTGCACCTGGGCCAAGACCCCTACCAAGTGGCTTTGGAGCAGGAAGTTTTAACACCGTTGGGGTCAGAACTAATTCCCACAGAGACTTCCTGGGGGCGCTGCGCTCTCTGATGCTGATTAGCTGTGTTCCTCTCCCCTTCCTGCCCCCTTTGCTTGACAGAGCCCTGACCACTTGATATTCACATTCAGGGCTTGCGTGGACTTAGGATGGGGGTTAGGGTGGGGTGGCCGTTGTTACTCCTCTCTTTCCTTACACGCTTGCCAGATGCCTTTGGCTGATCTTTGCGCATGTTTCACCTGAGTTGGTCCCTATATTTCTAAAAGCTTTGCCGGAGTCCCAAAGCCACAGCACAGAGATGCACAGTGTATAAATGGAGGCACTCCTTAACACGGGCCGAGTTTGGCACGTACTGTCCAGAAAACTCGAACATGTGTACTGTGCATGGAATAGAGGGGAGTAAATATTACTTGTTTAGGGTCCAAGGTTACTAACGGGGCCTAGACTCATGACAAGGGAGCAGGTCCCGGCTGCACTCTTTCTAGATACAACATACTGCGCATCATTTCCTGCTATACGTGCTTTCTGTTCCACACATGGTACCAGTCAGCTTGGGCACCTCATGGGCCAGCTGGTAGGGGCTGAAAGTTGTGCCACCCTGGCTAGTAAGGTTAACAACGTTAGGCTCTGTCAGGCCAGCAGAGGAAGCAGCTTTCAGTGATAGAGGTTCTTCCCCTTCCTCCCCCTGTTCCAGATTCCCAGCCCCAGGCCCTAACCATGCATAGGGATGATGGTTAACTTGAGCAGGCAAGCTGATGAACTGCAATGGCGACTCACAATGGAAGAGGTGTAGCTGTGACCCGAGCCAGTACGGGGGTACTGACATCAGATGGAGGATGAGCTGGTAAAATTGATGTTACTGCACGAGTTGTTTTGCTCTGCTCTGTGCAAAGAACCACCACATCTCCTACACACCATCACTACGAAGCTCTGAACAGCATCCTTATTAATAATAAATAATGCTATGCCATGGCTAGAACTACCTTATCCCCTCCCCCCCCCCCCCGCCCCACGCCATCTATTGCCAGAGCATCTAAGTATACATAGATAACACACTCCTGGGTACTTGTAACTATATGAAACTTACGAGCTACATTATATGTGCTCACGTACAAATATCCAATGTACTTTCTTATCCCGTGTTTTCCTGTGGTTAACGTTAAATAACTTTTTCATAGCAAATACTAGAAGCTACAGTAAGTTTTAAATTATATTAAGGTTATATCCTAAACAGCCAAAGCCAGGAAATTGGGGCTTACACAACTGGCAAGCTCTGCTCAAGAGAAGCCCAGCGCTAGAATAACAAGGTATTTGTGTTAGGATCGAGGTGCTTTGGAGTCGAATGTGTTGTCTGGGCTCAGGACTGGAGTAGCAGAGGCTGCTGCTGGTCATGACTCAGTGCACGAGGAGAGCAGGGGAGAGGGAGATGGGCAGGACTGAAAAATGTGGTTAACATAGCAGGGGGGCCCCACTGCCAGAGCTTTATGTGAACCCAAGATTGGAGTGGTAAGCATCACTACTGGTCAAGGGAATGGTGCATTGGTAGATCTCTGTGGGGAAGCCTGTCAGCTATATACCTAGCTGAAATTGTTGCTCTGAAGGCTTCACTTACTCATCTGCTCCAAATTCACTTATGAAAGCCTGAGAGAAAAACAAGCAATCTGAGGCTTCTATTTTGCTCTAAAGTCAACCACTTTAACATAAGCATTGCAGAGGGCTCGGAACATTGTGATCTTACATAACGTATGTGCTGCAATACGCTGGCACAAATAGGGTGAATCGAGGACAGAGTGGCTGCCTTAACTGTGAATTTCCTGGCTTTTGTGAGCTTACGTCAGTCTCACTGTTATTTTAATGTGTTTTTTAAACTGTAATCTCCTTTTTAAATGCTACTATAAAATAAAGAGGGGGGAGAAATAGGAGTAAAATGGACGCTGTATCTGTCTTTAAAGTAGCTAGACTCTGGTATGGAATGTCATCTGGATTCTAAAGATCTTTTTGAAAGAAAATTCCATCACCCTCTCGCCAAGGAATTGTAAAAAAGCGACCATTTTTGTGGTACAGCACAAACCCCATGAGTGATCTCCCCCTACTGGTGTCTAGGATAAAAAGCTGTGGACTCTTAGAATTATGCATATTTTCTGAACAAAAATAACAATAAAGTGATCAGTCTGTGTTTGCTTGGTGTTTTTTTTGTATTAAAAACACACAATTGCTTGTTAAATGGAAAACTAAAACTGTTTGGGCCACAGACGGGGAAAGAGTGTATCTTTCAATCTTCTAGAAAATGTTTAAATTCAGAGTAAAAATCATGATGGTAGACTTTCTTCTCTCATATATTTCATTTCCTTACTATCAGTGAAATTTAGTAAGATCCATATTTTCCCCACTATATTTTAAAGAAGGGAAAGCGCTGTTAAAGTGAGTGAGTCCTTGTTACAGTGAACTAGCTATCTGAACATTCAGCTTCAAGTTAAACTCCTCATTTCCAGCGTGTTCTGGTGGTGTCTAATTAAAAATGCAAAAACCTAATGTTATTCAACATTGTATCAAAGAACAGAAGCTCTAAGGAAGACTTTGATAAACATTATAAATCCATTGACAACTAAGCACATTCCTTGGTCATCTATTGTCGTAATACAGGGAAATAGCCGGGTCAAAATGCAGATTTGTAAGAACTAGCATTCCTAATATGAACAGAAATGCCTTATTTCATATTTATACAGCATTCAAGACAATGGGGTCCTGATTCTCATTCTGTCTGGGTACTGATTGTCATTCAAATAGAGACACATTTTCAAAAGACATCAGGGTTAGATTTTGAAATGTTTACCACCCACAACTGGAGGACAGATTTTTAAGAGTTCAGCCTATTGGGGTCAAAGGCATGATCGAAAATCTGGCTACCTAATTTGGTGCCTAAGTGAGAGCTGAGCTGTCTTGAAAATCTGACTCTAGTTGTGGGTGCTAACTCCTGCTGAAAACGCATGGCCATAGCGTCTTCATGAAATATTTCTTACCTAGGTGCCTTTTGCAGTGTGTCCAACCCAAACACTGCAGCATTTGTGCTATTGCAAGAAAACCTGAAAGTGAAACTGACTAGAAATACAAGTAACTAGGCTAATTTCCTTGTCCAGGCTGAATGACACAAAAAGGTAAACCAGGTTCAACAGTACTGAAAAAGATAGTTTAAAAAAAAAAAGCTTTATTTTTTTCTAATCTGTGGCGGCTCTCCAGCCCAGATTAGTGTTTTCATTCAACAAGTTTCTTGTTTAAACCAAACAATAGCTACCCTGATTATTACAACACTCCATGGCTGCTCTGAAATAATGCCTTTCTATCATTAACTTTCAGAGAGTCACAAACGATTTATTTCTCTACAGCTCTATTTTTTTAAAGCCAAGGGAAAACATATGTCCAGCTAAGGGTGCTGCTAGTCTAATATTAAACCCACAGTAAGGAGGAAAATTGAGAGTGCAGTTCGTGTTTACCTCCATTCTCCCCCTCTACCGTTGCTGTGTCTCCTCACTGTGTTTATAACATGCCATGGGTGCTGCAATATCCAGACACATGCAAAGAGGTGGGTTGAGGATGGAGTTTTTGCTTTGAAAGGGGGAGGGGGGGTACACTGACAGGGTCCTGTAAGCCTTAAATTGGGCCCCTTATTCACCAACTTTGTGTTGATAAAGGAGAATTTAGTAGGACTCTTCCCCCCCCCCCTTCCTTCCACCCCTGGTCCTGGAGCAGCCATTTCATAGCTGTTGCTGTAACAATGTCCACAGCCCAAACAAGTGGCCCAGATTTTCACAAGAGCTCAGGCCCCCCTGAGTGCTGAACTCCTTTGAAAACCTGGCCATAAGGTGTCACCGTGGGGGAGCTGCTGGGTCCTCAGCCCTTTTGAAAACCAGAAATCTGGGCCAGCGGATCTAGGTAGAGAGTAGTTTACCCAACCACCCACTTCCCCCAAATAATGCAGCAAAATGCAGCAGTGTCTGTGTTTGTATGTAAAAATGGAGGGAAGAGAAAATCAGAGGAATGGAAGCCACGAGCCTGTTGCTTGGTTTTGCTCCAGTGAAAGGAAATTGCTTAAAGGAACAGGGCCACTTCATCTCGCAAACAGAAAATAAATAATTATCTAGGAATCGCAGGTTCTATACCTGCTGCTGAGTCCTCTGCCCCCTTGTGTGGCCTTACCCTCTGCATGATCATGAAACGTGGTAACATGTTTTTCTTTCTGCTGGTGCTGCCTCAAGGACCCAGACAAACCCCAGGCGAAACTGACTATCCAGGGGAAACCATGAAACTGACTATGTACCAAGTGCTGTCATGCTGAAAAAGGGACACAAAATAACTTCTCCAATCTTCCAGCTGCAGTAATTTGAGATGTTACAAGTAATAATGCAGGGCATTAAAAACGCCAGACTTCCAGCACTAGATAGCTTACGCTCAAATAAATTGGTTAGTCTCTAAGGTGCCACAAGTTCTCCTGTTCTTTTTACTCTTGCTACACTGTCAGGGGAGGAAAGTTGTGCTGATCTTCCAGTCTAAATGCCCATTAAGGTCGTATCTTTGCCCTGAACCGTTGTGCTATTCAGTCATAATGGGCTTCAGGCAGGTAAGAGCCCGGAATGTGTGTGCAAAGTGCAGGATCTTCGCTACCTTCTGCCTGTCACTAACACTTTTCTGATTTGATGCCGTGTGCGGCTGGGCTGCTTCAAGTTGTGGGTTGCTTGATTACCGCTGAGTTCCGTACCGTTGCTTTCGTATAGGTTTCATGTTCGTTGGGTTGGGTTTTTCCGTTGTACCACGCAGCACCAGCTTGGGCTGATCTGTGGGTTTGGGACGATGGGTTGCACCGACGGTTTGGGGGTTGCACCGGGGGTTGGGAGTTGCACGGGAGCGGTGGGATTGCATTGACTGTTGCGGGGAAGGCACCGGGTCTGAGGGGTTTGCACTTGCACGGATGGTTTGGGGGAGGGTTGCACCGGGGCTGGGAGGCTGCACTGACAGTTTGGGGGTTGCCCGAGGTCTTGGGGGGGTTGCCCTCAGGATGTGGGGCGTTGCACGGGGGCGGAGCGGTTGCCCTGAAGATTTGGGGGGGTGCACACAGTTTGGGGGCGTTACAGGTAGGCTGCGGGGTGCACCGACGGCGTGGGGCCGTGCAGTGAGGATTTGGGGGCGTTGCACTGAGGATATGTGGGAGCTGCACTGAGTTTGTCCGGCTCCGGCGCTTCCCCGCTCTTGCACAGGGAGCTCGAGGCTGCGGGCTGCTCGCGGCAAAGAGGCTGGGAAGAAGCCGCCTCATTTACATGCGGGAGGAGCGGTAGCCAATGAAGAAGCGCCTCGGGTGCCCCTGACCTAGACGGGCAGGCTCGGCGGCCTACGGGCGCTCTGAGGGGGCGGGGCCGAGCGGGGGCAGGCGGGGGTCTCGGGGCCGGCTCCGGCCCGGCGCTTGGTGTCAGTCCTAGCCCGGCAGCGGCGGGAGCGGGAGGAGGCGGCAGGTACCGGCGCCCCCGGGGTGGCGGGACCGCGGCTTAAAGCGGGGGCGGTCCCCCCGGCACCGTCCGCCTCTGGGGCAGTCCCCCCGCCCCTAGGGGCAGCCCCCTCCCATAGTGAGGGGCAGGGCCCCCCCACCCCCTAGGGGCAGCCCCCTCCCATAGTGAGGGGCAGGGCCCCCCCACCTCCTAGGGGCAGCCCCCTCCCCATAGTGAGGGGCAGGGGCCCCCACCCCCTAGGGGCAGCCCCCTCCCCATAGTGAGGGGCAGGGTCCCCCCCACCCCCTTGGGGCAGCCCCCTCCCATAGTGAGGGGCAGGGTCCCCCCCACCCCCTTGGGGCAGCCCCCTCCCATAGTGAGGGGCAGGGTCCCCCCCACCCCCTTGGGGCAGCCCCCTCCCATAGTGAGGGGCAGGGTCCCCCCCACCCCCTTGGGGCAGCCCCCTCCCATAGTGAGGGGCAGGGCCCTCCCACCTCCTAGGGGCAGCCCCCTCCCATAGTGAGGGGCAGGGCCCCCCCACCTCCTAGGGGCAGCCCCCTCCCATAGTGAGGGGCAGGGTCCCCCCCACCTCCTAGGGGCAGCCCCCTCCCCATAGTGAGGGGCAGCTTCATGGGCAACTTTGGGTCCAGGCTTCCCCCCCACTGCACCCCAAGTTTCTTCCCTCCCCTAGAACAGCCCCCTGCTTCCCCCTTCCTGTCTCCCCCAAACCCTCCTCCTTACCCCTTACACTCGCAGACCGCCCCCTCCCCTCCACCTTGTATGACTTCTGCATGGATGTATGTTGGGAGAAGAATTACATCACCCAAAGGAACATTATGGGGAGTGTGGGTGTTTTTGGGGGGAAGGGGGAGGATGAATTACACCCCCTCCAATAGGGGAAGTTTATAAAATGAGATGGTTTCCATTTTAATATTTCTGCCGAGAGGAAAGTGAGGGGGGATATAATTCCCCTGCCCTCCCTCCCCCCCAATAACCAGTAACATAGAGACCCTGGTCTAGGAGGTCATGAAGAACTGTGGACGGAACTGCTGTACTATTGCATTGTGTATATTTATTGAAAGCGCTGTGTAAGAGCCAGGTGGTAATCGTAACATTGGAGGAAGGTAATTGAGGAGGCATGGAGGAAAGGGGACGAAGGAACTTGGTGGGATGTGGGATCAGGAAGAACCTGGAGAACGGGTGGGTTATTTGTGCTGTGGATAAAGGATCCCTGGTAAGTACCACAGGAGGAGCCTCCTGTGTATGGAAGGTGTGTGAGATTGGAGTATCTGTGTAATTGTCGTGGTCCTTAGCCTTGGGAGGTAGCTCTATCTTATGCTCTGCTCCTAACCAAGGATTTCAAATTGTTTTTTACAAAACACTGTATCTGTATAAATGCAATTATGCAAGGATAGGGAAGGCAGTGTCCGTTGGTTGTGCTAGGTTTTTTTTTTTTGCTTTAGGATCTGCTGGCTGGGGTTACTTTTTTTTGTTGGGGGGAATGGAATGTTAAAAAAAAAAAGTCAGTTTAAACTCTTGTGATGTGCCCTTTGTACTCTTGGAGAGTAGGCAGAATCTGCGGGTGCTGTTGAATTCTGAAAGAGCCAGGTGAAAGGACCGGATTAAATCAAACCTTAAACAGATGATTGAGGGTGAGGGGGAAGTATGTTTCAGTTTTCACAGTACAGTCATATCGGATCTACCCTGTGCGTGCCTCCAGCAAAATCAGAGTAGATGCAGAATCTGTTTTAATCTCACTCTGCACGGAAAAAAAGTGAGTTAAGAGTCTTTGCTTTGAATATTTGGTCTAATTGTGTTACAACTGTGATATTTAAATATCATTTTGATCTGGAAATTTTAAGTTAAATTGACTCTGCATCCACCCTGTTTATTCCAGTCATTTAAAAAGTTATATATAGATTAATCTTCTTTGTCCCATATCTGAGATTTCACCTGTTTTCAGACTGAAATGTCAAACAATTTTAGATCAACTGATTGAGAAGTGGTCTACTTTCACTATAGGCAGCCCTGTATCCTTTGCTGAAATACTGTTTTGTAACTTCCTACAGCAGTGCTCTTCAATGAATCGGAACACGGTCTGCAGCCATGATAATGGTGCACTAGGAGAGGATGTTTTTTAATCCAGTTATGAAAGCACAGTGTTGTCACAAAATGAGGTTCCTGTGTAATGACACTTACCTAAAAATGTCCCATGGATTTTTAAAGTAAGCATAGAGAATATAACTCAGTGCAATTATCATATATAACCCAAAATAAACATGATTGAAGGCTCTTGCCCTTGCTTTTTCTCTCATTCCATAGCCCAAATAGCTCGGGTAAAGTTGCTATTTTCCTGCTGCTAACTGCATATTCAGACGTGCATATCAGTGCCACAAAGGAATATTATTTACCTGAAGAGCTGTAAGAGCCCTTGAAGGGTAAATTCAGAAATAATATGTAATGTCTCCAGATGATTAATTCTGGTTCATATTTCCAGTGCTATATTCAAGGTTCCTTCTTTGATGCACCATTTAATTGATCCTGTCTGTGAGTGAAATTGACCATCTTAAACAAACCCGAGCTTTGCTATGTTCAGTACCACAGTGTAGACAATGCCCTTAAGGTGCCAGTTTGGGGAGTCTCTTTTCATCAGATGAGTGAATTGATTCCATTTAAATATTGCTTCCTCAAATATCAACCTTTTTTTTGGACAGATCATTTAACTCAAAAACTTTCTCTACATGGTGCTGGGAAAGATGCTTATACTTGATTTCAAACACTTAGGTTTGGCACTATCCACGGTGACTGTGTTAGAAATTGGTATTATAAATAGGATTGAAGATACTGTTTACCCCATCCTCATTGATTAATCAAGTTGTATTAGAGAGAGGGTTACCTGGAACCATGTCTGAACACTGCCCCATAAATATAATTGTGGACCAGGAACCAGAGAAATGCTATTTGGCACAGGTTAAAACAAGGCTGGCTCCTTTTGGCAGACTTCATAAAGATGCAGTTGGGTTGGGTCAAAATAAGGTATTCCTAAGTGGAAAATGAATGAGGGCAAAGGATGTTGCTCTCAATCTACAAATTCTGCTTTGAGTCCTGTATGTTCTGGCTTTTAATCTTTTTGAATTCTATTTAGATTCAATTTTAAACACTGTAATATACGTCACAGGCTCTTGAATTACAGCAAGCATTTGAGGGGTATAAAAAACAAGGAGGCAGAAGAAATGATTACTGAGATCCAAAACATAGTATCAAGTAGCGGTGGGATGAAACTGAGAAAAGAACAATTTGTTTGCAGTGCTGTGGGTTTTGTTTTTTTTTTCAGAACAAAGATGTAGTCCCTGCCCTGATGATCTTATGATGTAATATTAGATGCAAAGTCATGAATGAGGGCAACAAATATTTAGGGTGTAGGAGGATGAAGGGGAGTGGAAGGACAAAGTGTTGCAGTAAGATCACACGCTTAATTTAGGCACAAACATGTCTTGGTATTAGAGTTACTTTAAAAAAAATGTTTGGGGCATTTAGGTTAAATAGCAGGAAAAAATACCAAACAGTAGGATCAGTTACTGTGCAGTAATCTTCCAAGGGGTTGAAGCCCCACTGGCTGAATCCAGGAGGTAAATGTGCTTAGTGGTTAGAGCAGGGGACTTGAGAGACAGAGCAGGGTTTTGTGCCTGCCTCTGTCACTACATTTTGTCCCCTAGGGAAGTCACTTCAACTCCTTATCTCTGGTTTTCCCCATCCATAAAACAGGATTAAATACCCATTTGGCTATGCAGTGTTTTGAGAGCCTCTAATAAAATTATCTGTACTTACAAAGTATTTCAAACTGAGTTGGACAAAACACTAAAGGATGATGTACTATAGAGAAAAGCCCTAATTAGGCAGGGAAGGGACAAAATAACACTGTAGGTGTGTTCCATTTCTGACTCTTACTATGGCCTGGGCTACACTTAAAACTTAGGTTGACATAGCTACAGCACTCTGAATGCTTCTGTCGATTTAGCTACTGTTGCTCAGGGAGGTGGAATTCCTACAGTGATGAGAAAAAACCCCTTCCGTTGCTATAGTCCACCTCTATGCTACAGGGTTACAGCCGCATAGCTGCAGCACCATACCTATGCTTATCCTGCATAATCCTTATCCTGAAGAACTTATATCCTAATGTGGACGAGACAGAGACAGATGCAAGGCTATGTGGAGATAGAGATGAGGGAAGGAGAATGAGGAGGGCTAGTTGGTGAAGAGAATGAGGATTCTTGGGGAGGAGGGATTTAGAAAAATAAAGGGTGGGGCTGGCAGATTTTTCTAAGGCCAGTGGAGAGTGTGAGAGCGAGAGTAAAATTGATAGTAAGAAAGATGAGGGAAGCAGCAAGGCAGGAGAACTGGGAGGAATGTAGGAAGGAGGTGTGGGAGGGAAGACATGGAAGTGTAGGAGGAGATTAGATCCAATGTCATTGGGGCTGAGTCTATGAAGGGACTTGAAGTTGAGGAAAACAAGCTTGGATTTGATACGTGTAAGGAAGGGTGGGATTTTAGGAGAAGGGTAATTTAATCAGAGCAATGACCAAGGAAGATGACTTCAGCATGAGCTTTTTGAAGAGGCTAGAAAGGGGAAAGTTACAGTAAATGAGGCAAGAGCTGAAAACCCTTGTCCTCACCTTGCTTATCGGTGAGACTAGTGAGGGAAGAGTGGACTTTTGTGAGACGTTACTGGAATAAGTAACAATTTGAGTGAGAGACTGCATACATAGGAAGAAGAATCACAGATGATCTCAAAGTTGTGAGTATGGGAAAGAGGAAGGATGAAGTTTTCAATGATAAAGAAGGCAGGTGTTGCCCACCCAGAACCCTGAGCAAGTCACACCCCTTGATTGTAGTATAGACATAATGATAAAAAGGGAGAAGAATCCTTTTGAGTTGGCTGGGAGTGGGTTGTTAGTGATGGAAGGAACAGTACCCTCAATGGAGAAGGCCAAAGTCTAAACAACATGCTAGCTCAATCTAAGACAAGTCCACACAACAGAAGGCGAGAGGGACACAGAGGAGAAGGCCAGGGAAGGATGATTTTAAGGAGAGATGTGAAGACAGGGAAGGGCCAGTAAAGTGAGTCTTTCAGGGAAAAGGAGAGTTGTGTGGAAGGGAAGAAGATAGATTTGAGAGGAGACAGGAAGAAACTGCTATAGTCCTAGGACTTTCGCTAAAGGCTTGGGATACTAACTAGTACCTAGTGTATCCATTTGAATTCACGACAGTTCTGTCTGTTAGGCAACTGTGAGACCCCATGTGTTAACATCCTTTGAATTAAGTAATAGCAGTTTTATTTAATATCTATTTATAATACAGTTGTTAGACTATTTAATGTTCTAGCTTACTAAATCGATATTTATATGGGGAGCGTTTCTGAGTTATTTTGAACACCTTTTTAAAAGCTTTTTCATATGTTGTGCGATGTAATAGAGAGTAAAAATATGCTCCCAAGAAAGAACTTTTATCCTAAATTTAAGCTCAAACAGTTAAATAATAAACCCCTGAAAAGATATTAATGGGAGCAGTCACAAATCAAACTGTATCATTCATAAACATCAATATGTTACTACATAACAAAGTGGGCTTTAACGGCAAGGTTGCTTAAGTTTTGTGTGTGAGCCAGGCTAGGAAGGAGCATTTGCCCGGGGGATTAGTTCATGGGTATTCGCTATTAAGACTGAAAGAAATCTTATAGGTGGTCTGGTACTTCCCCCTGTAGTGATGTTTCAGGTCCCTAAAGGGGAATCTCCTTTAATACTTCTGTAAAGTTTCCGAATTTCTCTAAGTGTTGTTGTACACTTAGCTGTATAAAATTAGGGAGAATAAAAAGTTCCGGGGCTGTTGCTGTCTTAATTTATTTAATTGAATAACACTTGGGGTGAGCTTGCCAATGTTGGCTAGAAGTAGTTAGGTGCCCAACTCCTGCTGAAATACTATAAGCCGAGCACCTAACTAATCTACACATCTTTTAATTTATTTATTTATTTTTTAAATCTCACCCTTCATTTTGTGTCTGATATTGGACCTCCTCTCTCCCCCCCCCCCCCCCAAAAAAAAAAAAAGATTAATTGGTTTAAAAAAATGTATTGTGACATGGAAAAGTGTCTATAGCTACCTGGTTCTGTAAATGTTCAGTGCTTTATGGAAATAACAGTCCCTGAAGAATTTACATCTAAAATGTACGGGCTATTTTTGATATATTGAGATTGTGTAAATGTGGTTGTTGTCATGACAAAAACCACATAAACATGTTTTGAAAGCATCCCCAGTAGTTACAGAATTCTATGTATAAAAGCTCTAATCCCCTGCACCGTTGGGCCCTCAGTCAGTGATTGAAATTGTTTTTCAGACACGGTGTCCAAAAAAGTACAGGGACTACTTAAAATTACATTAATCAAGAACAATTTGCGGGCAGTAAGATTATACAATTATTATTAATCCAGAACTACGGACTGTCCCTTATTTAAACGTTCACTTGGTTTTTCCCCAAAAGTATAGCGTTCAGACATTTGATTAGAACACAGATAGTAAACTAATAGCTCCCAGAGGCTCTGACCAGGATTGAGCCATGTTGTGCAAGGTGGTGTAAACTACTGTAGTATTTGTATTTCAACGGTATAGAATAATCAAGTGACGGTGGCCCAGCCTCACAAGTGGGCGGGTTGTGTATTCTTGTTTGAAACCTGTTGCATGAGTGAATTTTATGAAGCACTGGTGCACAGCAACACTGACACAGAGGGAAGCTTTGCAAAAACTACTTTTAAAAACAGTGTGGTCTGTTTTGAAAATAAGGCGTCAAGAGAGTTAGCGAAAAGAAAAGGAGGACTTGTGGCACCTTAGAGACTAACCAATTTATTTGAGCATGAGCTTTCGTGAGCTACAGCTCACTTCATCGGATGCATACCATGGAAACTGCAGTAGACATTATATACACACAGAGACCATGAAACAATACCTCCTTCCGCCCCACTGTCCTGCTGGTAATAGCTTATCTAAAGTGATCATCAAGTTGGGCCATTTCCAGCACAAATCCAGGTTTTCTCACCCTCTGCCCCCCCCCCCCCACAAACTCACTCTCCTGCTGGTGATAGCCCATCCATAGTGACCACTCTCTTCACAATGTGTATGATAATCAAGTTGGGCCATTTCCTGCACAAATCCAGGTTCTCTCACTCCCTCACCCCCCTCCAAAAACCACACACACAAACTCACTCTCCTGCTGGTAATACCCTTCAGGGTTTTGAGCAGCTCTGACCGCCACTTGGGGGAGCTATAATAGCTTTAAACTGCAGATTCCTGCTTTGATTCCATTCAAATAAATGGGAAACAGGAAAAAACTAGCAAGAAAAAAGCTATAACTTATTTTCTCTAGGTTACTGGGACATAGAATAATGGTGGGGGGTTCTATAAAGCCTGAAGCACTGGTTGCACTTGGTCCGGTCAGTCATATGAGTAACAAGGTTTTTTTCTAAACAGCAATTGCAACTGAAATAATTTTTTTGGGCCATTCAGACGTGGGATGATGCAGGCGCTCTGCTTAATTCTCTCGTTAAAAGGCCAAACTGACTGTAGTTTTCACTATAGCCCTCAACTTCACAAAGAGTATTCCTGTCAATGATGAAAAATAGAATACAAGAAGAATAGTTATAAAAACACTTCTCACTCAGCCAAACTACAGCCAGTGTCCCCTCTTCTCTGATACAGTTGATAAGATTTCTGACATGTGGGTTGCCACTCCGATCCCAGTGTAAACGATTATTGCCTTGACTCTGTGAACTAGTTGCTGTTTCAAAAAGAGAGGTTTTTAAGTTTAAAACATGCTCTCCCATCCAACGATGAAATGTGCATGTCCATGAGAACACTCAGGTCCCTGAGCATCGTCTGAGGTATTGAAGACCTCCCATAATGCTGGCAGTATAGAGAACTGAAAATGCCCCTTTTTTCCAATTAGACTCTAAATTTGCAGTATGTTACTTTTCAAAGACATCTGAGAGAGGTTTTGCTGTACACCTGATTGAGTGCATAAATATAAAAATCACCTTGTGTTGTGTGGAGATCAGTGGTGAGATTATCCCCTCTGGACTTCCTACTATGGAGGAAGGAAATTAGTATAAAACCTGCTCTTCTTGACCAAATTTGGTTGAAAATATCATCCCTCCACCTCCTGAGCCAGTGGGAGGGGTGGCTTCTGCAATCTCCATATGAGTGGAGGGGAGGGCTCATTTGGGGAGAACGTCACCTCCCTGCAGAGATCTTTCCACTTCAGATAATGGTAATGCTTTCTCAGCTTGAGAGATAGATAGATATAAAAATGTGCTCTGCTGTCGACCCCTGACTCTTCTAGGAAGATGGAGGGAGGCCCAGCTGAAGGCATGAAGAAGAGTCATCATGAAGGAACCATGCTGCTGGTGGAGAGTCAGTAATGTTGACACAGTGAACATACCATCCTAAAGATGCTACCAGGATCTGTGCAGATAATTCTGTGGCTTTTGGAACATCCATAGCTTATTGGAGCCGAGCTGCACTACCCACCTTTCCCAAGTCCCATGTCTGATTTGGAGAAAACTGAGCTGACACTCATGGCATTTCCGGGCCTTCCCAAAGGAAGCATGACTTGGCTGTGCAACAATCTTGTATTTCAGTATATACAGGAATTATTGTTCGCCCTGGTGCTTAGGATTCAGTATCAACACTAAACCATTTATGTACACAGGGCTTAAAGAAGTCTCAGGTGTACAGCTATTACTTGGGCTGCCCCACCATAATGCCTGGTGGCTCCTGTCAGATTGCTTAACAGTGGTGCTATAGTTTGCTGAGATGGAAAAACATTGGGTTAATTGGTAGTTACTTTTCCTCCTTGTGGTTACACCTGCAGTCTTTCTCGAGCCCTAAGTTCACCATTAAACAGTACAGACTCTTCTGACTTTACAGGGAACTACATTTACTGTGGATCCAGCCTTCCCGTTTATACCAACCTCCGTTGTCTTGTAAACACTTTAAAATATTCAGTTGCGTCTGCATCTCAGCCAGTCACTTACCACATTTCACTTGCAAATTTCCCTCATGATTGTAGGATAAGATTAATTTACGCTCATAAGCCACGTCAACTAGACCACTGATCTCTAGTGTCGTGGCTAGAGCAGAGGCCTGAGGAGTCCGCATAAGTTTTATTGCCAGGTCTGTCACTAACCTTTGTATCACTTAATATCTGTGGGCCTCCATTTGCCCCTCTGGGAAATGGGTAGTATTTGCCTTTCAGTGATCTCTTATGCGTGTAGTTTGTAAGTCACCATGAAATCCTTGGATTAAAGGTGCAGCATATGTGCACAATATTATAGTAGCAGAGTGTAGGATTTCTAATATAACAGGCGTTTCGGGAGCTAGGATTCCCTAAATTACAGATCAAACCACTTGGGAGGCCCACGATTCTGCAAATACTAAAGCGGATACTTAACCTCAGTGCCTAAAGTTAAGCACATGTGTAAGTCTTTGCAGATTGGGGTTTAGTGATCATTAGCTTTCTTCTAGTCTCCCTTTATATCCCCGGGCTAAACTCTTTCCTATCCTTGTGCTCGCCTTACCCTATGGAATCTGTAGAGTGTATTCTCTGGGACTGGCTGTGGCCTGTCAAGCAGCAACAGAGTTCCTCCAGATGGAGTCTTGCTATTTTCTCTCTTCTTTTTAAACTGAAACACTGGGTTTTCAAAACTCGTCCTCCTTTTTAAAGCAGCCCTGAAGAGATTCCTTATCATTGTGGATTTCTCATTTTAAGAGCTGCTGCTCTGTGCTAATGCTGATTAAATTCATGACCATACTAAAATACTCATCCCAGATGGCCTGTGCTCATTTTCACTCTAATTCTCTGCTGAGCTGCTTGCTTTGACTCCTGAGATTTCTGCTGGCTTTCCATGTCCTTGCCCTTTCCCAGGTAGAGTGAGTTTGAGGTTGGTAAATTGGTTAACAAATCCCAACCTGTGGTTGTTACACATGGAAACCCCCACAGCCAGAATAGTTGCCACCCAAGCAAATGTATCCTTTCATAACGTCTATTTTATAATTGTATATCTAAACATATGCAAAGTATGTTAGATGTTTTCCTGGAATGTGTGTATTAAAAGAATGTCCAGGTGGTCATCATTTCACATATTTTGGTTCTTACTGTTTATACAGTAACTTCTTGGCCATCTGATACAGAATAGAGTCCTTATTCCCCACTTAGCAGCACTCTGGCTTGCTGTAGTGTAGTTCCTGAATGCTAGATGGCTGGTACTGAGCAATTCTTTTTAAAGTACCTTTTTATTTTTAATTTAAAGCTAACTGGAAACACTTGTTCCGGAGGAAAAACTAAATGGATATGGAATTTGCAAACAAAAGGTAATAAAGTTGGGGGCGTATAATAAATAAATATGAAATCTCCTCACACCAAGTGGCTTTTCACTAGTGCTCAGTGTTGGCCTAATTGGTCTCATTGGGAATCTTTATCCTGGATTTCAGCAGGAGCGGTGTTAGGTCAACGCTGAGTGCTTCTGAAAATCTCACCCAGGTTAGGCACTGGAGATACGCATTGTTCCTCTGGTGAATTAGGTTTAGCTTTCTTTCCAGCGTCCAGAAACATGCATGTGTGCTCGTGTTCCTCTGGCTGTGCTCCGTTTGAGGCTGTGTTTTGATTATGGACATTGAAATTAAAATAATCTAGAGCTATTCTTAAGAAAAAGTGACCAAGGAAGACAAACCAGAATAGATGGTAAAAAGAGATTGCAGTAACAGAATAGCAAGCAGAGGGTAGTCAGATATTTTAAATATTTTCACACCTTTTTAAAGATGACCTTCTGTAACCTGATTGGGCTGCCTGTTATAATGTTATTATTCGTAACTTGTGAAAACCTTTGAAATCACACTCCCTATTATTATGTATTTATATTTAGGTAGTGTTTGCTAAGCATGATGCCATAATGTAATGCTGTGTTCATAATTACCCCCACAGTTGCCAATGGCAGGAATAACAGGTGTGGTGTCCGTGTTTATATATTTTATGTGAGCATCCTCACCAGGCTCTCACCCACTCAGGAAGCAAGAAACTGAAAACCAGAGGTTCAGGAAATAGCATATTGTATTGCATGTGTGTGGGTGCTCTTAAATTCTGTCTTCTGTAACCTTTCCATGCTGATAGAAATTCAAAATGGGAATCAGGAAGTTTCACAGGTGATTTTAAATTCCATCTCATTGGTGGAAGCTGTAAAATTCTCTCTTTTTTTGGAGGAAAGATTGACCATGGATGTTTCTGGAGTTTTGTCTTGTGTAATATAAATCTCTCCCTTAAAGAACTGACATTATGAAATAACATTAAGAATCTGGCATTAGATTTAGTTTTTAAAATTAAAGGTGACCTTCCTTCCTTGAGCCAAGATGTTATGTCTCGGCTGGGTATGAGCATGCTGAATGTTATGTAAGAATATGCCTGTTAATTGGGATCCTTGTAACGTGAATACAATGGGTTGAGTCACAAGGAACTTTGCCCATGCTAGTCCTTTATTTTTAAACAATTTGGAAAAATTTAAAATCAAGGATCCACTTGAAGACAGAATTTGTTTGTGCATTTTTTGTTATTGGCACGAGTGGCTTTCTAAACAACAGCTGAATAAGTAGGCAAATTATTCTTTTAGGCTTGTACTGTACTTTGAACTACACATCCATATAACTCCTATACCTCTTTAAAATGTGACTGCTGTTGGTGTGATTAGGTAAGGTTAGTACTGTCTTTAGTCCATCCTTCTTAGGGATGCAGGCAGACCCCACCAGTTCTGCTGTCTGTTGGCAATAGTATGGTGGGTACTCTTAGAGCAGCAGGATATTGGGCTATACTGTTCGCTTTCTCCTATTGCTTAAATGTGAGGGTGGCTTTTTATTCAACATATTTTTAAAAACTGGTTCTGACTTGGATTCTAACTAAAACCACTAGAAAGTTACAAGGATATTAGGTGGGCAGAATGATTAGCATCTGTGGCTAGGACACATGCTCTCATATTAGCTGCACAACATGTACTGTGCTTCCGCACGCTCTCTTTATTCTTAAACTGCTTTCAGCACTGCTTGGTAGGTAGCTCTTCTGTTGCACTGAGTTCTCTTCAGAATTTGTACTTCCTGCCAATTTGGGAACAGACAGGGTTGGCAATAGTAGATAGTTAAGTACAGTTGTCAGGTACCGTAAGCTAAGATTACATTTGCCTCTTGCCACATAGTCTTGTAGTCTGAAAGCGGATCACCAGGACCAGGGAAATTCCAGTGCTAGTGCATGGGTCCTCAGTGAAGTCTTCGCAGCTGTGCTGAAATAGTTTTGTATGCTGTAATTAGTCCCACAATATGGTGTGCTGTGCAGGATGGAAAACACTGCCAGGGAAGTGGGTATTTCTCAATGGAGTGCAGCATGTATTTAAGGTCTTCCCCGACCCCGCAGTCCTGGCTAATGTTGGACTTCCAATTATCCTTGCTTCTTGGGAAAACTGTAAAGCACAATAGGAACATAAGATTTGCCACACTAGGTTTATAAGATGATTGATACTTTTGCTTCTGGCAGTACACTGTGCTTGGTACTTAGGAGGAAGGCAAATCCATAATGCGCTTATTCAATTATTATTGTACATGGGAGGATGGGAATCCCTTTCTGTCTTCTATTTTCTTATGATAGTGGTACTGTTTAGTTAACCCTGGCACAATGCTCCTTTTAGTGTTCCCTAATTAGTTTAATTGTTCTTGGATTAGAAATGAAACCATGAATGTAACTATGCCAAAATGCCAATGGTCGCCTATAGATGGTGCTGTAATTACAAGTTCAGATAAGGTTGCAGGCAACTTGGTGGCTGAGACCTCTAAATATAAATGAAAGGGAGCTTTGATTGAAGAGCTGCTCTTATGCACCATGAGCATTGTTGGGATTCCTTTGGCTGTTATACACTCTTTTTTATAAGATGCCCATCCACTGTAGTATGTGAGTGCATTGTATGTAATCTAAACAATTGGATACGTTTCCCCAATAGGAGGCTCTGTGTCCTGTGTATCTTAAAAGCTAACAACCTAAATTAAGAAAACATCAGCCAGGAGACTAATTGCTAGAAGAGAGAGATCCCAATACCTGTTGGCTGCTTTAAAAATGAGCATTTAAAAATGCTTTTTACCATTTGTGCATATCTTTAGTAGGCACCTGAAAAACCAACAAGTTATAGGGTTGAAAGATTCCGGGTCACCCAGGTGTTTGATTCTCTGATGGTAGCTGTAACTTCCCAGGCGAGGTAGTGAGCCTTCACTGCTCCCCTTACTGGGAAGGAATAAACTGGAGATTGCACAGGGGCCCCTGAAAAATGCATGTAGTCCTGGTTTCTGTGATTCCCCTTGAGAAACAGCCAGCCTTAACTATGAGCTAACTGATGATAATCTAGAAGTGCATTGGGTTCATTTTAGCCCAGTGACTCATAATTCACATTGTGCATTCGGTTCAACAATGTACATTGCAACTTTCATTAAAAAGGAGCTGTTTTGATTGTTATGACTTTGTGTGGTATATTTGCTGGCTTCTTGCATAACGCCCGCACTAGAAGATAAGTATACTGTCACAAATGTGATTAAACTGGTGTTAATTTGCAATGCATAGCTTTCCCTCTGTTCTTAGAAGCTTTCCCCCCGTTCTTAGAAGAAAACACATGAATGTTAGTCCAAAAGCTATTCTGAAAATTGCTGTACAAAGTTGTGAATCTTTGAATTCAAATTCTGGCACATCTTAAAGTACATACCTGACTTATTTCCTTGTTTTTAATGGAATTTTGTTGATCTGAATTAGAGATACAAACGCTTAAAGGTACATAGAGAAAAATGGAGTTCCAAAAATAGTATGACTGTAATTAAAAAAAAAAAAAGAGAGAGAGAGAGAGAACTTTTTTCTATAGAGGCCCAAATGTAACATTTGGGCAGATGCACGGCTAAGATTGAATTGAACTTTATTTGGAGCTGCCTTCGTGTCTCTAATTCTGAAGTGGTTTCAGGAAGAACACTATGTGCCTTCTTGGGAACTGAGTCAGGTCTCAAAATAAATGACTAATGAAGTAATACAGTACTAAAGATTTCTTTTTATCAGATTTGCACAGCAAGGCTAGTGGAGAAATCTGTTGCTTAATAGCAACCAAGTAGAGTGCAAATTATTTTATTTATTTCATTGTTGTTGTTCCAATACAGATCTGAAACCCTGCAGCTGCATAATTTGGTTTGGAAGACAGAGAGCCAGTGTCAGGTTTAAAAAGGTTATATTTTCTCAAATCCAAATTGCAGTTGGTTACGGAATCAAAGACAGTTTATCTCTGACTTCACTCTGCAGAGAATGTAACTGTAGGGGCTGTATTACAGGCATCTTAAAAAAGCCTGTCACCGGGGGGGGGGAAATCACTTCTTTCCCTCTGTCCTGGTGTATGTCAACATTTTGGTCAGTCAATTTTCTTTAAAAACAAAAAAAATCCGCTTTCTCAATCAAAGGCAGGCAAAAACACATTAAACGGTGAAGGGAAACTTCAGCTGTTGCATCCACCCCCTTCCGTTTTCATTATCTAATCAACACACAGCTGCTTAATTACTTGAGTGCCATTTAATGGACCCTGTGTACCTATAGCTACTCTGCTAACTGACATGGTTGTGGTTTTAAAGGGACCTCTGCTCAAAATCTAGTCAATTTCAAAAAAGTTACAAGTAGCTTGAGGTCCTGCCCCTGACTCCCTCTGTCAGTTTACTTTATTTTATTATTGTGGTTTCGCAGACTTTTTTATTTAAAAAATGTGTTTGTCTCCCATGTTACAGTGTAAAGGACATGCTGGGGGCCATGGTTTGTTGTGGGAAGCAAAATTGTCTATGCACAGGAAAGAGTGAAACTGGCTATACAAAATGCTGCACAGAGCACAAAGAAGAAGAAAACTATAGATATTCCTCTTATTTTCTCAATTATATTAATCTTCAGTGACTTGTACTAGTTGAAAATGTTTGACAGAATTGTGCCCTTTTTTAAGGTTGATGGTGTCCCTTATTTAATAATGCTGCACAGAAGTAGCAAAAAAACCTTTTCTTTAGCCTATGGGAAATAAACTGCAGGAGATCTGCATTCTTAAAATGTTGTTCTTGTAATTCGGTAAAGGCAAGCATTACAATATGTTTGGATGAGCATTTGAATTAGGCTCTGTAATACTCTCTTAGCACATTCTGAACTTAAACCTGGCTTTGAATAGAAGCTGGTTTTCTACATACCAATGTGGTGGTTTGTTTGTTTTTAACATAGTTTTTCTTTTGGGGAGGGGGGGTGCATATGATGTGGCTTTCACTTGGTTTACAAATAAAATGGCTCATAATACAATAAACATGGGGTTTACAGATTCCTTACTTACTGAAATAAATTTTTAAAAAGGCTACCAAATGATATTCCCCCCTTAACAGCTTAGGTTAGGTTCATGGTTTAAAACTATGCCCTCTATTTACTTCTTTTTTTAAGTAAATTATGGTTTAGGATTAAGAATCCCATGAATTTATTTTTATATAGCAGTTGGCTGTTTGCTGTCATAAATTCCTGTCATGTCTATTGGCAGTTTCCCTCCCGTAGAGGAAAATCATTATTACTTCAGACAATTCCAACTGTTATATTGTGTTAGGGTGAAATCTTTTTTTGATTTATATATGTTTTTATGGCTAGACATTTTGTTCCTTTTTTTTCTTTTAACATAAAGTCCTTTCTTTTTTGTTCATACAAACACCCAGCGGAGATTTACAAAGTCCAGTTTCCATTTGGAGCTTGAAAGAGTCTGGCGTGATGATTTCTAGGAAGTGTGAATCAGGACTGATGTCATGTTTGTTTCGTTGAAATCCTAGCATGTGTAATACCTGTCTGTCTTCATAAGGTAGATTATACAGCTGCATCCTGTCCTCAGCTTTGCATAACCTTCTGTACACTGGATGTTAGCAACACCTATTTAGTGCAAATGGCTTGTAGTAAAATTCCACTTGGTAGTAAACACTTGGGTGGTAGCTGAGGGGTGGTTCGAAGAAAAACAACTTTAAGAAGGTTCCACTATATTTTTTAGACGGCCATTTTTTCCATGACAACATATGTGATGCCACATGACTGGCAGTGGCTTTAGACAGTCTGAAAAATCATCAAAGTACAGAGGAAAATTAAAAAAAAAAATGTCTGCAACCACAGAACATGGATGTTGAGAACATTCCAGAAAGTTGCTTCACAGCTGAAAATTGTCTTCTATCGTGCTTGTAATGATTGCCCAAGATTTTTCTAAAACAAGAGCCGGAATTCACTTCTGTACATATGGCTGTTTCAAAATCTGGATAAGAAAAGCATTTCATAGTGGTGACTAAATGTTCTGGATTCTAGGCACACGAGCACAGGCTTGTAATCTATGCCTATTGTGGCCTGCTTCATTTGCCTGGGTGCGTTGATTACCATCATTCTCAGACTGGAGAGTTGAAAATGTTAAATGAAAGCCAATGTTTTGCACTGCTCACACTAATGTGCTGGATTATGTTTGGGGAAACAACAGATTTGCAAGAATAAAAGATGCAGAAACAAGTTCTGCTTTTGATCAACTCCAGAATTCACAATGATTTAGCGGAGTTAAATCTGAGGACTGCAGTCCGCACGGGGTCCTTTTTGGCTAGACCCATTGTGACTGGGTATTACTGTGTGTTCCTGCTTAATGTTCAGTATACGGTAGTCCAGGCGCAACGTGTTGATTCAAGGGTGGAAGGGACAGCCTTAACTCTTGTTTTGTTTAGTTAGGCAGATCCTTATTCTTTCATATTCTGTGAACTTGGTTTATATAGTCACACTTGACGGGTATATTTAGACCTCAGTTTTTTCTTGTTTTTTTTTTAAACTTGTTTGTTGTTGCTCCTACATTACAGATTGTGTGCCGCCAAGTTAAATTTTCAGATAATCTTTGTAATGGTAAATAGCTAAAAACAAGTAAACACCCTCCCCACTCCCCTTTTCTTGAATTCCTAAGCAGCTTTGTGCCCAATTGCAATGGCTGTACAAAGTAAATGTTAACTGTTTTTTGTATTCCCCACAGGAAGCCATTTCCCAAACAGTTTGTTTACCAGCTGATTTGGTGGGCCGTGGAGCAGGAAAAGAGAAGGGTGTGAGAGAGACGTTAATAGAATCTGGAGGTTAAAAACTGAATCAAAACTTTTGGTCTCCTCAGTTTAAAAACAGTAAGTTAGAATGTGGGTTTTTTTTCTGCATGTTTGCATTCTTCTATCTTAATAGAATCATAGAATATCAGGGTTGGAAGGGATCTTAGGAGATCATCTAGTCCAACCCCCTGCTCAAAGCAGGACCAATCCCCAACTAAATCATCCCATCAGGGATTTGTCAAGCCTGACCTTAAAAACCTCTAAGGAAGAAGATTCCACCACTTCCCTAGGTAACCCATTCCAGTGCTTCACCACCGTCCTAGTGAAAAAGTTTTTCCTAATATCCAACCTAAACCTCCCCCACTGCAACTTGAGACCATTGCTCCTTGTTCTGTCATCTGCTACCACTGAGAACAGTCTAGATCCATCCTCTTTGGAACCCCCTTTCAGGTAGTTGAAAGCAGCTATCAAATCCCCCCTCATTCTTCTCTTCTGCAGACTAAATAATCCCAGTTTCCTCAGCCTCTCCTTGTAAGTCATGTGCTCCAGTCCCCTAATAATTTTCGTTGCCCTCCGCTGGACTCTTTCCAATTTTTACACATCCTTCTTGTAGTGTGGGGCCCAAAACTGGACACAGTACTCCAGATGAGGCCTCACCAATGCTGAATAGAAGGGAATGATCACGTCCCTCGATCTGCTGGCAGTGCTCCTACTTATACAGCCCAAAATGCCGTTAGCCTTCTTGGCAACAAGGGCACGCTGCTGACTCATATCCAGCTTCTCATCCACTGTAACCCCTAGGTCCTTTTCTGCAGAACTGCTGCCTAGCCACTCAGTCCCTAATCTGTAGCACTGCATGGGATTCTTCCTTCATAAGTACAGGACTTTGCACTTGTCCTTGTTGAACCTCATCAGATTTCTTTTGGCCCATTCCTCTAATTTGTCTAGGTCCCTCTGTATCCTATCCCTTCCCTCCAGCGTATCTACCGCTCCTCCCAGTTTAGTGTCATCTGCAAACTTGCAGAGGGTGCAATCCATGCCATCGTCCAGATCGTTAATGAAGATATTGAACAAAACCAGCCCCAGGACCAACACTTGGGGCACTCTGCTTGTTAGCGGCTGCCAACTAGACAGTGCTTCAGAACGAAAGGTATCAAATTCTGCAATACTGGCCCATGTTAAATAAAACAAACCTTTACTATTGTCGCTAGATAGAGTAGAGAATGAAACACGCCGCTATATCACATTACATCTAAACTTTTATTCTCCAATTGAGAATATGTTTGACTTTGAACACATTCATGAGTTCCTGTGACTTCAGTGGTCCTTAAATATGCGCTTAAAGTTAAACATGTGCATAAGTGATTACTTAATAGATATGCGCTGCAGGGGATCAGGGCCTATTCAGGAAGGAGATGTCTACATTGATGTAATTTGATTATCCCTTCCTTTGCACCTGTTATGTCTCTCCCCCACCTCCCACATATCAACATTCCATTTAAATTAATGGCATATCAGGATGTGTGGTACATTGAGTAGCTTAACAATTGTGTTCTATCTAGGCGTACAGACCATCTAGAACAGGGGTGGGCAAACTTTTTGGCCCAAGGGCCACATCTGGGTATGGAGAGCCATGAATGCTCATGAAATTGGGAGGTGGGAGGGGGTGAGGGCCCTGGCTGGGGGTGCCGTCTCTGGGGTGGGACCAGAAATGGGGAGGTCAGGGTTCGGGAGGGAGCTCCAGGCTGGGACAGAGGTGTTTGGAGGGTGGAAGGGGGTCAGGGGTGCAGGCTCCAGGTGGCGCTTACCTCAAACAGCTCCTGGAAGCAGCAGTGTATCCCCGCTCCAGCTCCTACATGGAGGCATGGCCAGGTGCCTCTGCTTGCTACCCAATCCGCAGGCGCCGTCTCTGCAGCTCCCATTAGCCATGGTTCCTGGCCACTGGGAGCTGCGGGGATGGTGCATGGGGTGGGGGCAGCATGAAGAACCCCCTAGTTCCCCCTACATGTAGGAGCTGGAGGAGGGACATGCTGCTGCTTCTGGGAGCCGTGCAGAGCCACAGCACATGTGGAGCGGGGCGAGCCCCGGACCCCACTCCACGTCAGGAGCTCAAGGGCCGGATTAAAATATCTGAAGGGCCGGATGTGGCCCCGGGCCATAGTTTATCCACCCCGATCTAGAAGCTGCCAAGTAATTTATCTTTCCACTTGGCTTTAATTTTTAGGACCTTCCAGGAATATTTTTTGACAGTCTGACATTAAACCTAACAATATCTTAGTCTTGTAGTCAAAGTGGTGGGAGAACAGGACCTGGTTAGGATGTGAGTCTGTCAGAATGCCAGTTTCCTTTGTCTCAGATAATTAATTCCCTTCTTTTAGCCAGAATACACATGGTCCCACAAAAAAAAATGTCAGGCTTTGACATCTCAAAGCCAGTTTACTAGACTCTGTGCAAGCGTCTCTTTCTCTCTGCCAGAAGACTTAGTTAAATGCTCAGTGAGTGGCAGATTTTCTGTCATTGCTTGTTTCAAATGAATGGAAAACGTGGATCATAGCAAGCTAGACTGGCTACGTTTGTGTCTTTGAAAGGACTGCTATAAATTGCAAGATAAGCCTGACCAAAGCACACCCTCTTTTATAGCAAAAGGCAGTTTCACTACACAGGGGTTCTCGGGCTCTTTCATAATGTGGGCCACATTTTAATAGAGAATCTTGTGAGCATCTCCCCTCTTGCTTGCTGTAATGCAGACCACCTCCCCTCCTATTCACAGTTGTATAACATCCCTGTGGTGACGACAGTAATTGCTTACATAAAAAAGTAATACTGAGGATGTGCTGAATGTGTTTTTAATAGTCTCTTAATGTGATTGAGCAACTGGAAATAAAGAGAGCCAGCATCTATTGACCAACCAGTTCTCGGCAGACAGGCAGCAACTGCTGCAGTCCTTTGGCCATGGTTTCTGCACTAGACCGTTGATCATTCTTGAGATTAGGCTGGCCATAGCCTGGTGATAGAGGTTGGTATCCGGGACTGATTTAATAAATGATCTCCTTTCAAATTCTTCTGCCCCTGGTTAATTGGTTGTGGTGATGGGAACTGCCTGAACGTTGGCATTATGTAGGCAATAAGGGAGTGCTTATTCTGTTGTGATAGGTGCTTGTTGGAACTGTGGGAGAGCCCAGCAGTAACTTGCGGGCACATGGCAAAATTGTCCAGTAGTTTAGAGCACAGAACTTCGAGTTGGGACTTTGGGTTTCCATTCCTGGCTCTGCCACTGGCTCGTTTTTGTAACGCTTGGCAAGTCACATAAATCTTTCTGTACCTCATCATCCACACCAATAAAATAGGACAATGTGTAACTGCTGGCTTGGGGAGTTCTGAGGCTTTGTGATATTTGTAGAGAATTTTGAGATCCTTGGATGTGAGTGCTGTAGAACGGTTTATAGAAGCTGTGTAGAGAGAGAAAAAGGCTACCCTCTTGTTGGCTGGGGTAAGTACCCCTTTTTTGGGATGCAGTAGGGTTTGGTTGGTAGCTTTTTTGTTGTTGTTTGGATTAATATCCATAGCTACAGATGAGCTCTTAAATACTGAATAAACCTTATGGTGGATGCCCCAAGGAAAAAAAACCCTTCTCAATTAAAACTAAAAAAAAAAAAAAGAGAGAGAGAGAGAGATACAGGAGTGGCTTTGCCCTAACTGATTCTTTGAGTGTATAGTGCACAAAATATTTATAATTTAAAAAAAAATACAGAGTATAAAGATGAATATCACTGGAAAAGAGAGCTCTGAAGGAACACTGTCAATCTAAAATGCAATCCGTTTTTTAAAAAAGTTAGATAATTTCACAGTTATATGTGCCACTAAGTCCCTCTGCTGAGGTTTCTGGCTTTAGGACATTTAAAGATTGTTGTTTTTCTTTTCACCCTGTTGCAGCCTGCGAAATCCACAGATTACAGAGGAAATTAAATAAACACCTGCTTTTTACTTTTCTGTTTGTTTGTTTGTTTGTTTATAACGTGTATTTAACAACACTGTCTCTAGTCAGTTTCCCCTGTTAGCATGAGTTCAAAGTCATGTTTGCCTTTAAAGGTGGACGTATCCTTACCAAATGATTTCTCTACTTCTTAAACTTGAAAACTCCGTTTTCTGTTTATAAATCCCTGAATGACTGATTTCTCCCACTGGTTTCTATTAGCCTCAACCCCAAAGGCAGTGGGAAAGTTTCACCATTGTAACTAGTTTAATAGATCTGTTTTATGTCTAAACACAATTGCTTTCTAGTTCAACGTCATGCATTTCCTTGATTATGCATTGCACAGCAGTGCAGCTACCAAAATAGAATAATGATTTTAAGGAAATTGCCAGGAAATATTTTTAAAACTTCAGGCAATTCCTTTCTCATCAGGGGGTATTGTAAAACATGTGTCCTTGATGGAGAAAATTGCCTTATTGTCAAAGCCTCAGCCAGTTGCGCAATGAGTCCAGACGAGCACGGTGTTTTTGCAGGGCTGTCTGTGCTTACACAAATTCTATCCTCCATCCTTCTGACCTTGTTGCCAACTCACTGTCACTATTGTCTCATTCAGCTTGCAAGATTTGGTATTTTTCTTAAAGCTCCAGCCCCTGTGGTTCTGCACATATGTGAGAATCTCATCTTTCTTTCTTAACAAGGGCAAGTTTTTAGCCCTTTTTTGTTGCAGTGAGAACCACAAAACATGACCTGATGCACCCTAAAGGCTAATAAAGAGCCCCAGACTTATTATGGTAAAAAACCCTTATGATTTATTATTTTTTTTTGGCAGGGCATGATTCATGATTTTTGAACTCTCCTCCCCCTCTACCTTCCCCACCCTGAGTGGTGTGTTCTTTCAGGTAATGTCCATGTCCTGTATCTTTTTCAACGAGGATTGTTTGCAGCAATGGGTTCCAACAGGAAATCCAGCTTACCAGGCGCATTGTGCCCTGTGTGTCTAAGACCTTCTCTGCAATCCCCATCTGAACTGTGTGTTTAAAAGACAAACTTATTTTAGTCTTTCTCTGAGGCCTATAGTCTGTGAGCAGTGGAAAGCAGAGGAACACGGAAGAGCAAAATGAAGGAGGTGGAAGTGGGAAGAGGCATAGGGCAAAAAGAATAATGTGTGGTGAGAAGAGATACCAGATCGAGGGGAAGGAAGGCAATATTGCCAGCCCTCAGTGTTCAAAAATCATGAGTCAGGACCCCTGAAATTGTGCGATTGGCTTAACAAATCATGGGTTTTGAAACCAAAACAAAAAACATGGGGTTCTTTTTATTTGACTTTTGGCTTTTGAACCTTTTTGGGTATGTCTCTGCGCAGCTGGGGGTGTGATTCTCAGCCCAGGTACTCAGACTTGCAGTAGCTTAGCTTGACCTAGGTCGCTGAAAGTACCAGTGTGGCTGTCGTGTCCTGGGCAGCGGCTCAGGCTAGCCATCTGAGTCCAAGCCTGCCCAACCTCCTACGTCCAAGCATTGGTGGCTAGCCCAAACCACTGCTCATTCTGTAGCATCAACACTGCTATTTTAGGACACTAACTCAAGCTAAGCTAATGTGACTCTGTCGACATGTTAGGAATCACACCTCCCAGGTGCAGTGCAGATGTACCCAAGGGCACACTTTAGTCACGTTGTCAAGCTTTTCTCTGCAGCCATGTGGGTTAAACCCTATTCTAAAAAAAAAGCTGAGATTTGTATGTAAGCAGAGGATTCCAGGAACTGGGGCTTAAAGAAAAATACCAAGTGTCTTGAGACTTGTTTTACTGCGAGTGTCAGCAACACAGGGAAAAAGAAGAGACATTGACAGGACAAAAAGGGGGAGCGGTGGGTCTTAAAAGGCAACAGTCATGCAGAGATTTTAGGATGTCAGCTCACTGGCACAAGAACTATACTTCCCTGCATGTCTGTACAGTGCTGAGCATATTTTGGATATAGATCTCAATTTTTTTTTCAAAAAATGAGATGGACCAGGAGGATGGGCAAGAAGAAACAACAAGGAATCTGGGGTGGTGGTGCTGCTTTTAAAAATAGCTTTTGGTTTTGATTTTCCAAAGACACAGAAAATAATCCTCTATGGGAAATGGTTGACATATACTGTGGGCGTAAAGTAATTTGCAGTACAATGCACAAAAAGGTTAGTGTTCTAAATGACTTTCTCCGCTTGTGGGCCCTGAAACAGCTCCTCGGTGATCGGGCTTATTTGGTTGATGGATGAGAGGGAGTTTGCACATCTATGGTTTTCCATGCCCTTGTAAACAGAAATGTCTACCTTTTAGGGAATGAAGGCGTTTTCTATGTTACTTGGCATCTTGATCAGTAAACTTAACTTGCATGCTGATCACCTTGTGTTTGGAAGCTTCGTGGTCACGAGGACGCTGGGCTGGTCCAGGCTGTATGTTTGTCTAAAATGTGTTCCTCTCTAAGATCCTGGAAGGAATGGCTAGTGTATCTCTGACGGGGGCAGTGCTTGTGCCTGTCTATTACAGTTGGTCAGGAGGCCGAGACTGTCATCCATGCCTTTGTCACCTCTCTGCTAAGCTTCTACTATAATGTGCTACTCTTGCAATCTAGGGATGCAGAACACAGCTGTCTGTTAGCTAACCGGAATGGGACACTTGGGGCATACAATTCTGGTGCTCAGGTCTCTGTCCTGGCTTTCTGCTCTGCTTGGGTTCCACTTCAGCACGTCGGTGCGAATCTTTCAAACCCAGAATTATCTGGAGTTCATCTGCCTGAGACTCTTTGACTTTTTGTCCCATCATAGGAGTTGATTATCTAGCTCTTGCTGTGGTTCCCTGGTGTTCAACCTTCCAGGGCCAATGGCAAAACTCATCTGAGGGTGTTCCATGGATTGATACGCTGATTTGTGATGTCACAGTGTTGCCTCAAAACATGGCAGTGATTGATTGACAATGACAGAACATAAGGATGTGAAACCAGGCTAACTTTACACCTCTCTGTGACTCCATGTATTGAGTGATTGTGTGAGGTTATCGCTGATCTCTATTGCTAAAAAGATCCTCAAAGAATTAACAAGACTTTTAGTAGCTGAAAACCCATGCTGTCACACAGGTGTAACTTGTATTTATTAAAAACCAAAAATGGCTGCAAACTTAAATTGGACAGGAACAGACTACCAGTCCTACTGATGATTGAACCTGGTGATATTCTATCAAAAAGAGCTCTCCACCATGCTTGTAGCTGTTTCATCACTTCACGCTGATTCAACAGACATTTTAGGTTGCCGAGTGACACTCCTGGAATCCTCCTATAGAGATGGCAGTGGTGGTGAAGTCATACTGGCTATTCAGAGGAAACCTTGCATGGAGAAATCTGGCTTTCATTGACTGTTAAAAAGTTGTTCCCAGTCACTAACAGTGCAATGGGAGATCAGATTGGTCTAGTCCTGTTTGCGTATACAAGGCAGATTCTGTGTTTTACGAATTTTCTTTTTAACAATTCGTGGCTCTGTCCTCCATAGAAAGGGATGTTCCACTTTGCATATGTAGACCAGTTTTATGCTAATAGATTTTCTTTCCTGCAAAGGTCAAATGGGTCAGTGCTCTTGCACTGGGTGCCTTAGAGGAGCGTAGACCTGTGAAAATACAAATTGCAGTTGAGCGTGGTGTATTGTATGTGTTTTGACAGCATCTGTGCTTATGAAAGTAGACAATGACAACTGACGAGGCCACAAAGAATGAAGAAGTCCAGACAGCAGCTCTTGCTGAACAAGGAGAGGACATCACACCCAATCAAGATCGAGGGGTTCTGAAGGTGAGGTCATTGCCAAAGCTAATGGCACATTTCAATAGCTGCTACACTCCTAATTCAGTGACTCTAGAGCACGTACACATCTGTTAACTGTCTGAATGTTAGTGGCATGGGTTGTCTTACAGCTTCCAGCACAATAAAGCTGAGATTTTTCAAAGTTGTGTAGGGGATTTAGTTGTCCAATTCCCTTTACAAAAATAGGAAGACTTAAATGGCATGGAGATCACAACTGCAGTACAGATATCAGCCTTCACTGTGAATTTCACTGCTAGTGTATGTCTAATCAGATCTTTAGCAGTACATCCATGCAGTATATGTATGTATTACTCATAGGCTTTTCCCTAGATCTAAATTTCTATTACTTGGGTCGTCTAGTCTGCTGCTCAGCCCCTTTTCCTACTGGAGGCAAATCCTGGATTGTTCCGCAGTATATTTTCGAGGGCTTCATCCTATCTGTTGAATATAACGATTTCCCCAGTGATATCTCCTCTGCGCACATTCCCCGCTCCTTTTAGCTGAAGAACTGCCTTCTCCAAACAGTAGCATAAAAGAATTTTGACCAAAAACGAATGGAATGATTTTACCCCTATGGATGTGGCATTCCACTGGCAGCAAGTAAATATTATTTTACTGACTAGATTCCTAAATATGGTACTTAAACACATCCCTGTATAATTGTAAAGCCTCTATAGCTCTCCCTATTGTGGCCTGTACAAATCCCTATATATGTGATGGGAAACAACTAATGCTATTTATTGATTTTTATTTTGAGGGGACAAATTTAATAAAAAGGTTATTTCAGTCATTACCTCTTTAGATTTCTGCCATCATGAGTTGGAAGACAGGGTTGATCTAGAGATCTGGTTCTTGCAGAAGATAGCTTGAATAGCCATGGCCATTGGGAGGCCGAATCAGCATCCCTAGATCGCCATGGAAATAAAAACGTGCTCTGGGTTCAAACGTGGCATAAAAAAAAAATCTTCCCTTGAATATACCTGGGAAAGCTCAGCAATTTTACTTAAACACTGGATCAGAGGTACTACTTAAACTGAAAAACAAGACCGTGCTGTTGTGCTACCAGCTATAGACCTGCTGGCTAGTACGCAACATTCATTGGGCTTGTTCTCTGGGATTGGGACTGTGCAAGGAACTGTGAGGTGGGTGTTTTGTTGCGCTGCTGGAACCAATGAGGCTGGGGTGCGCCAGCTGTGCCTTATTATTCAGCTGTGCCTTATTATGCTTTGTGTTCTGGGAGTTTGGAGTTGTTGGAGAGAGGAGCTTAGCTGCATGGTTGTGTCTAGAACCTAGACATTTGCCTAGAGTAGAAAAGCTGTGGGACTCCGTCAACTGAAGCCGCCTGTTTGTTGAAATGGACTCTTCCCATCTTCATCCTAGTTGTCCTTCTCTCTCCTAGGTTGTGAAGAGGCCTGGTAATGAGGATAAATCCCCTATGATTGGAGACAAGGTTTATGTTCACTATAAAGGAAAGCTGGCCAATGGAAAAAAATTTGATTCCAGCCGTGACAGGAATGAGCCATTTATTTTCAGTCTGGGGAAAGGTAAGGAGTGAAATGGAAATGCAATCTCAGGGATCCAAAGTGCATTTTCTCTGGATAATGTCAGTTTGTTGATACATAATTCTATTGTTAGAGAGAGCTCATGATTAAGCGGAATGAACACAAGACTGGGAATAAGGAAATTTTAGGTTGTAATACTGGTTCTGTTGCTGAGTAGATGTGGCTGTGCGTGATTGTCACTGTGTGTGTCTGTTAAGGGCCCCTGGGGTGTTGAGATCATATTTTATAGGCCCAAATTTCCAAATGTTTCCTGCTTTTGGGTGCCTCTGGAAATCTGACTGTAGGTGTCTAATATCTAGCAGTTTACATTAAGTCAATGGTTGATGCTTGTGCTCAGCACCTCTGAGAATCTGTCTGTGGGTGCTCAAAATCCGATCACAATGGAAATATATATTTCCTTCCCCTCTCATTTTGTGTGCTGCTTTACCCGTTCCTGCTGTCCACATAGTTATAGCCTTTTGCAAAATCATAGAATATCAGGGTTGGAAGGGACCTCAGGAGGTCATCTAGTCCAACCCCCTGCTCAAAAGCAGGACCCATCCCCAATTAAATCATCCCAGCCAGGGCTTTGTCAAGCCTGACCTTAAAAACTTCTAAGGAAGGAGATTCCACCACCTCCCTAGGCAAAATGGATTTTTAAAGTGTGCTTCATGTTGAGTGTGACAGGATTTGAACTGCATACCTGCCTATTTGTATCTTTTGCAGCCAGTGGTAACCTTTATACCCCCCAGCTTGAATAATGACTGAAGAACTCTCTCATGAAGTTTTAGAGTTCCTGTTGTCAGGCAGATGTCACTAGTAACATAAACGTGGGGAGAGTATAGCTATATTGAATTAAAAATATAAAGGCATTATTTCTAATTAGAATGCTTCCTTTTCAAATCTCTTATGAGATGTCAGCAGACCTTCAAGGCAATTTGGTTTTGGCCTTCCTGAGCAACAAAGGGAGTTACGCTTAGACAAATGAAATTCTACCTTCTGTTTGCTATGTGGCAGGTTGAGAACAAAAAGGAATTGTTTTGGAGTACATGGTTTTTTATTATTATTATTATTATTATTATTATTATTTTATTTTAAATTAAGGACCACCATTTACTAACGGCCTCTATTTACTAAGATTGCATTCCCCTTTATGGCCCTTAAGCTTACAGAATGGAAACTTTTGCTCCTGTAATGGCTTACAGCTTCAAAATCCTTCTGTAGAAAGTGGACAGGAGAACATGGAACAGACTCCTGGACTGTGAAGTTTATGTAACTCTCTCTATAGAATTTGGGGTATTAAGCCAGAAGAACAGCTTAGTGCAATAGTCCTTCCCTCCTAGAACTCTGTTGTAGGGCCTTTCATGCAAGCTTGTGGGAAACTCGTGTGGAGCTGCCTTCCACTCCCAGGGGGTGTCAACACACCCTTTGTAGCCACTCTGGCCATATCCCCTTCACAGCCCCACTCTAGCACCTAAATAACACAGAGTGTTATTCAGGCTCTCCGTGTTGGGGTGATGTTCTCCACTAATGTGGAGGGGGCTGCAACAAGTTTCCATGACCGACTTTTCTGACGTACGCTTCAGTGTGTCCCTAGATTATGATGACCGCTGGATCTGATGGATTCCTTGTAGTAGTTGAGTTGTGTAGCTGTTGTGACTCTTATTGTATTGGTTTCATGACCACAAGTAAAGACCGTAAATGCACAGATATAGCAGAGCGTTTGAAAAAAGAAAACGGACTGTGTCTAGAACTTGTTTTTGGCAATTTCATGTTATAAATCATTCCCCCGTATTGAATCATGTCCTTCTCTTAGGCCAGGTAATCAAGGCATGGGACATTGGGGTTGCCACCATGAAGAAAGGGGAGATCTGCCACTTGCTGTGTAAACCAGAATATGCGTATGGCTCGGCTGGCAGCGTCCCGAAAATCCCTTCCAATGCAACCCTCTTTTTCGAGGCAAGTATGTGTAAGAGTGTTGGTAGGGAAACTCCCTCCCTTGGGACATGCTGTTAAAAACCAATTCAACAGAGCAGTTGGCTTCTTGAATTGTTTTCCCCCCACCTTCAGCAACTCATGCCCATACTTTCTCAGAAATATACGTCTAAACTAGAGAAGCAGAGCCCAAACAGGATCTGAAGCTACGAAGCCCAGAAAAGAAGCCTTAACTTGGAAGCATATGGAAAACACCTACACAAATAGGACCCAGACTCTGTTAATTTTCTGTGGGGGGGGGGTGTTTGTACATCTATAAAATAGGGGGAGGGCAGCTCAAAAATGTTTTCACGTCATAAAAATCCATTAATACCAGTGAGCTAAATCAAAATAAGAGTTGGCATGGAGCAGCTGTTGGTCAGCCAAACTGAGCACATTTTGTACGTGTTCACTTGGCAAAACCTCTCAAATAAAAGTGTGCAAAACCCAACAGAAGTAAAGCATCTTTAGTTAATTAAAGCTCAGATTGTCCCAGCTCTGGCTGCAATTAATTGCCTTGGAGAGCCACTGGCCTCAGTGTGCCTGTTTTCATTTTCAGCAGGCTTAATGGCCTCTTTCTTAGTGGTGCTATGTCTGGCCAGCAGAGACCGAGAAGGGCAACAGAAATGATTAGGGGTATGGAACAGCTTCCATGACTGGAACTGTTTTGCTTAGAAAAGGGATGACTAAGAGGGGGAGATGTGATAGAGGCCCATAAAATCATGAATGGTGTCAAGAAAGTGAATAGGGAAGTGTTGTTTACCCCTTTACAGCATGCAAGAGCCAGTGGTTACCCAATTAAATTAATAGGCAGCAGGTTTAAAACAAACATCAGGAAGTATTTCTTCACACAACGCATAGTTAGCCTGTGGAACTCTTTGCCAGGGGATGTTGTGAAGGCCAGTAATATAACTGGATTCAAAAAAATAATTAGATAAGTCATGGAGAATAGGTCCATCAATGACTATTAGCCAAGATGCTCAGGGATGCAATCCCATGCTCTGGGTGTCCCTAAACCTCTAACTGCCAGCAGCTGGGAGTGGATGGCGGGATGGATAACTCAATAATTGCCATGTTCTGTTCATTCCCTCGAATGAACATCTGGCATCGGCCACTGTCAGAAGACAGAATATTGGGATAGATGGACCATTGGTCTGACCCAGTGTGGCCATTCTTACATTCTTATGGTCTGTTACCTAGGGCAGTTTTCACAGAATCGCACATCACTGTTTGAATTACATCCTTACAGGATTAGTATGCTCTAGTTTTATTCTTTCTCTATGCTACTTTTCAGATATTATGCACATTCCAGTTTTTAATAAATCGGACCTGTTCCCTACCTTAGAGCTGGCTTTTTTGGGCTTCTTCCAGTTGTCAGCTGAATTGGTTTTCCACATCTACGATCAACTGTTGCTTAGGCTATCTTTTATTTATTTATTTAGATCGAACTTCTTAATTTCAAAGGGGAGGATTTATTTGAGGATGGAGGAATCATCCGGAGAATCAAACGGAAAGGGGAAGGATACTCCAACCCAAATGAAGGAGCTACCGTAGAAAGTGAGTACCGGCTTGGCTGCCCGAGTAACTAAACTCACCTTAACAGCCAAGTGCAAATGAAGCCTGTGTAATAGCATTTCAGGGGATTTGCAGCACTGTAGCCATCTCTGACGATGAAGCAGGTTGACAGGGTTGTTTCTGAGGAGTGCTGGGAGAGTCATCCATCATCTGTTTGCCAGTCTATATTTTGTACCGTCTCTGTGTGACCAGAGCAGACCCTGCAGCTGTGCCAGAAGGGGGTTCCTAAAGCGAGTGTTCTAGCTCAAAGACTGGAGTGTGCCATTTGTCCAATAGCACACAAGGTATCTATGTAGAGGACACTGGCCATGGTTTGTGTGGTTTTGTGTGAAGACAGGGTGACGTGGGAGGGGGGGAGGAGGAAGTCGAAGAGAGAGGCAGTTAACTCTCAGCCTGAGTGTGTCAGCATTTAATATGTTAACACAATTCTTCCTTCCTCGGCCAATCCAGAGCCACTGACTCATAAGGGTTTAATGGAAAGCAGCTAGGTGCTGATGAAATGACCACTGAGGTATAACTCAGGCTTTTTTCTCTCTGAGTCACCCTGGTCCTCATTTTGTCGACGGCCCCCTCTGGCTTTGATAAACAAACCAATACTAAATTGTGCAACCAGTTCTCCTTAGTTTGATGTGGAAACTTTGAAGAAAATTCGGCATGTACGGTATGAGTTCTGTCTCCTTGGTTGTCTTCCTTTATTCATTAATTTTTTTTTTTTGAAGATTTTCCATTCTCGTGTTGCGGTCTGAAAGCCGCTGTAATGCAGTAGGGGACCATGTGTGGGCTGCTTTGTATATCCAAACTCTGGATTTTCTTGTGTATATGTGATTAAAATCACCGCCTCAATTTAGCTACTACTGTAGCTTTTACTTGAGTCCAATATTTATTAAATGTTACAGGCATGCATGTCTTGGCCTAAACTAGGTAGCTTCCTATTTTCATAGTCCTTTACAATGTTTGGGTTGCATCTATAATACAATTAAGGCTTTTCTTTCCCTCTCCCTGTGGCCAGAATACTACTGCTACCTTTGGATGGCTACTACCTAGTAGGCATAGATTAATGAGAAGGGCCTACTGAAGTCAGTACTGTTCTATGGGTTTAATTGAAGTCCTAATCTGGCCCAGAAGCAGTGATCTGAAATCCCATTCAGATTTCTTATAGCACTCTTTCCATCAATATGATGGAGTAATTATAGCTTCTCTTCTAAAGCAGCTATTTGATGTGGAGTGGAAGGATGAAGGAAGCCAAGTTTACATAGAACAATTGAACCATAGAATTAGAGAGAAATGGAAGCCTTGGCCATTTGAATGGCTAAATTGTACATTTAGGATTAGCTGGTCCCCCTTCTCCCTATGTCAGAGCTTCTGTACGGTATGAGTTTATGAATCTTTTTGGGAGGGGAGAAATTGATCTGAATTGTCACATTCAACTTGTTAAGCCTATTAATTTAAATGTCTAGTCCTTTAGCGGGACTGATTTTAGAGAGAACTCCTTTGGACTCTAATTTCACTCTGCCTATGGAATGTTTTGGGTCATGGTTATGTGTACTGAGAGAAGTTTTGTGTAAAGTTTCAAGCTTGCTTTATTGTACCTAGAGGCCAAGTTAAAAAAAATAAATCAAAGTAGATACCAGTTTAATAGTCCTGACTGCTGCATTCCTTTTTATTGCTTATGTTTTGGTTTCATTTAAACATCAAAACCCATTATGCTTTTGTGTGCTCAGGAAGTTTGTAACGAGACACACAATTATGTTTATTACGCCACAAAGTAACAAATAGAACAAAGCACTGTTCTTATTTAGAGCACAAATAATTTGTTTTTAATCGCTAGGAAGTGGTTTGATTTGTCAGAAAGAGGAAAACATATCAATTTAATCAGCAATTTGGCTCTTCCTTAAGCATAGATTCTAGGGCCAGAAGGGACCATAGTGATGATCTAGTCTGACGTCCTGCATAACACAGACCATAGAACGTCCCGAAATAATCGCTAGAGCAGATCCTTTAGAAAAATATACAATCTTGATTTAAAACATCCTGATATAGCAGTTCTTTAAAGACTCCCCCAGAGTGGTGGTTAGTAGTGGGCCCTTCTCATGGCACATGATTATAAATCCTCCTTTAATTTTTTTTTAACTATTTAAAAAGTACACTTTCTTCTTAGCTTATTGCATTAATTTGGACACAGGCATAGTCAGGATAGTGGAGATTAATGCCCTCTGAGGCAGTTTTGCATAACACATGCAGCCTGTGCAAGGCAGAGGTCAAGAACTGTTTACTAATCCTATTCCCAAAAGTTGCGCTGTGCTAGCAGTTTGGTTCGGAGCAAGTTACCAATGTGGCCTTCAGTTTCATTCTGATCTAACGAGCTGCCCAGGGCCTGGGTTTCCTTAAATGTGCTTTAAGGACGGGGCACATTTCAGACCTGGCAGCCTCTTAACAGTATTTTGGTTGCTACCATGCTGTCTGTCTGTCTCTCCCTCTCCCTCTCCCTCTCTTTCTCTGAGTGTCCCATTCTAGACTCCATATCCGGCACAAGGTGGTAGGATCAGACACAGGTAGTGGGATTAGGATGGCACAAAACCAGAGGAATAGCAATGATCTGTCATAATAATCTATTTTCAACCAGACAGCAGCCACATTTTCACTCTTAAAATATTTCCATTGAGTTCTAGTAAAAACCCAGTGTTAACTCAGAAACTAGTACAAAGGTACCTGCCATCACTGCTATAATTAGACTGGAGGAAAACGTGCTTTTACCAGAACTGACATCTCTGGGTTGGATTTTCAAAGGCAATGTAATTAGCTTGAGTTATAGGGCATAATTCAGAGTCCCACTTCCTAAGACACAGCCTAGAGTAGAATTTTTGCATTCTAGCTTTTGTTACAGCCTTTTTTCTGTTTTAATAGGAGTACAAATTGCAGTCAGCACATCGGGTTCATGTGCCAGCCACATTCAGAACACAGCGTTCTGTGCTCTTCAAAACAAAATCGCTCTAGGCACTGAGAGAACAATAAGTCAGCGCTGCAGCTGAAGTGATGTTCTGCAGCCGGGCTGGGGTTTCTTGCTGTGTTCTCCAAGTGTAACTGTATCCAAACGAGCTGCTTTAGATACCTCTTAAATGCACTTGGAAAAACAGAACAGGAGACTTTCCTGTTGCCGTTATATTTCCATATAATTAAAACAGAATAAAATTACTGTGCTTGAATTCGTAGCAAGTCTGTGAAAGGCCAGCTGGAAGCTTCATGCCATCCTGTATGTTCTATTCTTAAAGCTTGCACCTTAGATCACTGTCTTCGCATGCTGGCAGAGGCTGGCAACAGATTAACTGTGAATGCCATACTGCTAGAACCAGGACTCTTACATCAAACTCACAGAATTATTCTGGTGAAGGCAAGGATTTGGGAAACTGGGAGTGCTTGTTTCAATGAGCCTTCTTTTCCCCCTTAAGGCAGCATGGAATTGGAGTAGCAAGGAGCTCCCTCTCCAGCTCAGTCTCTTGGCTTATTCCCGACAGTGATTCCTGCTGGTTTCAATGATTATAATAACCTGGATAGCCCCATTATTGTGCTTGGTGTTTACAGGCAATAGCAGGCCAGATCTCTGCGCCAAAGCAAAGGAGGAGGGAGGCTTTACGTGGTACTGTAAGGTTATCAGGTTACTTGTTTTCAAAATGTACGCTGAGAATTGCTGTGGGAGTGTGTGAGGTGCACTGTTCTTTGTTAAAGCAGAAAACCAAGGTGACTTGGCGGTAATGGAAGAGTGTAGGTCAGGAGTCACCGAGCTTTCGGCAAGGGCTGGCTGGGATAACAAGGATTCCTTTTCACGAAAAATGGAGGTTTCTAAATCTGTTTATGTTCCCCCACAGACCTTTCGAACCCTTTTGCAAAAAAAGGCGTGGGGGGAGGGAGCAGATTTGGAGCTAGGGCTTGAACCTGGGTTTCCCACATACAAGGAGAGTGCTCTAACCACTGGGCAGTTGGCTATTCTGAGGGGCGGTGTTCCCATCTGACTCTTGTGCTCTCGTTTTTGGACCCGAGAAACCTTCCTAACTAAAGTTTCGTTAGAATTGATACGTTTGTGCAAAGAGTTTCAGTTTCAAGGAATTGGTATTTTCCCACAGAAACATTTCATCAAAAACGTCCTGACCAGCTCTCCTCTCTCCAATGGGTGCCCTTTCATATCATTCATATAGGGGCCCTCGTTCAGCAGTGGGATAAGCCAAAAATCTGTGATTTCCTGTAGCTCTGTCTTGTGGTGTAGGGAACTGTGATGTTTAGTGGATTGCTCCGACCAACGAGGAGTTCTGTCACTGCCTGTCCGGTAACTGTGGGTGCCTTTATGCTGTGCAGCGTTGGTTCAAGGCCCTCACATTGGTAGCCTTCCCACAAGCAAAAGGTCTCACCCTAGCTTCTACCAGCCTAGTTACTCTTTGCAGGGTGATACCTGCAGCCCATCCAGTCCCGAGTCCCCCCAAATCTGTGCTTCCAGGGTTCTTAAGTACGAGACACTTGGACTTTTTCTCTCTGCTTTGTCACCCCCCCGTCCCCGGCCCCCAGGCATGAAACCAGCCACCCTGACACCAGCTTCTTTTAGGATGTGTGCTCCACACAGTTGCACACCAGAGACCTGATTGGGTAAAAATAAACAAAAAGTTTAGTTAATAAAAAAACCCCAGATTGAAAAATGAAATTGTCAGGGAAGAAAATAAACTGAAAGACACAACCTTAGGCTTTACACTTCCATATTAAATAAAATCCCTTTTCAAATGCAAGTTTCCTGTTGCTTGGGAGCTGTTTCCCAGCGTACCCCTTGACCTGAATGACAAACCTCAGACACAAGCCTGCTTTTTAAAAGGCTTTTTTTCTCTCTTTCCATGGTGTTTTCATGTTTATTCAGAGCGGAGGAAATTCCCTCTTGACTTGATAGCTGAGGATGTCTCAGTGTCTTCCGGTTAACTCCTAATGGTCCACCATTGTCCTTTCCTAGGCTGCACAATCAGCCATTTCTTGGAACTGGGTAGTGTAAACGCCTGGTTTGGGAGGTGCCCCTCCCCGCTTAACTGCTCCCAGCCCTGCTGCGAGGGGTAACGAAATGTTGCAACGCAGAGTATGTGCAGGATTTTGTATATACACAAATACCTACGTTCATAACCACAGTCTGTATATGTACCTCATAGTGACCCCCCAGTTCAGAACACGGCAAGTGTTCATAAAATACAGCTTGCAGTCAGTTGGTTCAGCTGTTGGTTTTGGGGAAGGTTCAACCTTACGTTCTCCCCTTGGAGTCTCTTGACCCTGATCGTCATAGGACCTCTGTTACCAATTGCACGAAACTTGTCACGCTGTGCTTTCTAGTTCAGTGACTGGCCAGCCATGCACTGGCCTGCTCTTCTAGTTCTTAGCTATAGATGACCGATGCAAGACATGTCCCAAGGCTGTTAGGCAACTCCAGAGCGTCATCACAATCCCTGTCCTTCTCTGCAGTATTCCAGGTGCAGCATCAGTGCTAAGATGTGGCTTTGTTAACCTGATAAAGATGCATATATCTCTCTCTAGTGATCGCATTTTGTAAAAGTTCCAAACGCCTCTAACTGTGATTAAATGGAAACTGGATTAGTCATCCATGTTGTGGGCTGGAATTTCCCAAAACCACACAACCGTGCAGATGCAGCGATAGCACCAAGAAGAATGGCAGGTTCACCCAGTGCTCAAAGACTGATCTGTCTCATCAGAAGGCTGTTTAACTGCTGTGTGCTGAACTGGGGTGGTTCCTGCCAGGCAGAGGGCACAAAGCAAGATAACCTCTGCATGACAGAGGTTTGCCAGCTCTCTACAAGAGAGCTCAGTAGTTCTTCCTGTGTGTCATTATGTTACTCCTATTTGTCTGTTTTATCAACCTCTGACACTGAAATGGATTCTCCTTCAGGTTGTCCTGGAGAGCATTTTAGTTTGATATTTTCTCTCTATTCATTACCACTTGTAGTAACTTTCCTCGTGGATTGTATTTTCTAAATGGACAACCTACCCTAAATTCTCAATTACTGAGGGACCATCTTCACTCATTGCTGTATTTGCATTCCACAACCAACTCTCTGTATAACATTTCCTGAGGGATGTACCTGAATACTTGGATGCTAATATCTAAACTGTATTCTTAAATTTATTCACCTAAATTTGGGTCATTTCTGATTATGCACTATATGTATCTTATGACTTTAAAAACAAACTTTGTATTTGTGGATAATCTAAGCACTATACTCAGATCTGCGGACACTCTTTTCTTAACCTGTGTACTATATAATTTTTTAACATTAGCTTTAATAAAATGTATAAATCTGTTAGCCCTTATGGGAAACATCTGAGCTGGTGCAGCAGCACCTGTGGAAAATGCCTGCAGAGTGTGGTGCTGATTTAGGATCACGAGAAATATGTGAATAGAACCAGAGAGTTTTAAAGATTGGGTAGGCCCATGGAATAGACACGGTTGGTCAGATGTTGGGTAAAGAAACTTTTCTAACCTGTTTAAAGATCAAAACTAACTTTAATTGGCTCACTCTCCCATGGTACCAGTATATTCCAGTTAGGCATTATGTTTCTCAGTTTTCTATATAAAACAACGTTCCTAGAAAGTTAACTTTTAATAGACGTGATGGTGACTGGTCAATTAAACAAAAATAATTAATTATATCCATCTTTGCAGACAGCTTATCCTAAGTGAAAAAAAAAAAAAAAGGCCACGCTGGGAAAAGCATCTGGATAGATAATTTATCCCAGAGGAATGGGATTTGATCTCAGAAAGGGGACAATCAACCTCAGTCTGTAGCATGATAAAATAACATTTTTTTCAGCTTCTGTTTCAGTGGCCTCTCACACCACTCAGCTTAAAAATATGTGTGACTGAATGGGGATAAGCGTGGGGGGAAATTGTGGTGAGAGAAGAGATTCTATGACTATATGGCAGCCGGATCTAGTCATTAGAGCATTGGGATGGTTTGTAATTTGGTTATTTATTACCAAACCTTCCAGGGCTTCCTAGCCAAAAATGGTCCCACGAAAGGAAATGAAGAATTACTCTTTCATCTGCTGGGAGCTGCTAGGCTACTGATAGCGTCTCACTGGAAAAAGGAAATTAGTCCAGCTGTAAAGGAAAGGCTAAAAAAATGGGAGGTGATTATGGAAAAATTAAGGCACACATTACATATCCCTACCCCCCCTACCCCAAATAGCGGTACCCCTGTCCAACTTCTTTGAACTTGAACATTTGTTAGACACGCCTGATTTGTTAAATGTGTGTGATCAGAGATTTCAGTGGACTTAATAAAATGATCAGAAACTGCATGTAGTGGGTCATGTGAAGATGCTTACACCCTATGTACCATATGGGACACCCTACGCCTATTGGATAGAGAGACCTGATCATTACATTCATGTATGTTTCTCCACACAGAAGCTCAGAGTTGTAATGATGATTGTTTTGTCTGATGTTTACCGGTCAAGGATTTATAAACCTGTTAAAACTGCCTAAATCAATAATTTTTCAGCTGAGCACCAGTTAGCACTGAACAGGAATTATACTTGGGTCTACAGGCTGTAAGTCAGTTTCCTTACTCAGGCCAGGGTCCTGTTGACTTCAGTAGAACTCGTATCTGACTAAGGATGGTGGGATCAGACCATGAGCAGGCTGCCTATTGAAATTCTCTAGAGGAGAGGTATTAAAGGAAAACACACCTTCAGTTACTTTCCCATTGCCTTGCTTTGCAGTTCTTCTGGGCAGGGGAGAGGGGAATGTTGAACCTCCTCACCACCAGAAATGTGGGCCACATGGTCAGTAGCTGGCTAGATTTTACATAAGCAGGGAGGAGCTGAACTTTCCAAAACCCAAGGAAAACGAACGTCCATGTTGCATATCTCAGTGCAGGGTGTGTACTACATGAAGACAGAATAGGAATATATCCCTGAACAGTTCTAAAGCACCCCTCGCTGTAGTGACTAGGCACAATAGTATGAATACACTTCTCGTTGTTGAGAATCTGCAAGTTGAAACCCAGTCTAAACTAATGACAAGTTTCAGAGTAGCAGCCGTGTTAGTCTATATCCTCAAAAAGAAAAGGAGGACTTGTGGCACCTTAGAGACTAACCAATTTATTTGAGCATAAGCTTTCGTGAGCTACAGCTCACGAAAGCTTATGCTCAAATAAATTGGTTAGTCTCTAAGGTGCCACAAGTCCTCCTTTTCTTTTAGTCTAAACCAATGTGGTTCTTGAGTCTCCAGGCTTTACAATTCTTAGTAACTTTTATTTGAACTTACAGGAGATGTTGTGGGTGTTGGTACCACTTTGAGAGCACAGAGCACGTGAATCTTAAACAAGCAGGGAGTTCATGCTTTTTCCATAGTCTACAGATTCAGCCTGTCACATTTTGTTCAGCTATGGGTTAGGGACAGCTTTCCCCCCCAAATGTTAAAGATATTTTCACAAGAAATGATTTTCAACTTTATATTGCGAAAGAACGAAAACACTGCTTTTCCCAGATTGTAGTGAAATTTACACAAAATCACTGACCACTAATAGGTACTCCCTTGTCTTAAGTGGCCACTTTAAGTAATCACCAAGATTTGTAGCAGCATTGTGGTAACTGTTTGAGAGACTACCTGGGGAGTAGGCAGCAAACTTTTTAAAGACAATTTGGTGGTTGCTTACAAGAGGTTTCACTTTATGTATAAACAAACATGGATGCTATAGACAGGATTCTTCTTACCTGTAGCCAGAAGCTGCATACTGTTGTCACCTGAGACTGTATTTGTCTCTGTCTCAAAATAGAGCTGGGTTATTCCCTGAAGATTAAAAAATGTTAATCTTGTACTTTAAGCTCTTAAGGGCAGGGGACAGTGATAGAAAAACAAAGTCTTTAATTGTGCAACTCTGTCGGCCCAGTGAAACTTTTCTGGCAATTTTGTGTGCCTTCCTTGCATCTCTTACTCTGTTTTGTTTCCCTGCAGTCCACCTGGAAGGATTTTGTAGTGGCAGAATATTTGACTGCAGAGATGTGACGTTCGTTGTTGGAGAAGGGGAAGACCACGACATTCCAATTGGAATTGACAAAGCTCTAGAGAAAATGCAGAGAGAAGAATACTGTATCTTGTACCTTGGACCACGGTAAGAAACTCTTTTTGCTCTGGGTGAGCAGTATCTGTCTCAGCATCTTGCAGACAATCTCAGTAGCAGACTGTTACTGAAAAGGATATGTTTCTTTCATAGGATCTTCTTTACAAATGCCCACCCCTACGATCTCCTAGGAGCCACCAAACCTGTAAACTGATCATTTCAGTTTCTGGAAAGTTTGACAAGAGCATTGTTGTACCTGTATGAAACTCTGTCTGTTGAATAGATAATCACATCTAATTTGGCTTTGTTCATAGTATTCATACAAGCTGTCACAAACGTAGGATTAAGGAGAGTTGAGTTGTGAGTGAGTGCTCTTGTTCAGATATTTGTATCTGAACTATTAAAGGAAATGCACCCATCACCATCAGTGCAATCCACAGCTTGTTTTTGTGCAGCCTTATAGCTTCCGCATATTACATAGACCAAAATCACATGCCTTGTGGTTGACGATAGGAATATCCACATGCACCCAAAGCATCCTATGATCTAGCATACCTTCATTTTGCTCTTATGGAATAAAATCATCCTATCCTGACATGTTTAAACGCTGGGAGAGGGTTGGAATGGCATCCAGTTACTGACATAAATTTAGGCCAAAATGACAATCTCTGGTTTGCAGGGACAGGTGCCTACATATGGATTTAGGTGTTTAACTTTAAGTAGCCTGCCTTTCAGAGGCACAGGAAAAAGAGCACCGCCCTTGAAGGGTGATACTAAAAGAAAATGGAAATATACAATTAATTGAAGAAACAGCAGAGCTGAGTAGAGTAGAATCCTAGAATATCAGGGTTGGAAGGGGACCTCAGGAGGTCATCTAGTCCAACCTGCTGCTCAAAGCAGGACCAATCCCCAATTTTTGCCCCAGATCCCTAAATGGCTCCCTCAGGGATTGAACTCACAACCCTGGGTTTAGCAGGCCAATCCTCAAATCACTGAGCTATCCCTCCCCCCCAGTATGGGTGATGCATCCCATCTGAATGCCAGGGGAATAGTATTGAATGCAGTCCTGTTTCTAAAAACAACATTGCCACTGACAAGAAACTTGGCACAGTTTCCTATTCAATGTCTGGCTTGTCTCTAGGGTTTGGTGTGTAGCTCCCCACTCGTACCTCCATGTGTGCATGAATAATAAGAATATTGAATGAAGTGCCTGATCACACACCCTTTCCTCTGACGCTTTATTTTTATGCTGTGTTTCAGATATGGGTTTGGCGAGGCAGGGAAGCCTAAATTTGGCATCGAGGCAAATGCTGAGCTTGTGTATGAAGTTACACTTAAAAGCTTTGAAAAGGTGAGAATAGAATTTCTCTCAAAACACAAACACACACACACTTTCAAAGACTACTGGAAGCTGTTCTGCCTTGAAAGCGTTTAACACTGTGTCTTTGGTGTGGCTGTAATGCAGCCCTGGTAAAGCAGTTACAGCAACAAAGATCTCGGTGTTCTTAATTTGTTCTCCTATGTTCGTTTGTTTTATTTTTTTGGATGCGTTTCAAGACTTGTTCCTTTATTTGTTCCTAGGCCTGTTCTCTTTGTACTTCTTTTTATTTTTTTTTTTAACTGGGCTGCAGACAAAAAAGTTCATGTCCTGCCAAACTGCTCTGAAAGGAGGGCAGGGCTGGGCTGCTGAACAGGCTGCGCCCTCTTTGGGAGGCCGGAAAATGTGCCCGTGTTTGTACAGTGCTAATGAAGAACAAGATGTACATGGGGTGGAGCAGATGCTGCCAGGCTCTGTCCTGGGGCATGTTTGTGGGAGGTAGGCATTTGTGCCTGGCTTCCCTCCCCCATCTCTTAACAAGGGAGAGGACAGAATTTCCCTTCTCCCTGTGGAGACACTTTACCCACCCCTCCGATGCTGGCTGGTATGTTGTTTTGAATGGGGTTTTTGAGCACATGGGGTTCGAATGGACCAGTCTTGTTAAACAAGTGTCCTCTTACCTGATCCTAGACACAGAATGGCTTTCTTTAACACACAGCACTGACAAACCCAGCCAGTCAAGGAGAAATCCTAGACAGCTCTGTCCACTTGATGTGAAGGACTTGAGTCTCAGGTTACAGGACTGACCACTCATTTTGACTTTATTGCCTTTTTAATTCCTAAAGCTGAATGTATCTGGTGGACAGATAAAGGATTTATTTATGACTATAGACCCATACTTGCTTTTGTGATCCACTCCTCCTAGCTGCCTCCAGTGGGCAAAGTGGCTTCCTCCTGACACCAGAGAACAAACTCCTTCAGATAATGAGTGAGCATTGGCATGGCAAAGAATTGGTAATAGCAGTGTGGCTTGGAGTCAGCATGTCTTGAAATCTGGGTTTCTAGAAGTCAGTTTCTGTTGTTGGGATAAGGAGAGACGAGGTGGGTGAGGTGATGCCTTTTGTTTTATTCTGTTGGTAAAAGACAAGTTTTCAAGCTACACAGAGATCTTCAGGTCCCCTACGTAGATCGAAAGATTGTCTATTTCATCATCAGAAGTTGGTCCAATAAAAGATATTACCTCACCCACCTCGTCTATCTAGTATCTTGGGACCAACACGGCTACAACAACACGACAAACAAGTTGGGATAAGGAGCCGCCCTAGAAGTCAGGAACTCCAGCTGATATTGTTTCCTGTCTCATCTTCTAACAGTTGTTATAAATGTTTGCACACAGGCCAAAGAATCCTGGGAGATGGACACCAAAGAGAAACTTGAGCAGGCTGCCATTGTCAAAGAGAAAGGGACAGTGTATTTCAAGGTTTGTAAAGACTTAGTAGAAACTGGGTCGCCAAGAAATGAAACTGGGATTCCAGTCTAACATTTTCTTAAATTGCTGGTGGACCCTTCAGAGAAACAATTGAAGGGCTTGTCAACACGGGAAGTTAATGTGCAGCAAACTGGAGTTTGACTTTACAGTGCACGAGCTACTGTGCACTAAACCCCATCTGGGCGCACACTCATAGCACACTGAAGGTGCCTTTGTGTGCTTTAGCTTAATTGCCCGAGGGCGCTTTTAGTGTGCAGAGTGTTCACATGGGGAGTTAATGTGAAGTAGCTGGCATGCTGTAAATTCACATGTGAGCTTGCAGTGTGTTAACTTCCCTGTGTAGACAAGCTCTAAAACATCATTGAACAGTCATAAAATGTCACAGTTTGTCCCTCCCAAACAGTTTTAGCCCTAGGCAAGGCAAATATTGCCCCTCTCCTGCCTACCCTCCTCTTCAAATGACCAATATGGTCTATTGAAAACTTGAGCTTCCCATCTTGGCGTAGCACAGAAGCCTGAGGAAGGAGCTGCAATGTAGGACAACAGTTTGGTATTGGACTGTTCTTGTCTGATAAGTGGCTCCTACTAAATAAGGAGGTATCGCTAAGAAAAGGTTTCTTCGTTTAACACTACTGTCTGCCTTTTTGGGCACTTGTATGGTATAGCCTTATGACTTCCAAACTTCATACCGCTAATGCTTATTTACACAGTGCAAATTTAATACATGGAACTCATTGCCATAAGATATTACGGTCAAGAGTTTAGCAAGATTCAAAAAAAGGATTAGACAGTTATACGACTCGTGAGAATATCCACATTTACATTATGCCAAATACAATTTATGGGGCTATAAACCCTCCTGCTTCAGGATATAAGATCAACACTGAGAGGAATTGCCAAGAAAATTCCTGTATAGGTTAGTTATTCTAAACTGTCTGCTGTGTGGTTTCTCATCCCTTGCTCTGAAGCATCTGGTACTGGCCACTGTGCCATGCAGGATATTGGCTTTATCTGGCATGACCATTCTAATAGCTCCTAATAATAGAGAGCTTTATTGAAAGGAAGATACGCACTGTCCATTTTGTAAGTGGAAAGAAATTACTTGAATTCAGGGACGCATCAAAATATAGCTGACCTTGAAAAACAGATCGCTTGCATCAAGGTTACAGCGGGTTTGGAGAAGATGTTTTAGTCTCCAGACTTTGCTCTGTCGGGCGATATTAGCATCTTTTATCTGTACAGTTAAGATTATTTGTTACAAGTCATGTTGTTTAAATGTAGTTGGCTGTTTTGATGGATTTGTATTTGAGTTAATGAAGATCTCTTATCATATCTTTGCCTTTCATATCATATCCTTGCCTTTCAGCCTTCCGCTTTCAGCTGTGAAGCTGTTTAATTTCTGAAACTGGATGAACACCATTGGTCCTTCTCCCCCTGTATTGCAGCATGTTTCTGAATAAGCAGTTCTCTGTTCAGTCTATATCTCATGGGAACTATGGGACACCCATCTTTTGGGTCCCTGGAAACTGCCTTTTGTACTCTAGTTTTGCCTGTCCGGCAGGGGAAAGGGCATAATCTTTCTCTACTCCCACAGTGGGCATCCTATCAGGTGGTGATGGCTTGCAAGCATCCTGCCCTCCTAGCTTCAAGGGGAGTGTCTCCTTGGAACCCTGAAAAGAGAGAGATGGCCGTTGAAAGGGAAGGACAGGAGAGAAGCACTGTCTCCCACTTGGACCAGGCTAATGCTGAGTTCATTTCCTCAGGCAGGTGAAAGCCTAGGATGGTGGGATGTGTGGGCATTCCTCCTAGCACTCATGGGAGTGGGGAGTAGAAAACAGGACCTGATTTTGCAGAGATGCTGAGCATTGCAGCTTCCGTTAACTTTCACTGGAGTTGTGGGTGCACGGCACCTCTGAAAATCAACCCCCTTGTTTTTAATTTTAAAAGACTCAAGGTGGTTCAGATTGTTAAACTGTCTTAAAACTGTTCCAGAAGCACATCCGCTTCAGTTTGCCAAATAACAATCCTTTAGCCTTGTCTTCCCTTCATCCCAGGAAGGCAAGTACATGCAGGCAGTGATTCAATATGGGAAGATTGTGTCCTGGTTAGAGATGGAGTATGGCTTATCAGAAAGGGAATCTAAAGAAGCTGAATCCTTCTTGCTGGCAGCCTTCCTCAACTTGGCCATGTGCTACCTGAAGCTGCGGGAGTACATCAAAGCTGTTGAGTGCTGCGATAAGGTAAAGGTACACCTGGCTAGAATAGGCTGTTTTTCTGTCCATTACCTCTCCTGTCTTTCTCCTCTTCCCTTATATTGAATTTCTCTACATTCCAGAGGCAACTTCCAAACTTCAGTGTAAGTTTAGTCTCCTCTCTGGTGGGCTGATAACTGAAACTTAAGGTTTTCTGAATGTTACTTTTTTGGAGGGGTAGATCAGTAGCACATTTTTATAAAGTTACGCACAGAGTGGTCTTGGACACATTACAACTCAAACAAAATTAAAAGCAACATAGAACAAAATTAGGGCTGGCATCAAACAAGAATCTTCTCAATTAAAATGTGAATTAAGAGCAATTTTGGCTTCTCAAGTATTCAGAAGTTGATTAGTGTTTAATTCCCAAACAACCTCAGTCCAAATAACTGCATTTTGTATCTGTCTTATTTATAATGTGCCAGCCTTCGTATGTTTAGGATGACCAGACTATCTTTGTAATCAGGAAAACAAGCAATTGAAACATTCTGTGGACTTTCCGTATTAATAACCTTATAGATTAACAAGTGTACTTCAAAATCCCAGTGCTGGGATTAAATAAGATTACTCTTGTATGTATTCTGCTCTTGAAACAGTATTCTGCTGCTAGTCATTTAACAGCGAAAGTTGAAAATAGTTACAGTAATCCATCCCTTCGTACAACATGCATACAAATCAACCTATTCATATCAAAGTGCCTATATCTCTGGAAGGGTGCGAAGTAGAGCCGAACAAATCTTTCTTACTGAGCCTGGCTCTGTCTAGCAATGTTGTTACAGATCATTAAACTGAAGTTTTTTTAAAAGATGAAAAATGCTAGCAGAGTGTTGTGTTAGTCCTGCTGTACCTGTTATAATGTGTCCTGTTCTAACGTACTTTTTCATCATGGCACTTGGACAGTATAGACTTGTTTTTGTAGAATCTCAGTATTTCTTGTGTGATGTTTTGCTTTATGGATGGAGAAGTTAAAGTAACTTGAAACCAATCTGTTAAGTTTCAGGAACATACAAGCATCTGAACCAGGTCAATTTCAGATGTTTGATTATTTCTCTTGATCTGTGCTGCACATCTTGTGAACCCTCATGAGGGAATTTATGTGCACTTGTCCAGGGGAGTTTTGGTCCCAAAGATTTTAAAGAGACACGATTTCATTTTTACTAAGCTCCTTTGTAATGCTGGTATAATTTTATTTTGAACAGTGTCTTTCGTGCAAACTTTTGTTAAAATAAAATGCTTTACAGAATTCGTTCAGGAGATGAGTCATCCAGAGTAACTACCTGGTACAGATTGGTTGGATGGTGAAAAGCATTTCAGATGGGGATGTGTGGTCCACCCAATCTTCAGGTGTTCAAAATTTAGCCCTTTGCTCTTTTAAAAAAGAGTGTTTTAGTCTGAAATTTGGAGCCAGAGGGTATGACTTTTAGGGCCAGATCCTGCAGCTGGATCCATGTGGATAGACCACAGTGACTTCAGTGGGGTTCTACCCATGCACAGCTAATTTGAATCTAGCCCCTAGGTGCTGGCCTGTGCATCAGTGACATTCTTCAGCATACCAGCAGCTTTTTGGAATGTCAACATTGTCAGCAGACATGTAAGCATATTGGGCATGCAGGCAGCAATAAAGGAGTTTGTGTAAACTAGAAGCTAGAGTGTTGAAAGTTTTTGTCTTGTGCTAAGTTTTTAACTTAAACTTAACTTAACTTGAACTTTGTCTAAGTTTTGTCTTAGACTTCTGTGGTTAGGACTCTTGCAGACTTGATTTGTAGTATAAGTTAGTCATTTGAACTGGAAAAAAATAAAGTTTAAACTTTTAAATATCAGCTTCTGCGTGTAATCATGAGTCACGGTACATTTGTTCAACAAAGCCTTTTTTAAATGAGTCTTACATTCTTTCCATGTACTAATAATGCAGTTACTCACAATTACCAATGGGCCAAATTCTGCCTTGGGTAGGCGTGTGTGTGTGTGTGTGTGTGTGTGTAATATATAATAATATGCAAGATAAAAATCTTGTCATAGGGAATTCTATTAGAGATACACAACTAAGTGTAAATCAACTGAAGATCATTTTTAAAGAAGGAGAAAAAGTAATACAGCTGCCTCCGGAAGGTGCTTAACACAGTGAAACAAACTTGTGAAAAAACAAAGATGCTGCTAAGGATTAAACTTTAGCGGGTGCTGAGAGTGTCACTTTAATGTGCTCCTCTAGGCTTGGGTTTGGTACTTAACCATGAATTCTTGCATTTGTGGGTTTGTCTCCCACTGACTAGATTACTTTCTGGGGGGAGAGGGAGGTCCAGTTATAATATTAATCAACTGCAGTATAAGTATGTGGATTTTCAACCAATACTGGAGGCCGGTGCCATTTTGTGTAGGGCAATTTAGGAGCACTGTAGAGATTTCAAGCCTTTCCTGCCATTCCAATTTCATCATGCTTCATGAGGCTTTAAAACTTGCAGTGCCTCTGAAAGAGAGACGAATTCACATAAGCAGAGCGTTTAGGAACCAGCATTGCATAGGACTCCAGGGCAAGGAGCGCTCAACATTATTGAGGTGTCTTACAGCAATGTCTCATTTTAGGGGGTTAGGTTTTGAGTTGTGGTGGAAGTATTTATCCCTTTAATCTGATCTTAGTTGGAGTAACTTCAGCAAAGTCAGTGAAGTTACACTGGTGTGAGATCAGAATCGAGCACTCCATCTTACCAAAGAGTAGCGTGCGACCAGGCTTTCCTTTGTTGTGCAACCTAACAGATAGCTAGGTAATGGAATTCTTCTTTGTGCCTTTTGGTGGCAGACTCTTCTGCACAAAAATACCCGATGACACCTGTGGCCATGTACATCTTTTATAAATTGTGCCTGGTGCATATTTGCTAAAATTATTCCCTCCAGTGCAGTCCTTGCCTGCGTTAACTGGAGTACAGTAAAGGGAAACCCCAGGGTAACTAGCAAAGTTTAAGATGGCATCCAGCATTAATGTGGAAATATGTGTTCGCAGGCATTAGGACTGGATCAAGTCAACGAGAAGGGGTTGTATAGGAGAGGTGAAGCCAGACTACTAATGAATGAATTTGAATTGGCGAAATGTGACTTTCAAAAAGTACTGGAAGTAAACCCGCAGAACAAAGCTGCCAAGTCCCAGATCACGGTCTGCCAGAAGAAGATGAAGGAGCACAATGAGCGTGACCGGAGGATATATGCCAACATGTTCAAGAAGTTTGCAGAGAGAGATGCAAAGGTTTGTACTGTGTTGACACTTGGAGCGCATCCGTTATGACTTGATAGCTGACTCAAGTTAAGTGAACTTTGATGGAGAAAGGGACCAGATTAACAGAACTGCAGATTGTATTCTTCTAACAGAAGATAAGTCTATGGAAAGAGAGTCTTTGTATTTCTTGATGGTCCATTCTTGGTCTCTCTACAGCTGAGGCTGATATCACAGGTATCAGTTGTTGTTAAGGGTATTTGCAATGTGAACCTTTCCCAACTGGGAATGGGATTGGGACCAAGACTTAATTTTATGATTTCCATCTAGCAGCTGTTTGGTGGCATGCTCCTGGTCACTGCTGACCTCTGCTGGATTGAAGATGTCATTCAGTTCTATTGCTAGGCCTGAAATGTCTGATAGGAGTTGGTAGTGAAAATCCACTGGATATCAAGCATGTGTCTTGCAACATAAGACTCCATTCCCTCTATCTATAATATTAATGTCTCTTTCTTGCCACAACAGGCTGTGAAGTCACCTAAACAAACAAGTACCTGATGCACACAGTACTCTAGCAGGAGGGAATACATGAGCTATGAAACCAATTTGTATAAATCCTTTACAGCCTTACCTTCAGAACTAGTGCCTGATAAAGAAAGAAAGAACCCTGCCAAATAATTAACTCTGCCAGAAATTGCTACATAAGGATCAATTAATACTCAGGGCTATTAACTGTGACACACAGAGGAAGTGAACTTAGCCAGTTGAGTTGCTCTCCCAGGAATAATGTTCTTCTGCTTCTATAGTGTTGGCCCAAGGTATCTGAGCATTCGCTATAGCACCATCCGTAACTCCACACAGTCTATCCTGAGGGGTTTTACCTTGTTTCCCTCTTCTACTCCCCCATGTCCCCAAACACCCACTTCGGTAACAGTCCTCAGTGATGGGACCGAATGTCCATAGAGGAGGGGTGAACAATACAACATCCTGTTCCTGTGAATTAGTTGAGAAGGTGCTAAGAGGTGAATCCAGTACCCTCTATAATGTACCTAATCTCGCTTAGCCAAGAGGAGTGGAGTGTAATCTGCATATGATGTACTAACTCTCTTAGCCAAGAAGGTACACGTTCCCAGTCTGTGCACGCTGTATGACTACCTCTGCTGCGCCGTTGGCAATCTGCGATTAGGAAGAGATTTCCTTTACCATGTGTTTGCAGGGATTGTCTGTCCTCACTAAAGCATGTGAGGACCCTTGGATTCCCTTTGTCTTGACTACTGCTTGTGTCTCAACTAACCGTGCGTGGTTTACTTGCTGTTGTGCAGGCCAGCAAAGCCGTGGGAGAGAACGAGGCGGAGAAAGCAACATGTGAAGAGGGGCTAAAAACTCCAGTGGCTGAAGGCAAAGTCTGAGGGGCACATCCGATGGAGGAGAAGGTGGAAAGTTGATCCTTATGAACTTGGCCTGCGCCAAAACAGGTTTCTGCGGAACTCAGGACTCCACAGTGTTTATTGTAAAGCTTGTTACAGTTTGTGTGATCGTGGAAGCAAAATGCCTAACCCACAGCTTCACAAACAAAAATGTTTAAACAGCCCTTCTGCTGTGAGCATGGTCAGCAGCGGAGCAGAAGCAAAGGGATGGTGGGACCACCCCAAGTGGAACAAATATTTTTTAAAAAGAAAGGGGGAAATGACAAAAAAAAGAAAAAAAAAAACAACAAAACTTGGCACTAAGAGGGTTTACTGAGATGGCTCAAGTCCTGCTTATTTCAGCTCATGTCAATTTTCCATACAATGTGCAGGGTCCTCTGAAATGAGTTAGAATGTAGGAGCTATCAGTTGTACAATTCAGTATTGCATTTGGTTGTACTGTAATAGCACAACTTGGGCCTATGATGTTGTTTAAAAACAAATTTGACTCACGTGCTACCAAGTCAGGGTATCCTGCTGTACCTACTAGAACAAAGTGAAAGGCAGCGTGCCATGGTTTGTGTGCTGCAGTGTTATGGACTTGAAAGCCAGAAGCAGAGAGGTTACCTTCTCCTATAATTTCTTTCTTCTCTCTCACTCCAGTATAGACTTCAAATAGGTTTCTGTAGCACAGGGGACTGAACGATCTAGCTCTTCTGGTTACGTTCAGTGGTGATGAGCTCTTGGGGGTTGGTTTCTGTCGGGAGGTTTCTTGGATACGTTTCTGGGGATGTTACAATGTGGTGACAGGAACCGGCATTAAAGTCCTGCATTTCATCATGACTTTCCCATTTCCTTTTCGGAAACTGTTACAATGGCACTCCCACTAGTGCTGCTTCAGTTACGTTTTTCATCACTTCCATTAGAACTCCTCTCTCTTCGTAGGGATTTATAATTTGGCTTTTAAAAAGTGTTTCATTCTGGAAGTTAATTTATTTACATTTAAAAAAAAAATTGCACAACGTTTTAATGTTGGTGGTGTGCAAACAATTGTTTTCAGAAGCTGCTGTTTTCAGATGCTTAATTTACAACCTGCAGGTTTAATTTTTTTTAAATGGCGTTTACAGCTTATTAGGGGGTTGTGCAAAAAAAAAAGGGCAGATGAAATATTGTGGTTCAAAACGGTTATTTGGTCTCTTGCTGCACATACGTGGTACCAGGAATCATAGCTTGCCAATGTATAGCTTTTATCCAGCACTCACTGGTGTTTTGGTGAGAGCTGTATTTGTTTATTAATAACCTACAAAGCACAGAAATACATTGTGACTTACAGATCTGACTGGGAATACACATTCTCAGCATACACTATTATGGCTCCTTTGAAACCTAGTACATACTTCTACCTTAAAGGGACACTGTCACTACCTTTTTAAAACAGCTTTTAAATTTTTATTTACTCTCCTTTGTTTGTAATACCCCCTTCTGAAGCTTGAAAATAAAACTTCTTTTCCTATCGGTTTTATTCTCCATTTAGCAAATACAGGATTTTATTTTGCTCTTTTTCCTTAATGCTGTAGAAACCAGCGGGCTCTCTCTCTTCACTTCTCAGTCTCTCGGCCTTGCATTGTGACATGGGGAATGTGCATGGTTGATGATGGAACCAATTTGAAAATCTGCTTGATCCTAGTGATGGAGTCCGTTCATTATATAAAGGCACATGCTAATGCTGCCCTGGTGTACCCGTGAAAGGTGCCATTGACTTTCATTGGCAGTTATGTACTTAAGGGCAGAATTTAGCCTCTCCTGTGGGCATAGTAGAGGGAGTTGGTTGCATTTAATTGTATTTCAGTGTGATCCCATCAAAACGGAAAGCAGGTTTAAAAAAACAACTTGGTAATGGATTTAAACAATGTTAAATATATTTAGAACTTAGAGCCCAAACCCCACTTTATAGACATTTTAAAGTAGTCTGAATTTTTGTCCTGAACAGGAGAGCAGTGCCCCTTGAATGAATCAGCTGATACGCTAGAGGGTCCATCAGGAGGGAAGACTCAAATTCTTTACTTGCACTTACCCTTTTTTATTACGACTGTATTTTAAAATATATAAATAAACCACCATGAAGCAAGACACTTAAATAATGGGAAGAACTCAACTTCAACCCACAAACCAGGGAAGATTAAAATCTGTCCTTGTCTTCTTTAAACCTTGCAGGGATGTGAGTGACTGTTCCATCTACTGTATGGTAGCTCCACAGTGAAGTAGATTCAATATAGCATTTGAGTCTGAACACTGAATGTCCTGCCTCTTGTGTCAATTTAGTCAGACCTTGTCATCTCATTTTGAATGTATTTTTGGGAGGCTTTAATCATCAGTTTGCATGCTTTTGGACAGCAAAGGTGATCTGACCCGGTGGATGGGTGAGCAGTTTGGTGCTTGGAAAGCTTTCCTTGCCACTATAAAAGGACTTCTGCTTCTACAGGGATCTGCAAACTAACTTCTAAAGTTCATGCATGCATTAAGTTGTATGGCTAAATGAGTGCCGAATGCAGTGTATCTGCAAGAGATGGGAAAGACAAACCATGTCTGGCTGAATGTAGATTTTGTCCTTGTCTGCAGGTGCAATGTGCATGTGCAACTGACCTCAGTTTGCCTGTTGCACCACAGGAAAGGTTTCTAGTGTAGACAGGGCTTTGGAGACAAACTTTCTATCCAGCCAGGCAAGTGGTCCCTCCCCTCCCCACAATTCACAGTCTTTCCAGTATGCCTAACACCAAGCTGGTGGTAAAGGTACCATCTTTAGGAGTGAGCAGGGAGGTAAGACTTCTTGCCCGTTCAGTACTGAATTTTGGATGAGACCAGTGTGCTTAAGTGACCATTTGTGATCCGGACTGGACGGACTGATTTCCTTGAGGGCCAAACAGTTATCTGTTATATATGTGCAACTGAGCCACTTTTCAACTGGGGACAGAGATGGAAGGTGCTGTATCTTATTGCCGTGGCCCTGGGACACCCAGCCTTAAATGCCGCACTTGTGTTCATACATATCACCAGCAGTTGGTTAAGTGGGCTGTAGCTACAAGAATGAAGGTGACTCAGGTCACGTGGTCTCACATCACTTCTGTAATATGCACAAGATTCTCCCCATTCTCATCTAAATTCCCTTTCTAGGGTAACGGAGCCTCTTACTCAATCCACTTGCCCAATCCTCTGTCATAAACTGCTCTCCTAGTGTCCACCTTTGCTATCCAAAGCACTTTGCTCCCTGCCTGTCCCTTCTGTGCCAATATTCCAGTCATGTGAATTATCCCACCAAGTCTGTGATGCCAGGTGTCATAATTGTGATTATTCACGAGCACATCTTCCTGTTGATTCCCCCATACTTCTTGCATTCGTATACAGACATCTAAGATGTTCATTAGATTCCCCTCTATAATCTCTCTTGTCTCTCCCTGTTATGATTACTCATGTTCCTCCCAGAGTCTGACCCTTCACCCAGCTCTCCATGTGTTGGATTTACCTTCGGGCTTTTGTCTCCTGCCCCTCTTGAACCTTGTTTAAAGCCTGTCTCACGAGGTTACCCAGATACTCTTCCCCTTCCATGGTAGTGGACCCCATCTCTGCTCAGCATATGCTGCTTCATCCAGCCTGTCCCTTCTGCAGGCCATAAAGGGAGTAGAGAGCAAGAAGGGAGGAATTTAGTGTATCTGTAAGTGGTGGTGGTCTTCCTGTACCCCACTGCAAAGGCTGTGGGAGTCCAGACCCCATCACTTTAAAGGGAGAGCACAGACCAGATGAATTCAGCATCCTTTCTTCCTCTTCATTCAAACGCTGCCTGAAGCTGCAGTATCCTTCGAGCTCATCTGTTTCACCTGCTGGAGACTTCCCCAGCACTCAGCCTGGCCTCTGGATCCTCCATGCTACTGTAGGCTTGGTGTCTTGGGGAGAGGGGAGACACAGATACACAGCCAAAAGTGACCACGTGGCTTCCCTGTTTTGATAACTGCAGTAGCCTCAAATGAAAAAATAAGGGCATCTGGATCTTTCAGTCCGAGGCAGGGTTCCTCCGCCAGGGGGCTAGTGGGGCTGTATTTATGGCAGATGCTCCTGGTTATTATAGTCCTAGGAGCCTGGTCAAAAGCATGTGTGTTCCTCTGTTTACATCATAATAAAGATATAGCTGAAAGCAAAGCAAACCCTTTTCTCTTTATTTTGTGAAGCCAAAACTGCAGGATTTGAAGCCAATGTTACTTGGACAGCTACTAAAGAAAATCTCCAAACGAACGGCGCCAGTCGTTTTCCACCTCCGGCTGCCACACTGTGGACGGCTGGCCAGAGAGCATCACCAGGTGTCTCTCAATTCAATATATTGCAGAAATACACAACCCTAGTGTTCCGCTCCTCCTGTGCCTCAGCTTGGACTTGGTTTAATTTCTATCCAGGTCTCACTGAGGTGAGGAATGGGCAGCCTACAAGTCCGTGACCCTTGCCACTGGTGCATATACTTTGTTGCTGAGGCAGATGGTTCTGAGGGAGGTTTACTGGCAACTCTCCCCACATCACTAGAGGGGCTACAGGGCTCTTGGCCATGCCTGTTAGTGTTTTTAAAGCATTTATTATCCTGGGGGCAGGGGAGACGTTACATCCCTGGGTGTGTCAAAGCTGGAAACACTCATCAAGTTGGACAGTTTTTCTGTCTCTTTGTTGCTATCTGTGTCCTGCAGCAGCCGTCTGGTGTCCTACAACCGCCCAGCTCATCTGCAGCTCTCCCCCACGGGAAAGGCGGCTGTGCTTTCCGTCACTCCGGCTCCCCTCTCTGCATCTGATTCTCCTTTCGCTTTTCTTGCCGTCCCCCTAAACTGCTCATTCTCACCAATGGGAGAAGCTGTCTGAGCTGCCAGCAGAATTCTGATCAGTGGCGCTCAACCTCTCCGGACTACTCTGTTCCCCTTTCAAGAGTCTGATTTGTCTTGTGTACCCCCATGTTTTACTTCACGTAAAAACGTACAAAATCTGACCTAAAAATACAGACGTGTCACAGCCACCACTACTGAAAAATTGTCCTTTCTCATTTTTACCATATAAATATAAAATCAGTTGGAATATAAATATTGGACTTCCATTTCAGTGTTTAGTATGCAGAGGAGTATAAACAAATAATGGTCTATGAAATTTTAGTTTCTACTGACTTTTAGTGCTTTTTATGTAGCCTGTTGTAAAACGAGGCAAATATCTAGATGTACCCCTGGGAAGACCCCCAGGAGTACACGTACCCATTGAGAACCACTGGCGTGCATCCTATACCAGGAGTGAAAACACTGCGAGGAAGGTTAGCTATACTTTTTAGAAGCCTTCCTTCTATCTGCGGTGTTTCTGTAGGTTGGGTGTCACCCTGCAGCCACCTCCTTGTCGTGCATTGCACCAGTGTCTGCTCTCCAGTTAGGCTGGGATGTTGAATTGTACATCATCATGCTGTAGAATTGCTATTCCTGCTGGAGCTCCTGGGGCTTCCCCCCCCACCACACTAGCTAGAGAGTACCTAGCAAGATTTCAGCACCTGTTCATAGCTCTCTCTCTCTCTTTGCCACAGTGCTCTGAGGTGAGCATAGAAGGGGGAGGGGGTAGCGTGCTCACTGTAAAAGTGGATCGATTCCCAGCGGGCAAGCATATGTAGATCAGCCCCTTAGCTGCACGGTATCTTTCCTTATTTACTTCTGTAAACGGACTGGTTCTCTCCTGCATGTCTTTGCGGAGGAGGAGGGGTTGCTAAGAAACCAGCAGCTGGATGACAACAGGATGGAACTAGAAAGTGATCTTGAAGCCCAGTGTCCCTCCTGTGAACCCTCTGTTCCGCTCCTGACATGGCTCAGGAAGAGGGAGCCCTGTATTGCATCTGGTCATTTGAGCAGGGAGAGAGAGCGCCTAAGGGCAGAAATTTCTAACTACCCCTAAGGGCCCTGGATGTTTCCTGGGTATCATTGCTATCGCTTGCATAAATGCAGATCTAATTATCACTTACAATATGATCAGTCTTTGTTTTAAAGTTAGGATATAAAATTTCTCTTTCTCCTCCCACAACCCTGCAGGCCACCAGGTTAGAGACTAGGCCAAGCCTGCTGCTAAGGAGTGTTTTCTTGTGTGTTGTTTACTGTTCAGATGTTCTATATGGCACCTAAACACCTCTGCCTGTGGAGGTGGGGTTCTCGACACTGGCCACCCACAATCTGCTAAACAGTCTTCTGAGTGTCTGCTGCGTAACGTTGCTGACTGCAGTCCTTGTCAGTTATCGCAAGCTAAATAGGGTTGGGCTTGGTCTGTATGTGGATGGGAGATCGGCAGGGTACACCTTGGTTGTTCAGGTGGTGGCACTGGTTATTCAGCAAACTGCTCTCTTCCCTTGGACTGCTGAATCATAAACATGCCCACCCCTCCTATGGCTGGGGACGCTGCGCTTCTAGAGGTGCAAACTTATGGATGATACAGTCAGTTTCTTGGCTTTAATGAATGTGGCCAATTTAAATCTTATTGCACCTTTTTGAAGAATAAGAGGTCTGAGCACCAGCGTCCTGGCTAAATTCCCACTTGCCTACAGAGATCTGCCCCAGTGTTCATCATGAATGGTTTCAGAGGTTCTCTGGGCCCTGTTTAGAGATGGTTGTGTTACCAGGAAGGGGCAGGATCATGGAGGTGTCGTCATACAGCCTGGCAGCTACCTACTAGTGCACAGCAAAGCTATGAAACCAATAGGAGAGGAAATGACGAAAAATCCTGTATTGAACTGAAACTGCAGAGGGGAATTTAAAGGGGCCAGGATGTATGGGCCAGAAACTGGAATTCAGACAGGATCTGTTAGCTGACTGTAAGGCTGTCCTCAGTGACTTGAGAGCATGACTGCCATCGTCAGGGCAAACTGTTAGAACCAGGGCACAAACCCCAAACTGATGGTGAGTCCTACACTTGGAGTTCACAAACCACTTATCAAGTGTAAATCCTCATGGACTAGAACAGCCTGAACCTGGAGTCACAGACAGTCCCCTAGGGTACTCTGATCTCGCCACCCAGGTAAGCACACTTTTGTGATAGATATAGACCCTTCCACCAAGGGTCACAGCACTATTCAGGTTAGTCCCCGTCCTAAAGGACCTGTCAGTTACCCTAGGTCAGTCGCACCTTTGATCTCTCACCAAAGACAATGCTTATAGCCAATCTTACAATAAACTATATACAGCATGATGAATGGGAAGAGGAAATTAGAGAATTATTTACAAGGTTAAAGCAGGTAAACGTAAAGAGACAAATGAGTTCCAATCTTAAGTTTCAAAAGGTCATAGAAGCTTCTATGAACTGCAAGCTCTGTGTGTCCGTTAGGGCTAACCCAGGCTAAGCAACTGAGGATCTCTTGCTTATGCCTAGAAAAGCCTTGCCCCATGGAATCCAAGCAGCATAGCAATAATCAGTTCCCTTTTTTAAGAGGTTTTATACCCGGAGCTGCAAAGCTCAGCTGATGGTGGGAGGGGAGAATCCACTTGCCTGACTCACCCTCAAGGGAGGAGGGCAGAACAACCCACCCTTTTGTCCTCTTGTTGATGGTATGTAAGGAAATGCCCGTTCCAAAAGCTACAGATGCTCTAAGTGAGATTAAAGCATGCAGCAATTCATGTGCATTCAGTAAAGTCTAAACACATTCTTAGAAGGCTAATACCTGTTTGAATGATGGTAACATGCAGGTGAGCCAGACTGATTCCAGCAACGTCCTTGTCAACGTTCAGTTGAGACATGGGGATTTCGGCATATCCTGGCACCTGGCCTGCCAGTGTCCCATTCACATCCTGTCTCATGAAAAACGCCATGTGATCTTTAATGACTACACATGTGATCGGGACCATCTCCAAAAGACGTGACTTCCACCAGCACGGTGCCACCTGGCACATTGGTTTGGTCCAGACTCAGAGGAGAGGCCACTAACTCCATGAGACCTTCCACCGAAGTATTGACAACTACACTTATCCCAGTTTAGGTGAGAGTTGACAAACTCCTAAAAGCTTCCCTACTGGCCAAATTCTGCTCTTCAAAACCAGTCAGCTGGATTGGATGCCTTTAGCATGAACAAGGTGCAATCTTGCTAGTGTTATTTCTTATATACGACATAAGAAATGCTTTGCGCAGAGGCTATCCATGCCCTTCATCAAATACAAACCAAGCTTCACAAGATGTAGAGGTAGGGGTGTGTTTGCTGCTTCTTCTATAAATGGGGGCCAAGATGGCACAGAGAGGCTGAGTGAATTAACACAACGAGCCTTAAATAGAACTGGGACAAAAAAACCCAGACCTCCTAGTTCCAGTCTCTCAACTACTGACTTGGATTCCCTCCTCTACAATAACCACGGGTGATGGATCAGTTTGACCCAGCACTTGAAAATACAGGTCAAAGCACTGATTTGTCACCATTGTACATGACATGGTTCCTACCTCAGTGTCAAAGCACCTAAGAAGCACTTTGCTGCATGCTATGCTTTGTAAAACTCACCAAGCCGGGTGTGGGGGGAGAGGAGTGTTTGTGTATCAAGCGAGAACATCTCATAATGTGACTTCTTACTTAATTTATAGCAAAACTTTTCCTATAGTGGCAGTCCGTTCCTACGTTGCAAACAGTTTCTTAGAAGTGTATACGTAATGACTGTAAAAATAAGATCAGAAGTGAAACTGAACCCCCGAGAAGCCGTGCATGCATGGTTGGGTTTTACTTGCGGTTGTCTGTTTTTACTAAGCATTCGGGTAATGAAAAATGAGTGTGTTGCTTTGCTGACCTCATGTAACTTGAGCACTGGTCTGTGTTTAACTGACCATTTTGCAGGGTGCTGAGACAGTCAGTTGAGTGAAGGCCTGTTGGCTATTTTATTAAGTATCGCTGCCATCGGGGTGAAAAGGTACAACAGTAAAGGAGCCCAGTGTTTTGAAAGCTGTGTACAGCATCACCCACTGCTGAGATGCAGCCGCCTCTGGGGCGGACGGTCTAATGATGCACGGCGACACTACACAGCAGTTTTAAAATGAGACACGAAGGAGAGAGTTAGGCAGAATGTAGTTATGCACGTGACTGGAATTCAATCAGGATGCCTGGGCTAACTCCCTTACCCTTGTGCAAAATATGATGGATGTCTAAGGGCCATGGCTGCTTAGCAATTTTGGTTTGACATCCCCTGCTGGAGGAGATACCATCAGCAGCACATCACTCTACTGCCATGCTGGGCAGTTGGCTGAGGACTGGCTCAAAAGGGAGAGCACCCCCTGATTTGTTAGCCTTCCTGCAATGCCCACCTTTATTGGCTTCTGGGGAAGCGGTGGGTTGGAGGGACTGAACATGGGGGAGCTGGGGTAGAGTTTTCTGTGCTCTGGCAGGTGGTTGTGGAGAGGAGAGGCGCGGAGGAAGGATTCTGGTGGCAAGGAAGCCAGTGTTGGAAAAAGGATTTGAAGGAGTGGGAGGATGTTGTAGGTGAAGGAGCTGCTCGTTTGGAAGCTGTAAGCTGTGATTGCCAAATGCCAGTCAGAGTGAATCACTTGCTAAGAATAATGCATTAGCCTGGTCAAAGAATAACAAGAGCAATTGGTTTGGAGAGGGTGTTTGATGTGGAGGGAAAGGGCTTACACACTGCAGTCCTCCCTAGCCTCAGCCCATCACACGGGTCCCCTTTCCTCTTGGAAACCACGACATTCAAATAAATAAATGGTATTGTGATGCCACCTGGTGGCACAAGATGCAGCTGGTTAGGAAATAAGACCCAGCAGAACACACCATGAGCATTAAGTAGGATGGTTGCTGCAGATAGGTCAGAGTTGTACTAACCTAAGGGTCAGAGTTCAGCTCTAGGCGCTGGGTTCGAGGGGGGATCGTGGCCCATTCTTGGAAGCAGTGCTGCTGCATAACTCAACTCCAGCAGAGCTGAGAAAGCTTCAAGAGCGTCACCGTATGCGTTGTGTGGTCTCGGTGCTTCCTGTCTTTGCCACCTTGCTGTTACCTGCGCTTCATTAATAAACCATCACTGCCTTAGCAGCCAATGGCCTTAGCATCTCCTGAGCTCTAGACCCCCGGGATTTTACCAAGTGTTGCTTGTAGCAATGTGGGCTTAGGGGAGCATTCGCCTCCCAACAGGAATATTCTTCCTCCAAGATTGTTTTGTTCTGTTGAACTGTTCACATTCTGCCCCAACATGCAGGGATTCGGACTTCGGTGATTAGCACACAGGGCACCATTCAACTCTGACTTACACCAAGGTAGATCAGAAGTAACTCCACTGAAATATGGCTGAACCAAGGGAGTAGCTGATCCCATTCCTACAGCTCCAGTTCGGTGACAATGCTTCTGTCGCCTTGAGAAGTAGGAATGGGACCAGAAACTTGCCTCTTTGGCTAAACAGATGGGGAAAAACAGTGGCTAAGTCCCAAATTGTCCTCCAGGCTACAGGATTCTGGAAGATAAAATGGAGAAAAGAAACCAAAATCTGGGGGTGAAGCCACTGCAGGAGTTGAGCTGAGAAATGACTCAGGGAGTCGTTCATGGTTTAGTAGTGGAAATGGTACGAAAGTTTCCTATTCTAACACATTTAAATGAATGAAACCAACATGATTTAACAGTGGAATGGCTCAGGATACGTTAGGCTTGAACCAGTGGCTGCGATTTCCTTACTCTGGTCCTTGCTATAATAGGGGAAGAGTTTATCTCCAGTGGACAGACATTTTGACTCCTACCACCTGTAAACAAGGCCTTGGTCTTCATATTCACAGTCAGAAAACTCTAGGGCGCCCAACTCTTGACGTCAGCAGACAGCCCTGAGAGACGATGCACGGCCTGCTGAATGAAAAATAGCTCATCGGTGCTGACAATGAAGCCGAATACAAGAAATTAAGTGCAATGACATGATATCTTGCATCCCTTCGGGCTAACCTAGGGAATTTTGGAGCTTTCCCCATAGCATTTCTTGATAAATGTTTTTTGTTTTGAGTAGGTTTCTGTTGCATTGTGCAGACCCTCAAGTGGTCACAAGAAACGCTACCCTGACTCCCAAATCGGATGCACGAGGCTAGAGCCCTGTTGATTTCGCTGGAGCTCTGTGCAGGCGCAAGGGACAGGATCAGGGCCTGACTTTCCATTACCACCAACTGAAGGCTGCACATGCTATAGATTTCGTCTTTCAGTCTGTTTCCATCCCATTTCTCCGTAAGTTTTTATACCATCTCTCACTCACATTGTGCTGGCTTTGGGACAGTCGCGTGACAATGGGAAAGTCAACAATACCATTGATCTGCCCTGACAGCTGAGTCGCATCAGATTTAAAAACCAAAACCTCTGTCACCTCAACAGGTAAAAAAGACCCAATGACCCTGCTCAGTCAGGCAGAGATGTGGTTGCTTGCATAATATGCAAACGAAGTAACTTCAAAGGGAATGCCAGATGCTATGGAGTTGCACCCCTGTAAATACATAGATGGATTAGATAGTACAGCCAGCTGCTAGCAACTAGCCTGTCTGTTCTTCAGGGTTCCTGGTGATGCTGTTATACAGGAAAGAGGGGAGAAGGTTCTGTCTTCGATCAGAGCACTGAATGGTTGTATCATTTCCTGGGATCCATTCACCCCCCTGGGTAGAGAGGGTTGGAATCCTGTCGACTCTCCTGTCATCTGTGTTCACGCTGACGGAGGGCAGGCACTGGTACTGCCTCCTCCCAGAGGTTCCAGGCCTGGAAAGAGCCCCGATTCAGCTCCTTGTATGGGTGCTTTGGCTACATGCCCTCCATGCCCGGCACCCACCCCATTTCTGGGCTTCTCCGGCTGGCTCTGAGCCCCAGGGTGTGGCTGGCAGGGCTGGATTAAGGTTATGAGGGACCTAAGGCTAATGGGAGGGAAGTCATCAAACATTTCTCTCCAGATACTTCTGAGTAAGAGGTAGCATGGGGGATGCTACGCTCTCCTCCTGGGGTTCCTTCCTCCTATGTAGTAGAGTGCTCGTCTGTATGAGGATGAACACTGCAACATGCTCCATCCTGCTCACCTCTTTCAGCCTTGTGCTTCTACCCGCAGCTCTCCACATGGCAGAGTGCAAAGCCAAGCCCTGCAGGTGTTTCCTCCGAGCTATGGACTCTACACCACAGACCCTGTCTCACTCTGGGAGGCAGCCAGCTTTTATTATGTAAAAGAAAACCACTCAGGTGTAAAATCCACTGAAGTAGAGGAAGTAGTAGTGGGGAAATTACATTGGGTGGTGTTGTATTTTAGGCTGTCTTGCTCTGAAAGCTGCCTCCCCATGTTGCACTAGCTGAGGACAATGAATTACTGTTTTCACGGTGAACCCAAATAGTATTTGTGGGATGATACCCAGTTTGTGTCGTTAAACTGCAGTGATTCACCACATCAGGCCATTCTGTCACCAAGCTCTGCCACAGTGAGAATCATAAAATAGAATCGTAGGACTGGAAGGGACCTCGAGAGGTCATTTGGTCCGGTCCCCTGCACTCGTGGCAGGGCTAAGTATCATCTATTCTAGATGTGCAATCAGCAGCTCTGACATGCGGTTTTTTAAGCACGACCAGCCCCCTGCAGTTTGCCTTTGTTTGTTTTAAGCTTTCTGTAAGAAAAAGGTACCAGAGAGAAGTGACACAGATCTTCAGATGGCTGCCCAGTCATAATATTTAGCACTTCTGTGCTATGTTAGTTCTTCAGAATCACTGTACAAACATTAAACAGACTTAATCTAAAGCCTTTCAGCTTTTGAATGACGAGGAGTTGACAAAACAGACTATTCCCTGTTGTGTTCTCTGCTCCCCTGAACAAAAAGACTTCACTAAAAATCAGCATCTTAAAAGAACCATTAAGGATCTTTCAAAAGAACAGTCCAGCCAAGGCTGCTGTGGTGACACCCTTGTTACATCAGGTCTGGTGTTTGTTTAAGGCTGGTGTAGAATGAAGGGAGAGCTTCCTGTTTCGTTTGCATGTGTAAATCAAGCAGACCTTGCTTATTTTTTTTTCCCTTAAAGTGCTCAGAGTTTAGGGGAGGAAAGTGAATGAGATTCTGCTTTTACCAGGTGTGAAAAAGCAGAAGGGACTAAAATCTATTCTTGTGCAAAAATCTGTTCTCCCTCAAGTCAATAAGGCTACACAGGTAACTGTGAGCAGGAGTTGGCCTGTGTTCTCCTTCCCTTCTCAAATCACATCCCATGCTTACCCAACGTTTTCCACTTGGGGAAGAAGCTAGTTTGAGTTGGGGCAGAAAAATGAGGACTAACTTCAGGTTTATTTAGCTTTAAGATTTTGGAATGAAACGCCAAAGAAATCAAATGTGAGGTACTTTTATGATGGATTGAACTGCTAGAGAACCAGCCTCTAGCCTATTCAGCCAGTCTTTCTATCATAGCCTGCTAAGAAGTGGATTTAAAATCCTTGAGGGAGCGGGGAGGGAGAAACCTACAACATTGTGTGTTGAGCTTCCTCCAATGCTTCTGCAACCTCTTAAAAGTACAAAGATGCGTTGGCCTGTGGAGCTAGGCTGAGCGTAAGTAAAGAACTTGGTGACCTGTGCATCCCAGTACAGAAAAATACATCAAAGAAAAAGGCTGGATGTCTTTGATTTTTAGTACAGTTCTATACAGTATTGCATACAGTGCATCGTAACTCTGAAGCCCCTCACTGGAAGGTTCTGTAAAAGTTAAAGGACTGGTATCCAGAATGGGATGGTTTGGTTTGTTTTTCCTACAAATGTGTGGGAATTCGTTCCTTCTACGTGGGAGGGGCAGTAGTCCTGACAGGAGCTGGATAGCGTGTGCCCAGGTTCTGTGCAAGCTTCCACACGCTGCCGCTCTGGAACTGCCTCTTCCTTCCGCCACCCCCTTACCCTGCCCCCACCCCGGCACTCACCAGTTGTCCAGAAACGGGACCCAGCACACATGGAAGAACACGGTGACAGGCAGTAGGACCCCGGCCGCAGCGTCCTGGAGCTGCCTGCCAGCCTCAACCCAAGAGAGGGACAGAGGGAGCCTCTTCCCTCCCTGACAGCCAAGCAGTGCTCCGGAGAAATCGGGGACGGGGGGAGTTGGGGGGAGCAATGCCTGCTCAAACGACACCCGCGGCTGGCACGGGTTCCCATGGTAACCAGATTTTTAGTGTCCAGTCACCAGTGTGAACCGGATCCCTGGCAGTGTGTTCTCGCAGACGCAGCAGGCTGCTGGCTGGCTGAGCTCCTTCCTAGCCACAGGGGGCTGCTTTGCCTTCCCTGCTGGCAGGAGCGTTCCCGCAGAGCTGCAGGAACAAGCTCTCTCTCCCTCACCTGGACCTGGACCTGGCCGTGGCCCCAGCCGCACCCCTTGCCTGACCAGTAGGACCTAAAAATAGGAGGGTCTAAGGCTGTAGCCTTATTAGCCTGTGGGTTAATCCGGCCCTGGTGGCTGGAACCCCTGTGCGGGCAGACTCATTGCTACCAGGTCTTGCAAGCTCGGCTTCTGCTAGCGGAAAGCGGGGGCTGAATATGCGAAGTGCTGAGCGTGGCATAGTTGGGTAAAGGGATTAGCTACGCAGAACCAAGCCCCTGGCCCGCGGGGTTTGACGCTGGAAAGCAGCTGAAGATACAGTTTGATGTAGCCCCGATGCTATATCTCGTGCAAGTTTTGCACGCCAGTCAGACTCCACTCCCCTAAGCACTGGGGTAAGGCAGTGCAGGATCAGGCCCCAGAATATTGTCTTCCACAGCAATTCTAGGCCGGCAGGGCGGTTACATCAGGAGCCCAGCTCAGTCAGATTGTTTCTCCTAAGCAGATCAGGATTGAAATCCCTTGTCTCCGAGGCTGAGCGATGTGGGTCTGGAGTGCCCAGAATAGCTTGCCCAATCCCCTGCTGCCTGCTTGTGTTTAAGATGAACCTGCCCATGTCGATTGGCATCAGGCCACCAAAATGAGGGAGGGAGGGGCCACGTGGGTGGAATCATTAGTGCTGACGACCCGGCGGTGCTGAGGGCTTTGTCTGCAGGTCGCCACGCTAGACGGAAGCCAGCTTGGATATGTCTGCGTGTGCTGCGGCCACACCTCCGCTTGCAGTGTGGGCATATGGAGATGGGTGGGGGGGTGTTCTGTGGTGCCAGAGAGGGCGAGGCGTAACTGACCCGAAGACATCCTAGGCCTGGTTTGCCTCTCGCGCGGGTTTCGTACTGGTGGAACGCCATTGATTGTCAGTGGTTTATACGGTGTGAGTCAATGGGGAGGCAGACCGGACTCTCTGTCGCACCGCAGTAACTCCGGGAAAGGATGAGCCCGATGCAGGAGCTCAGACATGTTCAGAATGGGCCCTCTGGCCTTAAAATCTACGCAGCCAGCCTGTGGTGCTTTCCCTTCCCTGCTGTTGCTGCTCCAGCACATATCCAGGGATCCCTCATAGGCTTGTACAGCTAGCTGTGATGAAGGCTAGTCTGGTACTATGCATGCTGCAGTCTCACCTCGGATCGCAGTGGAGACAAACCCACAGGGACTTATCCCCTGTGAATGGCCCTGCTTCTATAGCTGATCATGTATCCGGCTTTAGCTCCCTTGTCTTTCCATCCCAGCCTGGCGTGGGCCACACTGTGCCCTGCTCCAGCTTTCGTTCAGCACAGAGAGGTGCCATTGAAATGATCTGTGTGCTGTGCACTCGCACCCACTAACGGTGTACACGCACACTCTGTGTGTGTGTGTCTCTCTCTCTGTGCACGGCACACGTGCATTTTACACTCGCTCATCCAGAGGCACAGCGGTATAGCGTGGGATCCATCAAGCTCTCTTGGCCCCTGTTTGAATGAATTGCTGTAACAGCTGCTGCGTTCTATAGAACCTCCCCGGAGGCCTGGCTGCCTGGCCATGAGCCCCTGAAATCCTATTACCGAGTTTCAAGAGAAATAAAAAGTTAATCCTCTCTGTGGCTCTCCGCGGCCACCGAAGCACTACGCAGAGCTGCCTGCGCTGAAGGCTGGGCCGCTGCAGTGCTGGTGGGTAATAGAGAAAATGAATTTGACCGGCTAATCGACTTCATCGAAATAAGCAAATGTTGTGAGGCTGGGGCAGATTAATGGGCAAGCCAGAGTGGGGATTCCCCAGCCAGACAGGGTCAACTCTGTAGCTGGTCATGTCTTGCATTTAAAATCCCACCCCTGTCTGTGTACGGTGTTTTCAAGTCTGTGCCGGAGAGGAAGAACATCAGGGCGAGGAGAGGGGAGCGCTCCAGCCTCACACCTGCCAATAAGGTGACTCTGTGCTCCAGGTCTGGGCCAGCCTCGCTTCCCTGTGAGTCAGAGCCCTGCCAGCAGCTTGCCATGCCCCTCCAGTCGGAGATCCTGCATGAGGTGTGGACCTCAGACAGGTGAGTGTTCGGTTCCTTCTGCCCCTGGCTACTCACACACATTTGACATGGTCCTGGTTGGAGGGAGAAGGTGCAGGGGGTTAGTGTTTGTCTGCAGATCAGGCTCCAGGGTCACAGCGGAATACTGCAGCCTGGGTTTCTAGCCTCGGCGCTTCTGTTCCCCTGAGCAGTCAGGGAGCATTGCCTCGGTCAAACAGACATCTCCCTAGTGTAGACCCTACCCCTGATCTGGACGAACCTTGCTCTCCAGGAAACCAGTCTCTCCATGTTCATTCAGGGCCTCATCCAAAGCTTATGGAAGACGAGAGAGGCTTTCCCACGCACCCCAATGGGAGCCTACCATTTTAGGGTTCCCCCACAATCTATTAGTGTACCTCATTCTTGCTCTGGGGAGATGCCATCCCACTCCCTCCTGTGGGGAGGGATACTCTACAGTCATCAGTCAGCAGACCTAGAGTGTCCAGAGAGGGAAATTTCCATTCCCTGGGAAATTTCAATATTTTGGGGGGAGGGACTATTCATCTGGAATCGGAAGAACGAGATGAAATTGGCCAGAGAACAAAAATTCTAAAATACGTCAATTCAGGGCCATCAAAAGGTTTATTTTCAATCATGTCAAAACAGGATGCTGTATGATATATATAATCATATTATTATTCATATTCAAATTTAGTCTAAACGGAATGAACTGAAACGATAAACACATTTTGTATCAACTTTATCGACTTTGGGCCCATCGAAATTTTCATTGAAATCTCCGAGGAAAGGTTTTGGTTTCGACTAAACTTGCCCTGTTCTTACGGGAAACCCTCCTGCCTGTAAGCAGGCAGAGTCTGTTGAACAAAGAATGAAGAACGGGAGCTGCTCATGGAGGGGGTTGGGGGCAGGGGCCTGCTCCAGAGGTCTCCTGTTTCGGAGGGGTTTGTTGGGGCTGGCTGCATGCAAACACTGTGCTGAGGGATCTTTGTCATCAGGCTCGCCTACCAGAGAGGCTGGCTGTACCTGGGAGCATGGAGCTAGTACCCAAGCCCCTACGCACCCCCAGGGTACACCCTCCGAGTCACTGGCACGCTCTGGACATGTGAGTCTGATTACAGAACCCAGTTCTTTGTTGCTGCCCTAGCCAACATATTCCTTGGGCTCCTATATGTCCCGCAGGAAACTGGGCTCTGATGGGCTCCAGACACCTGAGTTAGACGAGAGGCCTGCAGAATTTTCTTGGGCCAGCTGGTGCTTCCTAGTCCATTCCAAAACGAGCAGCAATCTGTGAGACTGCAAACAGATGCTTGCTCCAAAACCCAGGAGGGAGTGAAGCCAGTAATCTGCAATTCACCATCTCCATCAGCCACAATGGGCCGGAAAGGACCAAAGGTTGGCTGTCGCCTGCCATGTCAGAGACCCGAACATCCGTTCCTGGGCCAGCGATGACAGAGAAGTTTCTCAGGGATCAGCACCACCCCCTCTGGCATTCCCAGGCTCCGAAAGGGGTTCTGTCCATCCTTGGCTGGAAGGATGGTCACAGTTCAAAAAGGATGTTGACAGATTCAGGACCAAAAAAAAAAACCCTACAAGAACGACTGAGGTCTGGAAAACCTGCCTTTGCAGCGAGACTAAAGAAGCTCAATCCATTTATCTTAACAAAGGGGTAGCTTTAGAGGAGACCTGATCACTGTCTGTAAGTACCTAACGGGGGAGAAGCTTTCTGAATCTTGCAGACAACGATCCAATGGCTGGAAGTTGAAGCTAGACAAATTCAGATTAGATATGAGGTGCAATTTGTATCTAGGTATTGATTATTTTACCAGTGAAGGTAATTAACCCCTGGAATATCTTACTCGGGGGTGGGGCGGGGTGTTTAAATCCAGGCTGGGTGTCTCTTTCTAAAAGATCTGCTCTGGCTCAGCCAGCACTCGTGGGCTTGATGCAGGAATCAGTCACTTGGTGACATTCTCTGGCCTGGGTTAGGCAGGAGGGCAGACTGGTTGATCCCTGCTGGTCTGAAGATGCATGAAAACATGCCCCTTGGGGTTCCTCTGCCTGATCACTGGGCCACAAGCCTACCAAAGGATCCCTTCTCCCAACAGCCACTGTTGTGTGTGTGCATGCGTGTATGTGTATTTAACAATAAACATTACTAGCTACATTGACAGGCTGCAGTGTCATCTGCTGGAATGAGAGGGTCACCTCTCCAGAGGACGGTGGCATCTGCCATGACCCACCCCACTCCACATCTCCAGCTCTGAGCAGCATTAGACTTCCTGGGATAAACTAGAAGCAGAATCTCTCTCCCTCTCCTCCCCCCCCCACCCCCAGCCTTAACAGCTGGTGCAGCTGTTCTGCATGTCCTTGAACTGCCTTGTTGCGCAGCTGGGTTTGCTAGGGGTCCATTTGCTGGTTCTTCTATTGTAAATGTTCCCAAATTCTCTGTTACCGTGACAAACAGCCATAGGTTCTGGGAGCAGCCGGAAGAACAGGCAAGGATGGGAATGGGAACTGAGACCCGTGGGAAATAAAGGAGATAGGAAACGGCATGTGGCAACTTAGGGCACACAGGGTGCCTCTGTGGCTTGTCCACCTCTTGCTCAGAGGTCCTGTGTTAGTGACCTGTAATACGCCAGTCTGCAGAATGCTCTCTGGTACAGAGGTGTGTCAAGGTTCCTCCCCCACTCTGAACTCTAGGGTACAGACGTGGGGACCTGCATGAAAAACCTCCTAAGCTTATCTGTACCAGCTTAGGTCAAAACTTCCCCAAGGTACAAAATATTCCCCCCGTTGTCCTTGGATTGGCCGCTACCACCACCAAACTAATACTGGTTACTGGGGAAGAGCTGTTTGGACGTGTCTTTCTCCCCAAAATACTTCTCAAATCCTTGCACCCCACTTCCTGGACAAGGTTTGGTAAAAAGCCTCACCAATTTGCCTCGGTGACTACAGACCCAGACCCTTGGATCTTAAGAACAATGAACAATCCTCCCAACACTTGCACCCCCCCTTTCCTGGGAAATGTTGGATAAAAAGCCTCACCAATTTGCATAGGTGACCACAGACCCAAACCCTTGGATCTGAGAACAATGAAAAAGCATTCAGTTTTCTTACAAGAAGACTTTTAATAAAAATAGAAGTAAATAGAAATAAAGAAATCCCCCCTGTAAAATCAGGATGGTAGATATCTTACAGGGTAATTAGATTCAAAAACATAGAGAACCCCTCTAGGCAAAACCTTAAGTTACAAAAAAGATACACAGACAGAAATAGTTATTCTATTCAGCACAATTCTTTTCTCAGCCATTTAAAGAAATCATAATCTAACACATACCTAGCTAGATTACTTACTAAAAGTTCTAAGACTCCATTCCTGGTCTATCCCTGGCAGAAACCAGCATATAGACAGACACACAGACCCTTTGTTTCTCTCCCTCCTCCCAGCTTTTGAAAGTATCTTGTCTCCTCATTGGTCATTTTGGTCAGGTGCCAGCGAGGTTACCTTTAGCTTCTTAACCCTTTACAGGTGAGAGGAGCTTTCCCCTGGCCAGGAGGGATTTCAAAGGGGTTTACCCTTCCCTTTATATTTATGACAAGGTGTATTCCCTCTAGCCCCCAGAGAAGAAAGAAGTGGGCAGGGAGTGTACGGGGGAGTGGGAGCCGGCAATGGATTCCCTCTCTCTCAGCTGGGATTGATGTAAACCTAAGGGTCAAAGTTTGTTTCCCTGACCACGATTTTCTAACAGGACTGGTGACTTTGGCTGCTTCCACTGTTGGGAGCCCAGCTTGAGGCATGCTGTATCAGACAGCACGGAGCATCCATCCACTGACAATCAAGCCCCTTTAAGCAGTGCTTAATTTGTAATGAAAGCGGTGCTGGGGCTCAAGCAATTTTTTTACATCTATAACTGATGCCACAAGCCCAGAGGTGCCGGGGCTATGAACTGCCAAGCCCAGAGGTGCCGGAGCTATGAACTGCCAAGCCCTGGCACAAATTAAGTACGGCCTTTAAGGCCACTCCAGGTGGGCCCTCGAAAATGGAGCCATGCAAAGTCACTGTGGCTTTTGGAGACACAGGCCTTCATCTCATTGCGCTGTTTCCCCTCCACAGTGTGACTGAGGAACCTGGGAGCCCCCAGAAGCAGAAACTTAACAAGCAGGTAAGAAAATCTTCCCACTCTTCTCCTGCCTAACGCTAAGCCCCTGTACATCTGCCTGCCTTAGGTTTTCCTATGGCTCCCATCACAGCAGTATCTCACACAGTTTCGGAGAGTAGATGATGAGAATGCAGGAGATTCAGACATGCCGTCTGTTTCGGGTACCGATTTGTGTTCCTGGACTGAGGTTGCTGGCAGGGCTGAGAAGAGGAGAGTGGGGTGGGGGGAGGTATTTTTTCATGCTTTGTGTCTATAAAAAGATCTTCTACACTTTCCACAGTATGCATCCGATGAAGTGAGCTGTAGCTCACGAAAGCTTATGCTCAAATAAATTGGTTAGTCTGTAAGGTGCCACAAGTACTCCTTTTCTTTTTGTGACTGAGAAGGTGCTTTGCAGAGATGGGCTAAACTGTGGATATGGGTTGTGAGCCCAGAACTGAGGGACTCTCCAGTCTCTTGTGCTCTGATAAAGCAGTTGTGTTTGTATATGAGGCTCTTAGAACTAACGGTGAGTTCTGGGAATGACACGCTGCCCTCTCTGCAGTCTGTACTAGCAGGTTCTACCCAAACACACCCATGCACAGTGTGGCCCCAGTTGATTCCCCTACACCACCCGCAGCCAAGACTTTCGCTAAATTCTTGTCCAGCTCTGAACTTGGGGCCTGAGCAGGCCCATGTGAACGGGGGTTCAAATGGTTCCAGTAGAACCAGGCATGTACAGGACCCCATGTTTTGTTTTGGTTTTTGTTCTTTCCTTCCAACAAGTGCCCCAAATGGACCATTCAGAGCCCTCTTTAATGCTTCGCAGATTTCATTGCTCTCCACGCCAAAGCAGGGCAGCGTATTAAAGAAGTATGGGCTGGATGAATGGACTATAAGGTGGATAGAAAGCTAGCTAGATCATTGGACTCAGTGTGTAGTGATCAGTGGCTCCATGTCTAGTTGGCAGCTGGTATCAAGCGGAGTGCCCGAAGAGTCGGTCCTGGGGCCAGTTTTGTTCCATATCTTCATTAATGATCTGGAAGATGGAGTAGATTGCACCCTCTGCAAGTTTGCAGATGACACTAAACTGGGAGGAGAGGTAGATACGCTGGAGGGTAGGGATAGGATACAGAGGGACCTAGACAAATTAGAAGATTGGGCCAAAAGAAATCTGATGAGGTTCAGTAAGGACAAGTGCAGAGTCCTGCACTTAGGAAGGAAGAATCCCATGCACTGCTACAGACTAGGGACTGAGTGGCTAGGCAGCAGTTCTGCAGAAAAGGACCTAGGGGTTACAGTGGACGAGAAGCTGGATATGAGTCAACAGTGTGCCCTTGTTGCCAAGAAGGCTAACGGCATTTTGGGCTGTATAAGTAGGGGCATAGCGAGCAGATCGAGGGACGTGATCATTCCCCTCTATTCAGCATTGGTGAGGCCTCATCTGGAGTACTGTGTCCAGTTTTGGGCCCCACACTACAAAAAGGATGTGTAAAAATTGGAAAGAGTCCAGTGGAGGGCAACAAAAATGATTAGGGGGCTGGAGCACATGACTTATGAGGAAGGGCTGAGGGAACTGGGATTATTTAGTCTGCAGAAGAGAAGAATGAGGGGGGATTTGATAGCTGCTTTCAACTACCTGAAAGGGGGTTCCAAAGAGGATGGATCTAGACTGTTCTCAGTGGTAGGTGATGACAGAACAAGGAGCAATAGTCTCAAGTTGTAGTGGGGGAGGTTTAGGTTGAATATTGGGAAAAACTTTTTCACTAGGACGGTGGTGAAGCACTGGAATGTGTTACCTATGGAGGTGGTGGAATCTCCTTCCTTAGAGATTTTTAAGGTCAGGCTTGACAAAGCCTTGGCTGGGATAATTTAGTTGGGGATTGGTCCTGCTTTGAGCGGGGGGTTGGACTAGATGACCTCCTGAGGTCCCTTCCAACCCTGATGTTCTATGGTTCTATGATTACTGAGGTTATTTTAGAGAAGCTGAAAAAAGATGGTTTAGATATGACTGATTGCTGGGGACAAAACTACGGCAACAGAGCTCACCTGGCTTCAGCATACAAAGGTGTTCAAAATCTAATTCAGCTGGGAAATCAGTCTACATCTTTCATCCCACATGATGCCTGCTCACTGAATCTTGGTCAGCAGGTGTTCCCCAAGTTGTCTTATTTTTGTGGAATCGTTCAAAGATTGTAGACCCTGTTTGCTGCTTTTGTTCATTGCAGGGAAGTGTTGAAAAAACATATGAGCATTATATTAAAGTGCCAAAGCACAACCAGATGGTCAGCAAGGATCGAGGCAGTCTGTCTGCTACAAGATCAGGTCGAGGGTGTTCTTGCCACTTTAGATGAGAACAAAACTGGTCGCAATCTTATGGCAGAACTTAAGTCGGAAGCTGATTGCTTACAAACCACCATTGCAGGGTTTTGGTTTCTTGTCGCGGCTGAGATGTGGTTTGCTATCTTACCAAAAATTAATGTTGTGAGCAAAAATGGTAGAGACCAGACGTTGGTGTGCGAATGACTTGTGGTTTACTTGTTGGCCTTCGAGACGCTTTATTGGAATTAAGGTTTTCTGGGTTTGTTAGGTGTAAGGATGGGAGCTGCTGCTTCGCAGACCGAAACGTTAGGAATATCCATGCAGCTCAAAGAGAGAGGTGAAGAAAGTAATTCCAGGCAAACTTGCAAAGGACGAAAGCTCATCAGAGCCCGAAACAGTTTTTGGATGCAAGGTTTCCTACCCTGTCTTAAAAAGAAAAGGAGTACTTGTGGCACCTTAGAGACTAACCAATTTATTTGAGCATAAGCTTTCGTGAGCTACAGCTCACTTCATGGGATGCATGCAGTGGAAAATACAGTGGGGAGATTTTATATACACAGAGAACATGAAACAATGGGTGTTACCATACACACTGTAAGGAGAGTGATCAGGTAAGGTGAGCTATTACCAGCAGGAGAGGAAAAAAACCTTTTGTGGTGATAATCAAGGTGGGCCATTTCTAGCAGTTGACAAGAACGTGTGAGCAACAGTGGGGTGGGTGGGAGGGAATAAACCCTGTCTTACACACAGTATTAACACAACTGGATGAGAGGAGGCCTAAGTACAGTGGAGGTTGAGAAGTATGAGCAAGAAACTGGGAAGTCTCATCAGTGAAGCCCTAGAAAGGCACGCTTGAAACTTAGCAAGCAGCTACCCTGAGATTTAAACTGAGTTTTGAGAACGAGATTGAGCACTTCACCGGGTGTTGCCAGTGAATCTTTATGGATGACTTGGAAATGAAAATGCCCATTGATCTCCTTAGCTACTTTCGCAAAAGGTCTTTAGATGTCAGTTTCCCTAACACAGAAATAGCACCGCGTGTGTTGCTGTCTTCCTGTAACCGTGGCTGCTAACGAAGGGAGTTTCAGCAAGCTAAAATTAATCAAGACCTATCTAAAAATGTCCATGGGAAAGGTAAGGGTCAGTGGGGAAAATACGCCCCTTCATTTCCCAGGAGCCACTTTATAAACCCAAATATTTGGGTTGTTTTGTATATTTATAGGGTGAGCTGGAGATGTTCTCTAAGGGTTAGAGATCAGGAGTAGGAGTCAAGATGGAGTTCTAGCCCCAGCTCTGACACTGATGTGGTGCGTAGCCTGGGGCAAGTCACTTCCTTGCTCCATGCCTCAGTTTCCCCATCTGCACAATAGAAGGACCGATCCTTCCTTACCTTGCAGGCTTCTTTAGAGTGGTGTGAAATCCTCAGGGGAAGGGTTTTTCTTGATTTTTTAAGTCAGGAGTCCCAAAAGGGTATGGAAAATTGATGAATCTTAAACTATTACAACAAGCCAGACCAAAGGACCTAAGAGGTCTAACTAAAATGCTACATTAGGCAAACGCCGACCCAGAAATCCCCACCGGTGCAGCTCCAGCAAGGGTGTAAACCTGTCTCTACCATCACGTCAGCCAATCCTGCTGAGCCGGCCCAGTCCCTGTCTGCACTAGAACTGCGACCACCGATGGAGCCGTACTAGCGTGAATTACACGCCCGTGTAGGCACCCCCCAGGCAGCCCCTCGCATGCACATGGGTGAAGCACTATAGGTGAATGATAACCACCTGCATGCATGGAACTGCCATTCAGGTCACCTGGAGGCTGGAGAGGGGAGGGTTTGCCACACCAGGCCCCAGTATCCCATGGTGGAATGATGCTGGCTGCCGCAGCCCAGGGCTTGGGGGCAGGGGAGCGGCTGAATCGGGGAAATGGTGGGATCTACCCAGGTTAGAGTCCCTCGCGCCTGGGGAAAGTAGTCCCAGAAATGCCGCCCGGCCCTTAAGTAGAGCAGCACTTTGGTGTCCCTGTGTACAGTACTGGTCGTGCCCACGCATACTGCGTAAAGCAGGTCTTTGACCTGTAAGATGGGACTAGTGCATTATCCCTGCTGTCCTCAGTATCTCAGGCAGAGAGGGTGATAAAATGAAGCTCCCCTGTGCAGAGAGAATGACTGTTACTCCTGGAGGCTGTTTCCATCTTTATTCTAAAAGAATTTAGTGTTGGTGAAAGATCAACAGCCTTGTAGGCTGGACTTTATTTATCAACTTAACTTTACTCCTCTCTCTAGTGCTTGAGCACCTCACAAATATTAATGAATCAACTCTCAGATCCCTTGGAAGTGGAGAACCATTGTCTTCATTGTACAGATGGGAAAACTGAGGCACAGAGTGGCACTGTGAGTTGCTCAAGTCATACAGGAAGTCAGTGGCAGAGGCAGGTCCCAGCCCAGTGCCTTAACCACAAAACTACCTGGCAATGTGCAATGTGGGCTGTTGTTACAGGGTGTGTTTCTCTTCCAGAGTGCCTCAGCCGTGATCTGGAGAGCCAGATTCTGATCTCTGTTCCACCGGAGTAAATTGAGAGTCTGCATCAATGGGCCACAGTGGAATGACTCCTGATTCACTCTGGTGCAACTAAATTCATAATCTGACTCTCTAGCAAGGGAAATATTGAACCCAGGACTCAGGTCCTGGTTGGTTGAAAGGGGTCTCAGTTCACCTTTCACATGTTTCTGAAGTAGGAGCAGCTAGATTTCACCCAGCAGGACTGTGCTGGGAGCTATTGATTTCAATGGGAGTTGTGAAAACCTTGGCTGCACCTCCCTTATTATTACCTGCAGAGTGGAAGGACCTGATTCTAACCTCCCACGAATTTGAATCCTTATTTGCACCAGTGTAATTGAGAGCAGAATCAAGTGTGCACGGAGCTATACAAAGTCATAAAAAAATTAGATCTGTCCCCGCAGGTGATTAGAGTCTATCTTACACAGATCCACATCACACCTGATGATTTTATACAGGTGATTTTATACCATTTTTAAAACTGTCTTTTCTTATCGTTATTAAGGCTACACATGAGCTCTGTTAGCGAGGTGGGATCTCACAGTTCCTAACTGACGTAATCTCTTCTGTTAATCTTTGTCATGATTCACTTTCCAGGTGCTTCAGAAGGGGGTGAGACAGAAAATGTCTAACCACAGCTACTAATGACTATAGACCAAACACTGAATTCTCAGCAAAAAGAAAAGGAGGACTTGTGGCACCTTAGAGACTAACAAATTTATTTGCATTGCATCCGATGAAGTGAGCTGTAGCTCACGAAAGCTCACGCTCAAATAAATTGGTTAGTCTCTAAGGTGCCACAAGTCCTCCTTTTCTTTTTGCGAATACAGACTAACACTGCTGCTACTCTGAAACCTGAATTCTCAGTGGGACTCTTTGATGCAGCCTTGTTTGTGCAGGGCCTGGCAGAATGGGGGCTCCAGCCACTACTGCAGTAACAAGCAAGAAGAATCCTCTTTCATACAAAGTGCATGTCCCCAAAATGCTTTCACGTGTGAAGGCACCAGGTTAATTAGCTCCCCCTCCCCTGCTGTGTAAGAGGTCTTAGGAAGAGCAGAAGATTTTTCAGGTGAGGTTTGAAATGAGCAAGCTGATGCCATAAAGAGAAACAGATTTCCATCTCTGCACAGATGAAGGCTCCTACAACCGACAGGGCGGACCAATGAATAGAGATGCCATGAGGCAATTCAGGTTTGTTTAAAAAGGAAAAGAATTTGATGGACAGAAATCAAATGGTCGTATGGTAGGTCAGGAGACATGTCTCAGCACAGTTAGGAACCTGAGACGGGCTGGCTTAAAAGACTGGGGATGTCAAAACGATCTCGGGGGGGGGGGGCGCTAAAGGAATTGCATGGACCTTGTGTGTCTCGAAATGATGTGCTATTGCTCCTCTGTCACTTCACATGTGTCACGCAACCGACTTAGACACAGAGGCCTCTTCTCAGAGCATCAGGGGTGTTCACAGCTAAAACACACTAGAGGTCTGGGAGAGAAGGCCCACCTGAGAGGCAGACGCCCTCTGTGCCCAAGAATGAATCTGGTTGTCAGTGAATGCTCAGTGTGCCTATCTCAAGGTCTGGGCTGATATATGCATGACTCCTCAGTGGGTGGAACGGTTTCTGATCCATGGCAGCAGCAGCTGGCAGCCCCATTCCGGCGCTTACAGGTCTGTCCGTATTTCTGTGACAACACGCTCCTTTCCCCAGTGCTTCGTAACAGTTGGTTTACAGCTGAAACTTAGCCTGGAAGGTCTTATTCCGATGAAGGTAATTGCATTCTGCCTACCAAAATCTCCTCTTCTGCTGGAACTCGATGCCGTGGTCAATAGAGCAAAGACGGACAGGGAGCTGCTTTTCTCATTAGGATCTGACTGTGATCTTCCAGTTTTCATCCAGACGGAGCTAGAAGAGTTTCTGTCCATCAAAATCTTTTTTTAAATAAGTGAATTGCATATGTACAAACTCTCTGGAATGAAAACTAGGAGCACAAAGGCCTTATCTTCTCAGTAGTCTGGATAATAATGTCCTCATCATGAGGGCTACAGAAATAGTTGGAGCACAAATTACTTTGCACATCCTTCAAGGGCGGCCACCTCTGGGGTGCAACACATCTGCTGTTTAGCAGCACATAGCAACCACACATGGCAGTTTGGGGAAGGAGAAACCAGTAGCCCGTTGAAGCTGCAGGGGAAAGTAGGGAGGCAGACTAAACGATGCAATCTGGCCAGGGGCAGTGGAGGTCACACCCCTTCTCTTGCAAAATATCCCAGCAGATCATTAATTATCACAATATGGCGCTATTTCATTGAAGTGACTCAGACCTGCTCTGTTTCCTTTTTCGTTTCGGTATCAATTTATACTTAGCCCCAGCCCACGCAGCAGCACAGAATAATAGCTCAGAATGAAACTGCTGGAGCACAGCTTGTAGGTGGGGACAGAAAAGGTGATTTGATCTAATGGTGAATATACCAGCAATCCAGCGAGAGGCTTCAGGTGGTGTTATTTACATCACCTTGCACCAGGCAGCGGGCTCTAAATCAGCACCTACCTCCCAAATGTTTATTATCTAGCTAATTGCCAAGCCATGTGGTCTTTATCTGATTAATCCTCATTATTTATAGCCCCGGCTCAATGGGATTAGGTGTGGTACATCTAATCCATCTGCTTCCTCTGTGCTCTGGCTCTGGGTGACCTTAATCTCAGAGGAACTGGTTCTCACAAGCTATTTCTGGACACCTTGGAGTCACTGAAATCTCTTTACCTGCCACCAGTTTTCCATAGGACCCCAGTCTTCTTTAGCACAGGCTCCTCCTGTCACTCCCTCACTGTGAAGCAAGACGCCTCCTTCACAGTCTCCGCTGTAGACGGCTGTCGGGGCACCGTGATTATGCTGGGCCTGGGGGAATGTGTGACATGAGCCTGGCCAGCCCATGCAGAGCGGTGCTTTGCTGTTTTAGAGGAGGGGTGTGAATTGGCCAGCGCGCATGATGGCTCTCTATTCTTCAGCCCTCCTTTGCCCCATCAGGACTTTCTTGGCTCTCTCCCCTTCTAGCGTCTTCCCGTTTGAAAAAGAAACACTCCCTTCCCAGCTGCTGCTCCCAGCCCCAACACTGATGCCCACAGGGGGCGCCATGTTCACCCCTGCTGCTTGCACAGCCCTAGCCTGGTCTCCTCCCAAGAGGTGGCCTCCCACGCTCACCTGTAACACCCAGATGGTGGCTGTGTTTGTTACAATACATGGAACGCACCTGAGAGAGCATCCTGGTCGAGTGAGTGGCTGAAACGCCCTTCCCAGGGAAGTTATCCCTTCTCCACCAGGTGCCGTGTAGATGAAAGAGCTTTATCAGATGAGGCTGAGGATGCATTCCAATCTTCTTCTCTCCTGACACGAATAGTGCCTTGGCAGGACCAGCTACAACACCTTACCAGCTGGTACCGTACCAGCTACAGACCTCCATGGAGCCCTGGATGCAGATGGAACCTGAGTACACCATGCTCTGTATCCCCTAGCTAGTGATCTCTCCGCCTCCCTTCCCCTGGCTGTTTACTAACTGCCTTTTCTCTTTTTCCCCCCTTTGCTTCCATTCATTGGGCCACTCGGTGGTAAGTCATTCTGCTTTACAAACCATTGTTTCAAAACTGTTATTTTAGAGGTGGGTAAGAACCAGCCCACAGATCCAGATGCCCCCTCCTCCAGATTTGGGACTGTTCTGGTGCTAGCACCATCCTACTGTCTAGCAGGTTGGGCTGAAACCCCGGATCGAACCCACCTGAGCTTCAGGGACGTTCTGATACTGGCCCAAACTCTGCAGCTTGGGCCAACCTCTGTTGTTGTTTAAATTTGGTGACACCTTGGTGAATGGCAGCAAGGTTTATCCAGGGGGCAAAGGGAATGTTTGACGAAGAAAGGCCTGAATTTGGACCCACCTGGCAAGCCAACAGGTATGCAGATACCTAGGCCTGGAGCTTAGCAGGCTTCAAAGAAGGACTGGATGGTTGTATGGGTAATGAGGCTATTTAGATTTAGAATAGTTTTGGAATGGCTATAACCATCCTGCTTCAGGGCCCAGGCCAACCTCTAACCATTGGGGGTCAGGAGGAAACTTCCCCTAGGGGCAGGTTATCCCATAACTGCCCACTTTAGGGTTTCTTGCGCCTTTCTCTGACGCAGCTGGTGCTGGCCAGTGTTGGAGCCAGGGTCCTGAGCTAGGTGGTCTGATCAAGTCAGGTAGTTCCTATATTCCTAAGGACCCACACGTTGAACCAGAAGAAGAGAGAAGACCACCTGCTCTGAGACCTGGGTGACATGAGATTAGATTACATATCTGGAGAGGCTCTTCTGAGAAGAAAGCTCGCTGAACTGTCAACTAACCGGCAAGAATCTGAAAAAACCTGAAGAAGAGCTCTGTGTGAGCTCGAAAGCATGTCTCTCTCATTAACAGAAGTCGGTCCAATCAAAGATATCACCACACCCACCTTGTCTCTCTCGTGTCCTGTTGGGACCAACACAGCTACAACAACACTGCATACAACAAATCTGCAAAGAATTGTAGAAGCTGAGAACTTAAGGCAAGAATGGAGAATTACCTCAAACTCCCAACATCTCTAGCTACATGGGGGGAGAGGTGCGGCTGTCCTTCTGTGAAACAGAGGCTCAATTAGGTTGACAGGCCAAAGGGGTTTTCCATCCAAAATTTGTTTCTATGGTTTTTAAAATGTTGTGCCCTTGATAGAGGTAACACAAATGAAGACCCTGTCACTACAGACACATAGCTTAGTTGCAGGGAGCAGAAGAGAACATGAGCCAGGATTCCTGGGTTCTGTTTCTGAATCTGCCACGTGCTGAAATAACATAAGAAAGGCCAGACTGGGTCAAACCAAAGGTCCATCTAGCCCAGTATCCTGTCGTCCGACAGTGGCCAATGCCAGGTGCCCCAGAGGGAATGAACAGAACAGGTAATGATCAAGTGATCCATCCCCTGTCGCCCATTCCCAGCTTCTGGCAAACAGAGGTGAGGGACACCATCCCTGCTCATCCTGCCTAATAGCCATGGATGGACCTGTCCTCCATGAATTTATCGAGTTCTTTTTTGAACCCTGTTATAATCTTGGCTTTCACTACATCCTCTGGCAAAGCGTTCCACAGGTTGACTTTGCGTTGTGTGAAGAAACACTTCCTTTTGTTTGTTTTAAACCTGCTGCCTATTAATTTCATTTGCTGACCCCTGGTTATGAGAAGGAGTAAATAACACTTCCTTATCTACTTTCTTTACACCAGTCATGATTTTATAGACCTCAATCATATCCCTCCTTAGCCGTCTCTTTTCCAAGCTGAAAAGTCCCAGTCTTATTAATCTCTCCTCATACGGAAGCTGTTCCAGACCCCTAATCGTTTTTGTTGCCCTTTTCTGAAACTTTTCCAATTCCAGTATATTTTTTATTGAGATAGGGTGACCACATCTGTAGGCTCATTAACTCTTCATTTAATCACATGTGTGAAGTAATGCCTGCATTAGAAGGTGAAGCTGTTTGTAAAGAGCTCGGAGATCCTCAGAGAGGGCAAGACAGAAGGGCAGAAAGCTGTTAGTGCTGCAATAGCCAGATGAGCAAAGAAACAACAGGCCTGTGATTAGAACGAAAGCCAGAACATTCCCTTCTCCAAAGCGTCCTTCCCTGGCAGTCAAGCCCTGTTGGTTCCCAAAAACTGTAAATCTGTGCCGCTGGAGGGGTGCCCAGACACATATGCAGTGCGTACTTCACACACAAGTATTATTTTGCTAGCAGGTGCAGTGCAGAGGCTTGGCTTTGGGGCAACACTGGTTTTGTTTTGTTCTGGGAACGCACCCAGAGACTACTGTGATGGACGCGATACAGACTCTGCCATGAGTAAGCATCTCTCAGCCGCCCCTCCCTGCTCTGTCATTTTGGTGTTTAGTTAGAGAAGGGCCTGAGCTTTTACATCCGGAGCCAGGCGTCCCCAGGAGCTGGGCGAGGTTTGGAGCCGAGTTCAGGCTCGGACCCGTTTCTATGCTGCCCTCTCTTGGTGAGGGAGATAGCCATCGCTAGTAACTGGCATGAGGCACATTCTACCCTCAGAAGCTTTCAGCTGCTGGGCTGAGAGTTTCAGCACTGACACAGGGACTTAGACACACAGCTCCCATTCATTTCAATGGCCCATGTGACTAAACCCCCTCGTCCCCTTCGCCTGTTGTCATTTTTATTTTAAAGCAAAGGTATTACCAGCCCTGCAGACTGAAACCCTCCCTTTATCCCCAGAGTAGGCACAGCACAGGTCCCAGAGCTGCAAACTTCTACCACCAAGGTGCCTGTGTGCACCTGGAGGGACTGCAGAGGGGAGCATATTCTTCAGAAGCCATTTATTCCTTGGCTTCTCTGCTGAGGGTGCCGGCAAACCAGGGCCAGCTGGTGTGTTTTGAGCTGTGGAGACCACTAGGAACTGCTGTGAGATCTCCAATTCCTCTCACAAACCTGTTTCCTTATCACTCTCTGCACCTTTAATGACCCCCCCTCAGCCTCTATTGCTCTTGTCTCTGCTCAGAGAAGGGGTTGGCTGTTTACATCGATATCAGGAATACGCAGTGTTACAGCTATCCCACTGTACTTGGCACTGGCGAGGCGTCAGCTGGAATCCTGGGTCCGGTTCTGGGTGCCGCGCTTCAGGGAAGATGCGGACAAATTGGAGAGGGTCCAGAGGAGAGCGACAAAAGGTTTAGAAAACCTGATCTGTGAGGAAAGGTTAAAAAAGTGGGCATGGTCAGAAGACTGGGGGGGGGGAAGGGACCTGATAACGGTCTTCAAATATGCTAAGGGCTGTTATAAATAGGACGGGGAGCAGTTGTTCTCCACATCCACTGAAGGTAGGACAAGAAGTAACGGGCTTAATCTGCAGCAGGGGAGATTTAGGTTAGTTATTAGGAAAAGCTTGCTCACTGGCAGGGTAGTTTAAGCTCTGAACTAGGCTTCTAAGGGAGGGTGTGGAATCCCTGTCATTGGAGGTTTCTAAGACCAGGTTGGACAAACCCCTGTCAGGGCTGGTCTAGGTTTACTTGGTCCCACCTCAGCGCAGCAGGCTGGAGTAGGCTTCTTGAGATCCCTTCCAGCCCCGCATTTCGATGATTCTGTAGTTGTTCAACTTCATGCTTTAGAGGTGCCAACCTCTTAGAGACCAGTGCTGCGGGCATGTTACCCGGCTCTGCCTCCTGCAGGGTTCTTACATCTTCCTCCAAACAGCTGGTTCTGACCATTGTCAGAGACACGATACTGAGCTAGACGGGCTTCTGGTCTGCCCAGCCTAGCAGTTCTGGAGTTGAGCAGAGAGACGTTTCATTTGTAGCCAAGCCCCATCCATTGGCTTAATTCTTCACTCTTTCCCCATAAGAACAAACAGCCATCCTGGGTCAGACCAAAGGTCCATCTAGCCCAGTGTCCTGTCTTCCGATACTGGCCAGTGCCGGGTGCCCCAGAGGGAATGAACAGAACAGGTTATCATCAAGTGATCCAGCCCCTGTTGCCCATTCCCACCTTCTGGCAATCAGAGCTTAGGGACAGCATCTCTACCATTAACGGACCTATCCTCCATGAACTTATCTAGTTCTTTTTTGAACCCTGTTATAGTCTTCGCCTTCATCACGTCACAAATTGTCTGGCCCATCCCGTGACGGCATATCCCATGTCCTCCTGGCCCTGGCTTTGAGCCTGTTACCACCACTTTTACACTGAGGTAACTCCCTCGGCTCCGGAGAATCTCTCCTGACTTACACCAGTGGGAGTGGGAAGGCTGCAGCGCTCCCTTTCCAATTTACTCTGGGCATTTCAACAGCTAGTGACACTGTGTGATCACTAAACCCCAGAGACTGACCTGCATCAACTCTCCAGAAGGTTGAGTCATCAGCGCTCTGGGCTCTTGGCCAGCAGCCCCTCGTCACTCTCCTCTGTATCATATTGGCTCTGGACAGGGTCTTGACATGTAATGAGATGATTGTGTTGTGCTGGGGAGATTGCTCCGATGTGCTGGTTCTGGGGCCGGAGGCAACTACTCCAACTGCCAATTGACCTGCTCCTGTAGCCGACGGATGCTGCCTTCTCAGGAATTCCATTCTCTAGCAGGACAGATTTTGGGGAAACTCCGACCCGAAGACTGTGGAAAAAGCGTAATCCACACCCACTAAGCACCCGAAAGACTTGCGGGCAAAGTACGAAGTTCAGCGGGAGGGTGGCTTCAAAAAAATGATTTTGGCAGGAGAAACTTTTAGAAGAATGTAGCCCAATATGACTTTTCATTTGTTCTTTGAAGCTGTTTCCCCGAGGCCCAAGGAATTCTTGGAAGGATATTTTTGGATTGTTTAAAAACCAATCCCCACCCATCACAACAACAGCAGAACTGCCGCTGGAGCAGGTTGAGCGAGACAATGAAAGAGCACAGAGGTGGCCGAGTAGCCCAGGGGAATGGTAATGCCCTATGGATGGTTTCTGCCAGTCCAAATCATGGCAGGTTGGTAGTGACCAAGAGGGTTCCGCGGTGTTGTAACCAAGTGGCTGGTTGTGACATCAGGTAGTGGCTCTGTTTTGGCTCTAGTGGATGGTTTCTGAACACAGACATCACCCCCTCAGTTAGCACTAACTTAGGGTGACCAGATGTCCCGATTTTATAGGAACAGCCTTGATATTTGGGGCTTTTTCTTATCATAGAATCATAGAATAACAGGGTTGGAAGGGACCTCAGGAGGTCATCTAGTCCAACCCCCTGCTCAAAAGCAGGACCAATCCCCAATTAAATCATCCCAGCCAGGGCTTTGTCAAGCCTGACCTTAAAAACTTCTAAGGAAGGAGATTCCAGGAGATTATATAGGCTCCCATTACCCCCCACCCACTTCATGATTTTTCACACTTGCTATCTGGTCAGCCTACACTAACTGTCCATCTCAACAAAGAGATCAAAGTCTGAAGTGGCCTGGGAGCGCCCATCCAAGCCCAGGAATGGTTTCTGGAGATCCCGGATGGGATGGCGTGAAGGCAGCATGTGCCCGATCATGGTCTGTAGCAGGACGTCGATCAGTCTCTAGGGCTGGCCATCTCTCCCCTTATGTCAGCACAAAATTCACGACAAAAACAGTGACCACGGTGCAGTTCCATCCCCATCCATAGGGCTGTCTATGAAACAAGACAGGGAATAGAACGTAATAAAGAAGCCTGGTTTGAGTTTTGGGCGATTGTGACTCTCTCTGGACACCATCCACGGCTAGGAAAGGCTTGTCTGGCTCCTGTTTCTGGGCATGTCTCAACATTAGCCTGCTGGCAGAATGACTGTGAAGGAAAGATCCAGGTGTTAATGGTTAGCTCTTAAAGGAACACTATCAGATTAAACATCCAATTAAAAAAAAAAAAAGCCAAGGGGTCCGGCCCTGTGTTTCTTTTAACCCCTGAAATGGTTTAAGATGGAGGTTTCAGAGTAACAGCCGGGTTAGTCTGTATCCGCAAAAAGAACAGGAGGACTTGTGGCACCTTAGAGACGAACAAATTTATTAGAGCATAAGCTTTCATGTAATGACCCAGCCACTCCCAGTCTCTATTCAAACCCAAGTTAATGGTGTCTAGTTTGCATACTAATTCAAGCTCAGCAGTTTCTTGTTGGAGTCTGTTTAAAATTTTTAAAAAAATATCATTCTCTTATTTGGTGGTGGTGGTTTCCTTTTTGACATTTCAGATCATTTCACTCTGGCTCCCTTGCCCTTGCACAACGGGGCAATGCTTGGGTTGTGGATGGTGCAGGGGCACGATGAAAAGAAATCCACGTTATTGTACAACGATGCTTTTCATTTTGTTAAGAAAGGGGGGAAAGGTTTAAAAAAAGATGAAATCAGTGTATTAAGATTGTTTGATCATCTTTTTTTTTCCCCCAACAAAACTTTACTTTTGAACCAGCTGGGCAACGTCTTTTTAAAATTGTGAGGGGGAAAATGTTACTGCTGAATAGAGGACTGAGAACAGGAGAAAGATATCAGGCATGATTCTGATCTCATTCACTCTGCTTTTACATCAGGGTAACTCCGGTTACTTCAGCAGAGTTACTCCTGATGGGAATCAGGCCCTGTGGAACGACTCCTGATTTATACCAGGCTGGGCGAGATGGGAATCGGGCTCTAGGGGCTGAAGGCGGGACCCACTAAGGAAAAACTGCTTTTTTCAAGCAGCGAAGGGGATATCTAGGATAGGGATTTCTTCCCTAGCCAGCTAGGTCCCTTCCCTGCATGCTCTGTTAGCCCCTCCATCTGCCCCTTCATCCCTGGCCCTCACCTTTGCCAGTGCTTCACTGGAGCATTTCTTTCAAATCTCTGCTTAGTCAGTTGGCGAGTGTGTCTGGTTTTGAAGGTAGATCCAGATACTGAACAGATTGGGCTGGGCTGATTTTTCCTTTATCTTCTGCACTCTCCCTCTGTCTCTGTATTGGACCCTTTGCCCCTCTCCTGCCTGCATAACCTCCTGCTCTCAAGGTGCATCATTCTTCTCATCCTCACCTGGCAGCTCTGTTCCCTCCTAGATCTCTCGCCTCAGTTTCCCCTCCCTGCACGTCCCTTCTCTCCTCACTGCTCCCTGCCCATGCCCACTCCAGCCTCTCTCTGTTCTGCCCACTGTGGTTTTCTCATATCCTCCTATCGCCCTGCCCCTCCTCTCTGAGGCTTGGTGGAGACCCACTTGTCCCAGGAAGCGTTCCAGTTATGCAGACTGCACCCCCATGCAGAGGGGTGCTGGCCCCCTCGTGCATGTTCTGTATTGCAGTGGGTTGCACAGAATCCTGCCTGTGGACTGTAGGGTCTCCAGGGCTGGGGCTCTGTTACTGGGTCTTTTGTACGCCTGTAAATGATGTGTCCCTCCATCCAGCGCCTCCTGCCAAGGCAGAAGCAGAAAAAGAAGCACCAGGAGCCCACGCTGGAAGCCAAGCCCAAGAAATCGAAAGTGAAAAAGTTGGACGATCCGAGCCCCGCAGAGGAGCCCAGTGCCCCCTCTCAGAGTAAGAGACGCGAGCGGCTCGGCCACAGCCGGGGACAGGCAGCCCCTGGGAGCTGCGGATGGGGTGATAATAAATCGGGGAGGGTTCTGAATCACACATGCAACTGCAGCCCACACCTGCTGCCCTCTGGGCTGTGCATTCACTGAACCACTTACCCTTCTGTGCTGGTTTCCGGCCTCTCTCCTTCTCTCCAGCAGCACAGGGGCAGCCAGCAAAGCCCTGGGTTTGTCCCCAGAACAAGGCACGGGCCATCTCTCTATGCCTGTGCCCACGCTGGGACTAGGACTTGAGAATCCCAGCTGGGGGGCCTCACTTCCATGGCCTCCCAGAGACAAACGGCCCCCCTACATCCTTCCCCGGCGAGACGCACCCCCATCCACTTCTCCCCTCTGCCAGTGTGCTATGGGGTAAGTGGAGTCTGACTTCATTCCAAGCCCCACCACACAGAGCATGTGCTGTTCCGCTCCCACTGCCAGCTTCCCGCCTGTCCCGGCCTGTCCCGGTCCGTGTTTCTGTCCTCACTCTGGCCACTCTCTCCACATGCAGCTGTCAGGAAACTGAGGAAGAAGAAGGAGGAGAAACTGGAGGAAGAGAGCGAGAAGCAGCCCTACCCCAAATCCACCAAAGAGCCCAGGAAGAAGAAGGAAAATCCCACGTCACACTTCAGTGTTGCCAAAGCCTCAAAAAAGAAGCAAGGTAAGAAGGCATTGGGCTCCTTCCGCCCAGGGGGTCTCTAACGCATGCTGCAGACCCTCACGCCCACCGCACCCAATCCTAGCACACAGCCACGACCAGCCACACACCAGCATACAGGCCACAGGCTCCTGCCCGTGTCACAATCCAGCCACATAACACTCGCTTTACACTCTCAGCCCAAACACAACAGCCAGGCATGCACGCCACAATGCAAGTGCACCCTCGCATCACTGCAATCCAAACACAGCTACGCCACGTGTCCCCGGCCAAACACAACCCTCGTACACTCACGTTGTGCTCCCAATCCAACACACTGCTCTGCATGCAGGACCTGACCCAAACACAGCTACGCCATGCAGATGTAGTCCTCTCTCTCTCACTCACTCACTCAATCCAGCACACAGCTCTGCACATATCCCACAATCCAAAAATCACACTGCAACACAATCTCCATCCAAACCCAAAACAGCACCATGTGCCCCAGTCCAAACCCAGCCCTCCCACATGTGCTGTGTACTTTCGATCCAAACCCATCTGAAAGCCTTCCTGAAAACACTCTTGGCTCCGCTGGAGAACCGACCCCCCCTCCACCCCTAAAAGGCAATGAAAGGACATGTCCTGAGAGAGTCCCCCAGCTCCCACGTAGGGTGAGTAACGCTCGTCTCTGCTTTCAGAGGACAGCTGCACAGAATGGGCAGATGGCTGCTGCAGTTTTCGGCCCCATTCTAATGCCTGTCCTCTCATGCATACAAGGTCCATTTTCCAGACAAATATTTCACCCGCCCTGACCCACCAGGGTGGGTGTCTATGGGCAATGGCTCCTTTCCTTGTGACTGTCTCTCCTGGGGAGGGAGGGAGGAGGCGAGGGATAGAGGAAAGGACTCCCCATGGGATGCGTGTACTACACAGACTCCTAGGAAAAGCCCAGGAGGCAAGACAGTCACTAGGTGGCAGCCTTGTACCACACGCCCTCCGCAACCCCAAACTCTCGCTCTCCTGCACACAAATACAGCGGCCTTTATTTTCTAACCTACTATTTCCTATAGGGTAAACTCCTAGGGTAAAAAGCCCTGATCTACACCCCAGCATTTCCAACCAGGTTTGAAACTGGTTCAGCTGGTGTAGTGGAGGCCACGCTCCAGGCTGCCCAAACTGGTTCTCAAAGCGGTTTGACTTGGGGGCGGGGGAGTTCCCAGCGGGGGCCCAGTGAAGTCAGAGCAGCCCTCCGGACTGGAGATTCCTACGTAGGCTTTTAAGCACACATTTAAGCTTTCTTCTCACCTGGATTGATCCCATTTACACTGGCTGGCCAAGCTGGTTAGAAACCAGTTTTCCAGGATTCGTGATCAAATTTGGTTTGAGCCCCAGCACGGACTAGACTCCCAGACACTGGATGGGTGAGGCGTAAGCAATGGCTGACATACGGCAATGGGTAGGTCCAGGTCCAGTGGGCCCCAGGCTAGACCCCAGCAGTGGAGAAAGTTCCTCTAAACAGGGCAGGCGGAGCCGTCGTAATGTGGCAGTGTCCCTTTTTCTTTAATCTTCATTTCATCCCCTCTCTGCTCCCCCCCACCCCCAAACTTCCAGAGAACTCTGAGGAGGAGGAGGCGGAGAACGATGACCCGCCGAAGAAGCCAAAAAAGAAGCTCCCCAAAGAAATCCCAGCTGGAGAAAGCAGGGAGAGAAAACCCAAGCTGAAAGGTCAGCAGCTGGAGCCCCGGAGAAAGGGCTGGCATGTGGAGGTGAACCCTGGGAGTGAACCCTGCTGTGTGAGTGAGAGGAAGGATGCTTCAGGGGTGAGGGTGCTAGACTAGGACTTGGGGGAGCTGGGTCAATTCCCTGCTCCTCCGCAGACCCCGGGTGTGACTCTTGGGTAAGTCACTCCCCCTTTACGAGCCTCAGTCCCTGTTCTGTGCGATGGGGACCACAGTCCGCCCGGACAAAGGGCGTGAGGTGCTCAGATGCTATGTTGAGGCAAGGCCAGGTGAGGTACCCTCTGTCTCTGGGGATCTGTGTGTGTACATCAGAGTCCCTCTCCAGGAAATGCCCAAGGGGACAGGAGTGGAAGGATCCTTTAGCTGCATATTTCCATTTCCCTGTCAACCGAGGCAGCTGGGCTGGAGCTGGTGTTTCTTTGCCTGGCTTCGGGATGTCTCCGCCTTGTAAGCGGACAGCCCGGGAGTCAGATGGACCTCGGCATTTAGAGTCCTTCGCAGAGCTGAGCTTCCAGAGCCTGAGGATCCACCGCCGTGCATGGCGGGGCGGACGAGGCTCTTTCCAATCAAGCACCCTTGAGGCTAAACCACAGGGGATTTGTTTCTCCCAGCCAGAGCCCGAGTCCGAGTTCCCCGCCAGCATATGGCTGAGGGAGAGACCCTCTGCTGGCAGGGTGTTCTCAGCATTGTCTTCCAATTAGCCTTCTCCCGGAGGGGCCAACAGGGAATCTCTCTCCCCCCTGGGTCAGTGGAGCAGGCTCAGCCTGGGTGTTAAGGGACACACACTGCTAGAGAGCAGGAGATGGGGGCCTGGGACGCAGGCAGGACATGGAGAGGGCAGCTCGGATCCAGGGAGAGCCCTGGCTCAGGGCTGGCCTGAGGGAAGCGCCAGCCAGAGGTGGTGAGTTGCAATGGGTGGTTATTAGGGAAGTCAGCAGGACTGAGCAGTTAACACCCAGGCTGGGAATGAACAGGGACCACTGGCCAGCTGAGGCCCCAAGCCTCCAGGGAAGTGGCTGAGGGAGGAGGGCAGCAGAGGGCTGGGGCTCTCCTGTGTCTGCGTCTCCAGAGGCCCCAAAGTTACATCCCTGTGTCCCCCTTCTCTCTCTCATCTCCTCCCTGCCCTTTGCGCTCTCCCCTCAACACACCTGGCTTTTCCCCCGTTCCTCCCCCTCCCTCTTTCCTTGCTCCCGGGCTTGTCCCCACTCCTCCCTGTTCTCTCTCTCTCCCCCCCCGCCCCATCACTTACCCCTCACTATTCCCTCCGCCCTCCCTGCTTCTGCCCTCTTTCTCCCTCCTCCTTTCTCCCTCCCAATAGGAGACAAAAGTGATTGCGATGCCAAGCCCAGAGCTGCCAAGCCCATGAAGAAGGAGCCGACGTCCATGTTCCAAGTGAGCGGGGACAAGAAGGAGAGAAAAGGCAAAAAGAAAGGTGAAGGGCGACAACTGCCCATACATCCCCTGGGCCCCCAGAGCTCTCGTCATCAACAAAGGGCGCACAAGGAATCACCACTGGTACCACAGGAGCCCTTGGGATATGGCTAGGGCTGGGTGGTCAGTACTTGGATGAGAGACCTCCCAGGAACTCTGGTGATGCTTCAGCAGGGGAAGCACCCTGCTCTGCCTCAGTGCTGACCCGGTTCCCCTGGCACGTGGCTGTATGACGTTTGGATGAGGCCCGTGCGATCAGTAATAGACCCATGGCACGTCTCCGAAGAGTGAAGGTGTTACATAAGAACATAAGAATTTCCATACTGAGTCAGACCAAAGGTCCATCCAACCCAGCATCCTGTCTTCCCACAGTGGCCAGTGCCAAGAGCTCCAGAGGGAATGAACAGAACAGGGAATCATCAAATGATCCATCCCCTGTCGCCCATTCCCAGCTTCTGGCAAACAGAGACTAGGGACACCATCCCTGCTCATCCTGGCTAATAGCCATTGATCGACCTATCCTCCATGAATTTATCTAGTTCTTTTTTGAACCCTGTTATAGTCTTGGCCTTCACAACATCCTCTGGCAAGGAGTTCCACAGGTTGACTGTGCGTTGTGTGAAGAAATACTTCCTTTTGTTGTTTTAAACCTGCTGTCTATTAATTTCATTTGGTGACCCTTAGTTCTTGTGTTATGAGAAGGAGTAAACAACACTTCCTTATCTACTTTCTTTATACCAGTCATGATTTTATAGACCTCAATCATATCCCTCCTTAGCCGTCTCTTTTCCAAGCTGAAAAGTCCCAGTCTTATTAATCTCTCCTCATACGGAAGCTGTTCTAAACCCCTAATAGTTTTTGTTGCCCTTTTCTGAACCTTTTCCAATTCCAATATATCTTTTCTGAGATGGGGCGACCACATCTGCACGCAGTATTCAAGATGTGGGCGTACCATGGATTTATAGAGAGGCAACATGATATTTTCTGTCTTATTATCTACCCCTTTCTTAATGATTCCCAACATTCTGGTCACTTTTTTGACTGCCGCCAGCCAGATCTTGACCAAAACCCACCCTGAGTAACTCCATTCTCCTGAGCGAAATATTCCCTTGTCATGACAGATGCATACGGGCTCCATCTTCAGCGTCTCTCGATGGCTTTGAGATTCTCAGACGAAAGGCACGAGCATTAGCACAGGCATCCGTAGCCCTCTCTTGACTGATTCCTCTGTGCGCGTGTCTCCCCATAGCCCCAGCTCTCACGAACAGCGAGGCAGAAGACGACTCCGATTCCAGCACCAAGCCAATCAAACCCAACACGAAAAAGGACGCAGCTTCCATGTTCCAGGCGGGAGGCGACAACCACAAAGAGAAGAAGACCAAAAAGAAAGGTGGGTGCTCCCTGAGCTGGGGGTGCACCATGGCAGGCTCTGGGCACAGACGGGTACAAGTCCCATTGCTCAGGGCCAGCAGCAGGGCAGCACATGGGCAGATACTGGACCCCTGGGGTTACAAACTCTTCCATCTTCACCAGGTGGGGGTATTATTGTGTGTCATATATTTGGGCTCTAGAGGAGGAGAATGTGTTGCTCCCTGCTGGCTACTTTAACTAGTGGAATCGGCCATGTCCGTTGACTTGCCTCGTGCACAAATGCCCCAGTGGCTGCTTGTCCAGGCCAGCAGCTCGATGTGACCGAGTTAGGATCCCCTTGCCCTCCCTTTGCTAGCAGGGTACCCATCACATTGCTTCAGTCATGAGCTGCCACTGCCGGTAGGCTGTGCGGGCCATTCCACATGCTCTGCTCCCGGGGGGCAATCAATCCACCGGTGCCCTCCACCTGCCAGCGCGCTCAGCTCCTCCCCGCCATCCCGCTGCGATGCCGGCGGAGCTGGGCTGATGGGGTCTGGGCCGCTTCTGGGCAGCAAAGCGGGCGATGCCCATTGTGCGCGTTTCTGTCCGCAGCTCTCCCCAAAGCCGCCAGGGAGGGGAGCGAGGGAGAGGCCTCGGAAAGCCCTCAGAAGAACTCCAATAAGAAAGGGAAAGGGAAGAAGTCCAAGAAGGTAAAAGGCCAGGGCTAATGGCCAGCACTGGGAACAGGGGTTTCCTCACAAGCTCCCTCACCTCTGGGGTACGGCAGACCCGGAGCCAAATCCAGGGGCAGTCGCAGGAGCTTTCTGGTGTTAATGCTGAAGGAGGGCGGGAGGATGGGCAGGAAGCCCATCTCGCAGAGCAGGGCCACAGAAAGAATGGAGGGTGGGGCTGCCTAAAGGGGCTCCCGGCAGGTTCCCACAACAGCTGGGAGGAGGGGGTCGCCCCGGCAGGTTCCTGCAGTGGCCAGGGGGAGGGGGTCGCCCTGGCAGGTTCCCGCAGTGGCTGGGGGGACTGAGTTCAGAGAAGGGAGATGCTGAGGAGCCTGGCACTTGACTGGCCAGACCCAGGGGAGATGAGGAATATGGCCCAGGGAGCAGCTTTGTGACTGGAAGGGAAAGGAAAGTGCCAGAGCGAGATACGTTTGGGCACACAACACTTGGCGGTGGGTGTGTTTCTGGCTGCTAACGCTTTCTTTCCGGAAAGCCCTAGAGCGGCGTGTGCCTGAAACAAGCCCTCCCTAAAGCCTTCTCCCCTTTCCGTCCTGGGTGCCGGCTGGGCCACAGAAGGAGGAGAGGCCGCCGTCCCCTGTCATCGAAGTGGACAACCTGGAGGACTTTGTGCTGCGGCCGGCCCCTCAGGGGGTGACCATCAAGTGTCGGGTCACTCGAGACAAGAAGGGGATGGACCGGGGCCTCTACCCTACATATTACCTGCACCTGGACAATGAGAAAAAGGCAAGCAGTGAAATGAGGTCCCAGCCTATTAGACTGTGGAGTATGCCTCCCAGGGATCGGGGCAAACCCCTCACTCAGGGTGAGAGCTCAGTGGGGAATGGTTTTCCTGCCCCACGAGAGTTTTTGCACAATTTTTCCCACCCTGAAATGAGGCAAAAAGTCCCCATCTCAGAAAACGTGGTGAGCCAATGATCATCTCAGCCGGCATCCATCAAAGTGTTCCTTTTTGCGAAGTTTGAAATGTTTCACTTCCACTCGGACCTTGTAACTTGGTTTTTAACCTGGTGTCAGTTGAATTGACAGAGATGTCGAAAGGGAATGTCATTTTGAATCGTAAAGTGAAAGGTTTTGTTCTGGACCTGTGGAACAAGCCGACCTGGCAGCTTCAGGAGGTTTCAAACGTTCTTCGAATCGGGAGATTGGTTGAAACCAACCTTTGCTCAGGCGCGAAAAACGTTTTGTTGGAGAATTCCTGAGTAGAGCTGGTCGGGACACTTAAAGCTGGACAAAGTACTATAGAGATGAACAATGGCCTAACAGGTCAGAATCATCCCGGGCGTAAGCCCATTGCCATCACTGGAGTTACACCAAGGCTGAGTTTGTCCCAATGAGTCTTTCCCATCTCTGCCTCCTGATATTCCATGGTGGTTTCCCCTCTTTGCTGCAGCCTGAGAGCAGTGTCACGGACCCATGCGGCAGCCATGTAGGTGTGCGTACTGCTGGGAGAAGGGTGACAGTCAGCGCTCCTGTTCAGTTCAGGCCCACTGTGTCTCCCTGAAGATGCACCCCTCCCAGGAGCTGATGCCCCATTTCCAATGGTGATGCTGATTCAGTGGTGCAGTTTTCACGCTGCTCCTGGAGTAGGGCTGCAGCTTGCGATTTGAAATGCATTTGTCTGCTGATGGATCTGTTCCCTTCCGTCCATATTCCCACAGTCCGCCTTGGGAGATACCCCAGGCTCTTTACATCCAGTGCGATTCTGTCGCTCAGCAGGTGCAGTTAGAAAGCCCTCGCCACGGGGGGTACGTCTACACTGCAAAGAAAAACCCGTGGCTGGCCAGGTGACTTGGGCTCGGGATGCGGGGCTGTTCCATTGCTATGTAGACTTTGGGGCCTTCCCACCTCGCATACCCTGTGTAGGCATATCCTGAGAGCCCAAGTCAATTAACCCAGGCTCTGAGACTCTGCACCATGGGTTTTAATTTGCAGCGTAGACATACCCAGTGTGTGAATACAAGGCCCGGCACAGAACCGAACTCCCCAGGCAGGGTCACCGCGTAACCAGTGTCTTTGAGAGTGTCTCCATTTGGGAGACCCATAAGATGTCATCACAATCACAGCCCGGTGACATTGGGCTGCCACCCTCTCCTCTTGTATCTTGTTCTGCTGCAATATGGGTCACGTAAATGTCACAAGACTGGCCCTCATGAGCTTGTCCTATCGCACAAGCCAGAATGTCCAAGAACCACCATCCCCAGAGACTTTAAAAAGACCCCCCCCCAAAGGAAAGTAAGGATCCATGGAAATCTAAGTCCCAGACATGAGTCTAGCAGTTAGTCTGGAACATGGTGAGCTCCCTAGTCATTCCCATCTCTTGCATCAGTGGGTCTAGGCCCAGCTCCTGTGAAAGCTGCCTCCTGCAGAGCACTCCGAGCTTCTCCTGTGTGGTGTTTCATTGTTCCAGGGAAGGCAACCGTCACAGACGGTGGTGGTCCTGGAGACATGCGATCTCTATGGTAGCTAAGGCAGGTCACCAGGAGGGCTTTGCATATCAGGACAGTGGCCTTGTACTGAGCTCTGTATTTACTAGGGAGGTCATGCACCACGTGCTGTATTCCCAGCAGCCTGTTAGTAAGCAGCTTGAGTGTGTTTTGAGCCAGGTAGAAGTTCTTCAAGGTGTGTGGCTTCAGTCCTACTTACCGTGAGTTGCAACAATTGAGCAACTCCCGCTCAGCCCCTGTAATCCTGCCCCTTCCTTCCTGTCTCCGACAGGTGTTCCTGCTGGCTGGTCGGAAGCGGAAAAAGAGCAAGACCTCGAACTACCTGATTTCCATTGATCCCACTGATTTGTCCCGAGGCGGAGAGAACTTCATTGGGAAGTTGAGGTATGAGAAAAGCTGTGGCACCAGCAAAACAGAGTCCTGTCCCGCCTCCCATTTCCATGACTCCAGAGCAATTTCTCAGCAGGTGACCGTGCTAGGGAGTGAAGTGAGAATATCTGCTATATTGCAGCGTCTGCCCTGTATGGCTGGAATCATGCCAGCCTAGGTCTCCTGCTGCCTGGGCGATTTCCTGCATTCTCCTGTTCCTGCGGCTCTGAAGCCCCATCTGCTGGGATTGTGTAAAACCCTGGTTTAGCAAACGCTGCTGCATGGTGAAGTGAATGCTCTGTGGCAAGTGGAGGGCTCCCGGGCCCTTCCCTCCAGACAGAATTTGACAGCCCATGTTGGGAGGGATGGGTCACGGGTTCAGATCCCATCCTGGTCGGTAATGAGTGCAAGTGGTCACCAACCAAGGGCTGTTGGGTAGGCTGCAGGCAGTGATTTGGTGGGTCCCAATCGTGTTCCCCATGGACAGTTGTTCACATCATGAAAAATGCCTTCATACTTGACACTAATCAGCCCCCTGGCTAGCAGCCTCGGCAGAGCATCCAGGGGCAGTCTGGGCCATTGGGACTGAACTTTATCTCAGCCCTAGAGGGGTCCGTCCAGAACAGGATGGGCCCCTGGTGGGTGCAGCGTGAGAGCAGCTAGCCCTGTCCCTCTCTAGTCTGTCCCGGCTGCAGGGATACAGGGAGGACTCCAGGACTGTCCATCTGGCTCCTTTCACTTGCACTAAATTGATGTCTAAAAGCTATCAGGAGACAGTGGGCAAGGGGTGATCCTTCCACCCCTGCTTCCCTCACTTCCCGGGCTCAGGTATAGTTTCCCATGTACGTACCCTCCTTCCTACATGGAGATGTGGCCCACACTGCACCATTCAGCTTCCCCCCCAGCTCCATTCGGGCAGGTTGGCTTACTATCTACAGTGCAGGCCCTGCACTGATACTGCACATAGGGTGGAAACTGGTCCTTCGATGGGTGATGTGGGGAGAACATGTCCCCCATGGACATGGGGCAGGGGGAACGGGGCTTGCACTGAATCCCTCGGGTGGAGGAATGAGTCCCACACAGTTCAGCCTCCCAAAAGACAACTCTTGGCGGGAGGGGACCCAAGATTGGCAGCTGCTTGGAAACACAATGAGGAGCCGAAGAGGGTGCACGTGTTGTCTAGGTTGCTGCTTCCCACTGCGACCCAGTTGAGTCCTTCTGACTTTGCAGCTGGGGGTCACAGCTTTTCTGGCTGGAACTGGAGCCTCCTGTGACTAGATCTGGCTTCTGGACTGGCGCTGGGGGGCAGGGAGGGGAGAACTGGCTCGTCTGGTTCTTTCTGAAGGGGAGAGAGGTCGCCTCTTGACCCTGCTTTCAGCAGGGAGGAGTCCTGCACGTCCCAGCAGCCTTCGCTGCCGGCCAGGGGAGTTCACTGTGGTCTGTTGGAGCAGGGGGTGGGAGGCAGCTGTGTGTATGGCAGTTCAGAGACAGGTTCCACCCTGCGAGCACCCATAAATGACAGGATGTTAGCTCAGTGCAATGCAGTGACTAGCGGAGGCGGGCTACCTCAAGCGTAGGCTAAGCACAGAGCTGCCCAGGGAGCCAAGACCTGCTCTGCGTGCAGAGTTGCACCAGTTTACCTAAAGGTGTGATTGCAAACAGGTTTTGTTATACCAGCACAACACTGTGTGTGGACTCTCTTCGGTCAGTGCTAACCCGTTGTCTTACATCGAGGTAGCATGAGTGAGTAACTTTGCAGGTGCAAGTTACAGAGAGAACCAGTTTAAACCCATTTACGAGGGTCAACGTGAGACTTTGCATCCCTTATTTAAACCCTTTTAAGTTAAACCAGCGCGCACACAAGCCCCCACTTATATGGGGGTATAGCAGGACTAGTGCAGGGGCCATGGGACTCACCCACAAACTGACCAGTGTCTGTGACATGCTATTCTCCCGCTGCAGAGTGTATGTTTCTGCTCAGTTGTGTGTAGCAGGTGCCTATCCAGAATCTTACCCACAAAGCCCCTCAAAGCACGACAACCCTGGTGTAAAGGAATCCAGGGTGCATTTGCAGTTAGGAGACCTGCTTGGTTGCTGCATTGGTGAAAAGGGTCATTGGGAAGCACGGTGGGATTGGGACCCCCAAGTCTCCTCTGTGCCTAGATCCAGCCTCACTTGGCTATCCAGGGAAATGCCAGCAATCTACACAAATGTGCAAGGCAAACTGAAGGGTGCGATGGATCAGGGAAGCTGTGTGCAAGGGGCAGCTGGGTCTGGAGGAAGCTCTTCCATGCCTTGGAGTCTCATGTGGCCGTACAGAGCTGGGCCTGGTGCAGGTTGTTCCCTGTGCAGGATACAGCCCATGCACCTCCCACCTCCCCATTAATCAGGTGCTTGTCAGTAAGTGACTGTCCTTGACAGACTCTGGTGGAGGAGAGCTGCTCCTCTCGCTCCCTGCGCAGAGATCTGGGCTTTGGGGACCACTGCAAAGACCCCACATTCCCTCCTGTTTCCTCCCTTTGATTGTGCTGCTGGGGGGCATCTGCTGAGATACCCTGGTGCCCTGGAGACCCCTTTCAGAGCAGCACAGAGGGTAACCTAAGGAAGGACAAATAGAGGATCAGGAGAGGGGTGATGGTGGCACATACACCACCACCCCCAGGTCCTCAGCCCGATTTTTGTCTTTTGTTGTAGATCCAACTTAATGGGGACTAAGTTTACCGTGTTTGATAATGGCGTGAACCCCGACAGAGCTAACGCCGACTGGTCAAACGTGCGACAGGAGCTGTCAGCCGTCGTGTATGTAAGTAACAGACATAGGCTCCTTCCACCTTCCCCTGGTAGAGAACCACGCTCACTGGGCAGCATCCCACAGTGGCTACTCAGACTCCTGTGCCCGCTGCAGTCTGTGCCAGACTGAGAGATTCCCGGATTCACTGCCAGTAAACGCGGCTGTCCTGCATCCTGTCCTGGAGAGCAGAGGTTGAGCCACCGGGCAGGCACAGCCTGGGCGGCGGCAGGACGAGCTTCTCCGTACACGCATCCCAGCTGCGCTGTGTGCACATCTGGATGGGAGGCAGGGCAGTGTGGAGCACTGCGTATCCAGGTCACGATAGGGAGTCCCGGACGCGCGCTGCTGGTACCAGTGGGTCAGGAAAGAGCTGCTAAGTCCTGAGTGGGATGTTTGTTCTCCCTGTTCGGCATGCGTGAGCCTCCAGTGACGTACTGAGGAGACCGCTGGGGTTTCTGTTTCAGGAGACAAACGTTTTAGGGTTCAAAGGACCCCGGAAGATGACGGTGATCATCCCTGGAATGAATTCGGACAATGAGCGGGTGCCAATCCGGCCCCGAAACGTAAGTTGGCGCACCAGCCAGCAATGCTGGGAGCAGGCCCCCGCTTTCCTCCGTGGCATAGCCCACTTCTTAGCAATCCCTAAGGGAGCTGGTAGTTCCCCACCCAGGCACTCAGATGCCACGGGGACAGGCATGGTATAAGAACTCAAACAGAATGGCAGAAGCCTACAGCATGGAGACGATTTAAAGGGGCATGGAAGGTCCACACAAGTGCCCGGATGCACACATGGGACCATATACCGCCTTGGATCTCCGTGGCCAGCTCCCCTTGATGTCGGGAGGAGTACACGGGTGTGCAAACATTGTACACAGCCTCATCCAGACCCTGCACATCCTGGGAAATATTCACAGGGGTAGAAAGACTCACACACGCCTTTCTTGTGCTGTCTCCTGAGCGTGTTTTCTCTCTGGTCCCAGGATAACGACGGGCTGCTTACAAGATGGCAGAACAAGAACATGGACAACCTGATCGAGCTGCACAACAAGGCCCCGGTATGGAATGATGAGACCCAGTCTTACGTCCTGAACTTCCATGGCAGAGTCACCCATGCCTCCGTCAAGAACTTCCAGATCGTGCACAGCAACGATCGTAAGTCCATAGGGAGAGTCACCATGCAAGGTCAATTTCCCGGTCAGGGAACAGCGTGCGAGTCACAGGCAATTCCCTGAGCAAGCTATGGCAAGATGAGGTGGAGGTTGTCAGTCTGGAGGGCTCTCATGCCATCTCTCTGGCTTAGGTTTTGTGCTTGTGAGCTTCAGTCTGGTCACTGTGAGCAGCATTATCCCGGGGCAGAGTATCTGTGTCCCTGGGATATGAAGGGAAAGCTGATCTGGGCCTTGAATTGGCACCAGACAGGAACTGGGAGCCTGTGGAGGATGTGGTGTCCTCCGCAGCTTTTCCCGCTGAGGTCAGGAGGTGGGCTGCTGAGGTCTGTCCCCGGAGCACAGTCCTGGCGCCCTGCTCTGGGGCTCGCACGTTACTGACGTGGCAGCTCCAGTGCTGGGCACGCACCTTACTGAGCACGGTCACGTCATTCGCCCTTTCTGCTCCCTGGGCATAGGCAGCATCTGAGCCAAAGCGAGTTTCTGCTCCTGACGGCCCTTCAAAGCCAGCACCACTCCGGAGGGTCAGCTGAGTCTGTCAGCTTCAGGCATCAGCCGGAGAGTCAGGCAGCCAGTGGTGGGGGCAGAATCTTTACAGCGGGGGAGAAGGAACGGTCCCAGCAGGCTGACTGGTGGGATTTGCAGCTGGAGAGGTCCTGCTCCCGCTTGGAAACTTGCAGTCCATTTGATCTGAGAGGAGTCCGGGTGTGAGTTTCCGGACCATAATCTCACTTTAAATAAGGGGCTACGCTCTGCAAGGAACCTGCTCCGAGGGAGCGTTTGGCCCATTGTCCAAGCAGAATGGTACCCCTGAGGAGCCTTTCTACTCATAGCTCTGTGCCCATGGTGGGCCAAATTCGTGCTCCGTGTGGATCGTGCTGGAGTGGAGCACCAGGGGGAGCCAGAGGGCCAGGCAGGTTGTGCGAGGGGACTGGGGCTACCTGGATCTGGTGGACGGGGGAGCCTGCCCAAGTTCTGCCGTTCCCCAGCCCGGCTCGTGCAGCTTGAGCCTGGAACCTTCCCTGGGCGCGGTTCGAGCTGCAAGGAAACTGTTCCCCTCCTGGCCTTTAAACAAGGGCTCCTGGCTCAGTTTCTCGCTGCTGGTCACTGGATGAATAACTAGGATAAGGCCCTAGGACGAAGCTGTCCAGAAGTCCCCACCCAGGCCGTCGGTGCCGCTGGCCATTCCTGGTTGGGGCCCCGCTGACGGGGACAGCTCCAGGAGCAGGTCGCCCCAACCTGGGCCCGCTGGGCCCAGGTCCTGAGCTGGGGGAAGGGGGACAAGAGAGGCAGTGAGCACCCCGCACCGAAACCCATTCAATAAGCAAAGGGTAGAGCCCAGGAAGGGTCACAGACCAAATCCAGCCCTGGTGTAAGCAAGCCCAGCTCCCACTGATGCCAATAGCTGAGCACCTGCTTACACCAGTGTTACATGGGCCCCTTTTGTGGCTGGTTTTGAATCCATGGCATCTGAACTCCCCGCATCCCATGTACGACCATAGAGGGAAGAATGATTTGGGGCAGTTCTCGGGGGCCTGTGCTTTTCCGGAGGTCAGGCTAGGTAGGTGATCAGCTTTGGGGAGCTGGGCTCTTTGGGAAACCTGGCCCCAAGTTGGGGGGTGTGATGAGACTCTTTGAAAATTCTGGCCCCTGGGCATAAGTGGGAGTTCAGCAATCCACAGACCTCGTACAGCCTCTGCTCCAGGGCGGGGGAGTCTCACCCAGAGGGCGAAACAATCCTGTGTTGGCTCCGTTCCAACTCGGCTGATGCTGGAGACAGAGCGACATTTTACTTGGTTGGCTTCATGAGTTGGCTGGATTTGGAAGGTCCCTGAGGATCAGTCAGAGGGTTCGAAGTTCAGACAGCTGACTGCTTGGGGGCTGTCGGGCTCCACCCACCCTGTGCCCCAGACTCAAGGCAGAGACCACCTGCGAATATGTGAGCGAGGGCAGCTCAGCGGCTTTATGAAGTGTGCAAAGCAGTGAGAGACTCTTCTGCCTGTCACCTGTCCAGTCCAATCAGGGGACGTTTGTGTCCAGAGTGTTGGATTACAGGACAGAAAGAACCTGTCAGGGGGCCTCCCGGTTATTTTTACAGCTTTCCTGTCACCCTCGCTGTTGTAACAAAAGGAAAAAGGAGAGGCTGTGGGCTGGGGGAGTGCCACTGAGTTGCAGTGCTGAGAATGGTCAGGTCAGGAATTCTAGCAAGGGATCAGTTTCCCCTTGGGAGAGGCAGGGTCTGGGGCTCCTGTGGTCTCTTACCCTATCAGTAAGGGAGCGGCGCTGAGAGGGGCAGGGCTGGTTCTGCTGATTAAATGGCAACGCTTATTGTCAGGCAAGTGGCTGAGCTCTGCCTCCACCCTGCTCAGCCCCCTCCTGCTCTGCTGGGTTTGACATTTGAGCGAGAGCCCCGCGGCCATTCAGTCCCCCATGGCGCGGTGCTTCGCTCAGCCACCGCCTGGGAGCTGGCAGCAGGTGCAGGACCCACACACTGAAACGCGGAGACGTGACGTAAGCGACATTGCTTCTTTGGAAGGTCACCTTCGATGGACAAACTGCAGAGGTTGGGTTCAAACTGAGCCCCTGGGCATTCAGATCCCTAGGGGTATGACTTCAGCCTCTGGGATCTGAAAAACTGAGCTGGAAATGTCACCAGATGGACTTCCTCGTGGGTTTTCTGGATGCTATAGAGGAGCAGTTCATCTGGTGCCTCCTCCTCGTCAGGGATCTCAAAGCATTAATGAATCAAGCCTCTCAACCCATTCAGTTATCCCTGGGTCACCGATGGGGAAACTGATGCGGCTCACAAGGTTCAAAGTGACTGGGAGGGACCAGGCCGCTGGAGATCTGAATTCTGTTCTGGCCTCTGCCAGAGACTGCGTAGCCTTGGGCAGTCTCCTAAGCCAGAGTTCTGGCTGCCTGGCTGAGTCGAGGGTGTGGGGCTTTGACCCTTGGCACTCAGACCAGCCCAGGAACCTGTTTGTGTGCATGTTTGCCCTGGTGGCCTCTTACCTCCTCTCTTTCAGCTGACTACATTGTGATGCAGTTCGGCCGCGTGGCGGACGACGCTTTCACCATGGACTACAACTATCCCATGTGCGCCGTGCAGGCTTTCGCCATTGCCCTGTCCAGCTTTGATGGGAAGCTGGCCTGTGAATAACACACCTGGGAGCCCTACGTCCCTGAGCTGTCCTGAGCCTAGGCCAGTCGGAGGGGCTGAGCTAGACAGGGGTTTGCCTACAATACGGGGATCTGTGCTGACAATCGAGAACCCGTGAATCACTCTGCAGATGTGAATAACAGCTGGACTGGTATTACTAATGTTACCTGTGCACACCTGGACAGTGGTGCTGAAGGAGACCAAGTGGAGTCGTTAAATGCAAATATGTATCTACCGATTAGGGTGTAGCAGGTCAGATATCACACAGTCACTGTTCTGTCTTCCTCAGCTTCCACCCTGATGGAAGAGATGGCCCCAAGCACTGCAGGGATGCTCTTTTAAGCTATAGTGGGTTGGATCATTACTGTAGAATACCAGAATATCATGTACTCTTGTCTCCATCGAGTCTCTGGGTGGTTCAGAACTGGTCACTGGTCCCAGACCACAAAGCAGAATCGCTCCCTCTATATACTTAGCAGATGAGCCCAATGGTTACTCTGACTTCATCCTTTCAGGAAGTTCCTCGGAGTCCTGGAAGTACTTTTTTAGAGGTTTTTAGATTCTGTTTTATATATTGCAGCATTAGATTTAAATAACAAAGGAGTGTGGGAGGCAGTTAATTTGTTTTCTTTGTATGATAACGGTCAATAAATGAAAAACTGTGGTGACAAGTCTCTGTTCATTAAAAAAATGAAACTGAACTTCGTGCTGGACCAGAGTGCTTTCTCTATCCCCAGAATAGGTACAGCAAGGGAATGGAAGGGTAAGTGTATCCCTCACTCGCACTGTCCAGCCAATGTGATTCCTCCCTCTCCAGGCAGAAGATGTATTGATTTCTTGAAGAGCAATACTCTGGCCTCTAGCTATGCAGCAGACACGGCTGGTTCATGGTATGTACTTGTGAAGGCACTTCTAACCAGCACCTGGCCCAAGCTTTGTAAAGAGCTTGCCTGGATTTTGTAGGAGCAGAGATGGACCTAATTCCAAACCTAGGCATTACCATCTCCCCCCGGTGCACCCATTGGGAAGTGGCCCCTTGTGACTATCTGCAGGCTCTGAACCTGGGCCTGCATCCACAACACCAGCACCACCCGACGGGTCTACTAGTGACTGGAGTACTGGGGTAAGGATAAGGTATCACCCACAGGGACCTGATTGGAGAAGCTCCAGAGTCCCTGATTGGGCCAAGTACACTATTTAAGCTAGAAAGAGACACAGTAATGCATCCGATGAAGTGAGCTGTAGCTCACGAAAGCTTATGCTCAAATAAATTTGTTAGTCTCTAAGGTGCCACAAGTCCTCCTTTTCTTTTTGCGGATACAGACTAACATGGCTGCTACTCTGAAAGCTGTCAAGTAAGGTGTCTGTGCAACAAGGTGAGTCCTGGTTTGCTGCTACCACAGACCCTGCTGTCTGCTACCTGACTTCTAGTCTTGTACCGGATCCCTACCCTGTTCCCAGCTCCCGCCCTCAGCCTCATCCACTCCCTGTATCCTATCACCCTGGTTCCCAACGGCCCCAGCTCTGACCCCTCCTGCCTTGCTTCTTACACCCAGGGCCTGATTCTCCATTGCCCTGTGTCTTGCATAGTCATTGATAGCAGCACAAACGGGATATAAAACGCTGCCATTGTGAGCAGGTGCCGTTGAGCACTCGCTGTGCTACATAAAATGCTGAGCAATTTGAGTCTCTGTCCATGCTTCGAGGTCGTTAACCTTTCCTTACGCGCCAAGGAGTCGGCCCTTGAGGAACTCCAAATCCCCTCTGCATGGTGTATGTCATCTCCCTCCTTCCTTCCCTACAGGCCTTTCTGAATGAGAATGGCCCCAGCGCCACTTGCTTTGAGTGTCCAAATCTTGCCAATGGCTGCAAATATTGAAGCAACCAGCTGAGGCCACAGTAATGTAAAATCTCTCGCATCAAGTGGATGGAAGGTAAACGCAGCTGGGCTGCTCCACAAAGGAAAGATTCAGAGCCAGCCCCCTCCTAATGCCTAATGGGAGGGGACTCTCTTAAAAGACAGACTGGGCCTTGAGTTACCTTTATTGGATGAATATGAATTGCAAAGGCTCCTACCCCTGTTCTAACCTCCCTGCCTAGCAGGCAGTGCAGCCTGCAGCCACACCACCGCTGGCTGGGATCCGGTTCCACCTGGCAAGCTGAGCATGATTGGGTTGGGTCCTTACTTGGAGAAGAGACCTCAAGGGGGAAATGCAAGGTGCTCCAGGAAGTGCTGGTCATGACTCAGAAGGCGTGGCGCTCTTCCTTCTGAGTCAGTCCTTGTGTATTGATTAGTGGCATGGCCTTGTCTCTCTGAGAAGTCCTCCCAGCCCAGCCTTCTGACCACTCGTCACTTCAGCTCTCCAGGGTGTTTTCTGGAAGAGCAGGTACGTTTTGAAATTTGGCCAAGACACCAGGGCTAATTTGGGTAACTAGCTTTTGCCTACTGAACAGTCTCCTTTGTGCTTCGATTGGATGCCATGCTGTTCTTCACTTCCTGTCCTAAACTGCTGCCAAGTGCTGTGGGGCATCAGATGACTGTTGTCTGTCAGTGAATCATGCAGGTCGGTGCATCAGGAGGATTGGAAGGTGCTCTGTAAATTGACGCAGTAAGGAAGTCACTATTAACTGTTAAGCTGTCACCCTTTCCACTCCTTTAACAGTCATTGTTCTGAGGGCAGGGAGGGACTCTATCCCTGCTTCTCTTTCATAAACTCCCTCGGTGGAGTGACAACTCAACTGTACTGCCATGGCGAGGCTTCCAAGCAAATCCATGAATAAGGCAGTGGTGATGAACGCTTGCGGGGGGTGGGGAAGAAACCAGAGCTGCAGCCCCAAAACTAGCAGGGATCCGGGGGTCATGGCCTCTGATCTCCCATGGAAAATCTGTAGAGGCAACAACCCAGTGCTAATTATAGAATCTTAGAAATGTAGGACTGGAAGGTACCTCAAGAAGTCATCCAGTCCAGGCCCCAGCACTGAGGCAGGTCCACGTAAGCCCAGCCACACAGTGTAGTAACGGGGTATAAAGTACCTCCTTACTGCTCACAGTGCAAAGAAGAGAGCAGCCTTCACTGAGCCACTGCACCCCTTCCTACCCTGTGGGTTGTCAGGGGTAGGTAGGTACCAGACCCTGACTTCCTACCCCTGTTGTGCCATGTGGGGTCGTGCAATAATCAGAATGACTAACACATAGTAATGTTTGTGATCCCAGATGACTGATTTTTAAAGACAAATTATTAAAAAAACCAAACAAAGGCTGTGCTTCAGAGGAACTCCCAAAGAACTGTCGTCTTTTGCAACAGCCATCCATGTTCTCACCGGGAGTTGGTCCATGGGCTGCTATCAGCCACCCTCTGTCTGAGGCACTAGAGAGTTTTGTAGCTCATCCCCCTTTACCAGGATGTAGCCTTGTTGTATCAGGAAAAAGGTAGGGCCTAAGCATGGAGGAGATGGTGGGGATCGTTCATCCTACCACCACCAGGCAACCTGGGCACCTCCAAGCCTTATCTCCTACAACACACCATGAGAGCTGAGGACCTCTTGTGTGCTTAAAAGGTGGAGCATTAGGCAGGTCAGACCCAACTGTTCCAGATCAGAGGGTCGGATTGCATTGTTCCAGATCAGAGGGTCGGATTGCATTGTTCCAGATCAGAGGGTCGGATTGCATTGTTCCAGATCAGAGGGTCGGATTGCATTGTTCCAGATCAGAGGGTCGGATTGCATTGTTCCAGATCAGAGGGTCGGATTGCATTGTTCCAGATCAGAGGGTCTGTCCCCATTACATTCACTGTTCTTCTGTGCCTGCAGCCTCTAATGAGGGATAATCAAAGTGTAGAAAGTAAAAACTTTCAGCCCAGATGCCAAACTGGAACCAAACCTCTGCCGAGACTGGAAAAAGTCTGGATACCTTCTGAGGGTGGGTTTTTTCATGCTCTTCATGATTACCTGAGCATAGATGGAAAACGAAGAGCCAAAATACACCAAGAACAGCAGTTCAGTGCTATTTGGATCCATCAGAAAGGGGGCACCTATAAGTTTCATTAAAAGGCCTGGCCCAAAACTTTCCCTAGAGTGTTTTTTTGTTTTGTTTTTTTGGGTGAGTACCATCCAAGTCAAACATCTGAATTTTTTCAGTTTTACCCATTATTGCCTCTGATCCCTAGAAAAATATGTTTACCTAATCCAAATACCAGCCCAACACAACATAAACAATTATTGTAACACTACCGCAGAGAGCAAACACAAAGCTAATTGAGAAACAGACCCCACAGTGTATAAACAACAAGCACCTTTCAGAATTACTTCAACACGCACAATTCTAGCAACACATGCATGCAGCCAACAACAATTAACGCACACACCAGTAATCTCAAACTCGGTTACACTTGCAAATAATCAAAACTGAAACCAACTGCACTACAAGAAACAACTGAAAACAATTTAGAAGGGCAGGAGATACTTGGTCCTTTGTTTGCTCCGGCTGCTAGTGCCAGAGACAGCAGAAGAGAATAAGGGTTGAAGCAGTTGAAATGTGCATCTGTTTTGTGCTATCGAGAGTGTGATGCATGCAAAGAAAGACCAATGCATGAAGATAGTGGGAGGGGCAAAAGGAATGTTTGCTGCAGCGAAAGATCAAAAAATAAGAGACCTTATCAACGTAGTTTAGGCCTAAAATATTTTTCTTTTAAAGGGTTTTACAGCTCACACTGAGCGATGCTCCTGTGCTGAGCACGAGCATGAGGCCCATGCCTCACTTAAGTTCTAGTTGGAGGTCTTAAGTGTGGCAGCGTATACTCCCTCCACAGGGCTGAATTTCACCCAAAGCGAAATACTCTCAGCCATGTTAATGGCATGCCTCCCATTAGAGGCCCAGAGCATGGGCGGGTGGGGAAACCAGAAGGGAGATGCATTTTAGTTTCACAACTCTAAGACAGTTGCACGCAATGGAAAGTGGAAAAAAAAATATTACACTCTAAGGTAGGGTAAAGCCTTACCTCCCAGGACTGGTTAATCAAGGCTCCTGCTCTTCTAGCCAGTGGCCACAGGGTCACCCAGAACATTGTGGTTGGAGTCCCCAGTAGATGCTCTGCCTATCAGGCCAATTTCAGCTCTACCAGTAAGCAGGAGGGGATGAGTTCAAGGCCTCATGCTCACAGCCTGCCCACCACGAAAGTTGGTTGTGATTGGCCTGCCGCTGCGTCTGGGTCCTGATCCTGCCCAACCTCCGCATACTGTAGGCCACAGACAATGATCGTCACTTTGCCCAGCCTACATCTTGGTCCTCAGTTCTACCCGTGCGCTGCCCAAACCTCTCTCCGGGTGGCTCCTGCTCTTCATTTGCCCCCTTTTGGTGATGCTCCCACACCACCCCCTGTTCTCACAATCATCACTGGCCAGGCCCCTTTCTGCCACTAGTTAACCCCGGTTCCACAAGGCCTACGTGCATTAGTGTCCTCACGCAATGCCATCCAGCACTCCCTGGGCTAATGGTTCAACATGACAGATGGGGAGTTATTCCACTGCATGGAAATATATGAATGAACAGGGTTCAGGTGGCAGCTCCATGAGCCTGAGGCAGGTTGGGGAGAGGCCTGGTTCTCTCACACCGGTGTAAATGAGGAGGAATGGCACTGGAACAAATGGAGTTAAACTGGCATAGGGAATTCAGACTCTGTCCTTGGGGCTGTTCGTGTGGTACCTGCTCTGTGGACAAGCACTTGATTATTACTGCTGGAGTAGCACCACTGGGCTGGGCACTGGACATGCACATAGTCCCTGATCTGAAGAACTTAGTGTCTCAATAGATCAGACAAACAAAAGCCCACAGAGGAGATGTAATTGACTAAACTTACCCAACAGATAAGTGACAAAGGCAGGATTAGAACCCTGGGGTCCTTAGCACCAAGTTAGTGCCTGCCCCACGAGACCATGCTGTTTCTCAGCAAGCAGGTATCTCACTCCAATACTTTTAACCAGGGCTAAACATTAGAGGCTGTGTTTTTGTTTTGTTTACTCTGGTTTGTCTATTTTAATATACTTTGTAATTTAAATCCTTAGAAGAGGAAGGGAATCCTCTGGCCACCAATCTTGAACTCTGGCCTTCTGGATGATTAGAGTAGTCGCTTCCTTTTTTGCCATGAACTACCAGGACTAATTGGGAAGCCAATGTTTTGTTACTGACTTAAAATACAGTCTTTTTAATCGAGTCAGGACAAGTTTGGGATTTTTACAATGCTGTAGCTAGTCTTGTTGTTTTGCCTAGATTCGGACTTTCCAGCCACAGGGAAATATTATTTATGGCTTTATTGCTTGCCTCACTTTTATGTTATAATTTGGAAATGGAAGTGGCTGTTTCCCACCCGTGGAAGAGAAATAGCAGCGGCAAGTATTATGGACTTCTGACCCACAACTGGATCAAACCACTGGATCTGAATTTTGCCTCATTCTATAAGGGGCAGATCCAAACAACACAGAAGTTTCAATCTGATTCTTTAAACAAAATAAGGTCCCAACCACTCATGCATGTGTTTAACTTTACACACACAAATAGTCCCATTGCTCTTCCCATACACAAAATGACTTAGGTTCTTAAATTTTGCAGGATTAGGCCTTTATTACACTGCTTGGCCCAGATGCTTAGCAATAGGCACCTGCCAAGGGCAGGAGAGTTTGATGCTGTTTTATTCATCATGTTAGATTGCTGAATGTGTGGGGTGGCTGTAGCTTAACAGGCCTTGGTAGTGTTTGTCTAGTCCTGAGTCACTCGAATAAAACAAGTTCTAAATGAAAACTAAAAAGCAAAGCCCAAGCCTTATAAACTGACAAGAGATCATGGCCTGAAACGCTCAATCTGTGAGCAGTCATTTAACTGTGAATTTTTACCAACTACACGGAAAGCATTTACAATTATTATTTGTATTTTGGTACTGCCTAGAGCTCCAGTCATGAACCAGGACCCCACTATACTAAGGGTTGTACAAATACAGAATAAAAAGACAGTCCCTGCTCCAGGAACAATTTGTATAGTTGGGGTGCTGAGAGCCATTGAACCAATCTGTAAACCCTGTATGTGCTGGAAACCACTTCAAGCCAGGGGGGTGCGACAGCACCCCCAGCACCCCTAGTTCCAGCACCGAAGCCCTGCCCCCATAGACCTTACAATCTAACTAGACCGCAAGGGCTGTATTTCCAAGTGCTCAGCATCTGCAACCAAGGCCAGATTTTCCACAGAACTGAGCTCCTATTTAGGCACCAAAATTAGTGGCCAGGTTTTCAGAAGAGCCCAGCACACTGGGGGATGAGTTTTTTTGGAAAAAATCTGCCCATCGGTGCCACGGTGGGAGCTGCTGCATGCTTTTGAAAAATTGGTCCTTTATTAAAGTGCCTAAATGGGAGCTGGGCCCTGGAAGATCCAGCCCCACTTGTGGGTGCTGGGCACTAGGCGATACGGCCCTGAGTGCGCCTTGAAAACCTGGGTCTGAAGTGGTATGTTAATAAGATGGTGTGTGCGAAAGGGGAGGACAACATGAAGACAAGCCTAGGTGTCCTGCACTGGTGTAATGGTAAAAAAAAAAAAGTCGGTCAACAAGCAAAGTCCATGTTCCCCAAATGAGAAGCGGGTCGGTAACCAGAACTTCCCGGGGTTTACCCTCAGCGGTGTGCGGGGAAGAGCGGAGCGGGCCCAACAGCTAAGTAGTCAGGGAGACAGGAGCTAATCCGGGGGGAGTTTGGGGTCTGGTTCCACCTTGGGGTGCTGTTGACTTGTGCACAAGGCTGCTCTTGGGAAAGGCTCCGGGGAGCCAAGAAGGGCAAGGGGAGGCCAGCAGGCTGGGGTCAGAGCAGATGCCCGGGGAAAGGGCGAGGTCCCCGGGCTCAGCTCCCCGCCCCCCAGCCCTGAAGCCTGGGTCAGGGGCGCAGCGTGGGAACCCAGGGCTGAGCAGCTGACGGCCTGGGCCCCGCCGGCTCCCGGCCGGCTCCCCCAGGGGGCGCTGCCGGGGGAGGCTGAGCAGCGGGGCCTGGCGTAAGCCCGGGGCAGGCGTGGGCTGGGGCGCGAGCCCGTCTCTCTGGCCGGGAACTGGAGCCGGGCGCGGCGCCAGGCCTGACGTCAGCAGCGCAGTCCGAGGCCGTGATTGGGGGGCGGGCGCGAGCTCTTCTGCTGCAGCCCCAGGGCAATGGCCAGGCCTGTGCCCCCCGCCCGCTGGCAGGGCGGGTCTCTGCCCCCCCCGACCCCCCCCCAGGAGAGCACCCCCTTCTCCAGCGTGGAGAGACCCCCCCACCGCCCATGCATGAGAGGATCCTCCCAAGGGGAGACCCCTTATATCCTCCTATCCCCTCCCCTGCCCCTAGAGGGGCGCCCCAATAGCCCAGCCCCTTCCACCGGAGGGGAACCCCAGTATTCCAGCAGACTTCCGACAAGGGGGCCCCCAATCCCCCAGCCCTTCCCAGCAAATGGGAACCCCAATCCCCCATACCCCAGCCCCCTTCCAACAAGGGGGACCCCCGTCCCCTCCTTCCAGCAGAAGGGAACCCCAGTATCTCAGCCCATTTCCAGGAGAGGGGGACCCTAATACCCCAGCCCTTTCCAGCAGAGGGGGACCCCAATCCCCCATACGCCAGTCCCCTCCTTCCAGCAGAAGGGAACCCCAGTATCCCGGCCCTTTCCAGCAGAGGGGGACCCCAATACCCCAGCCCCCTTCCAACAAGGGGGACCCCGTCCCCTCCTTCCAGCAGAAGGGAACCCCAGTATCTCAGCCCAGTTCCAGCAGAGGGGGACCCTAATACCCCAGCCCCGATGCCCCACCCGCTTCCAACAAGGGGGACCCCCGTCCCCTCCTTCCCGCAGAGGGGAACCCCAGTATCCCAGCCCGTTTCCAGGAGAGGGGGACCCTAATACCCCACCCCCCTTCCAACAAGGGGGACCCCCGTTCCCTCCTTCCAGCAGAAGGGAACCCCAGTATCTCAGCCCATTTCCAGCAGAGGGGGACCCTAATACCCCAGCCCCCATGCCCTACCCCATTCCAACATGGGGGACCCCGATCCCTCCTTCCCGCAGAGGGGAACCCCAGTATCCCAGCCCAGTTCCAGCAGAGGGGACCCTAATACCCCAGCCCCCATGCCCCACCCCCCTTCCAACAAGGGGGACCCCGTTCCCTCCTTCCCGCAGAAGGGAACCCCAGTATCCCAGCCCGTGTCCAGCAGAGGGGGACCCCCATAGCCCAGCCGGTCCGGGGGGCGCTGTCCCGGTCCCTGGCCGGGGGAGGGCCGGCCGAGGCTGGAGGCCATGTGAAGGAAGGGAGGGAGGGGGAGGGCGCAGCCCAGCCCAGCTGCCTCCTGATTGACTCCCAACTTTCTGCTCCTCCCTTGCACAAACTTTCCCTTCCCTGCGCCTGGCTCCCTGCGCGGATTCCGGAGCCAGCCGCGCTCCCCGCATTCCTGCTGCCCCTGTCACCCCCACCGGCTCCGGCACCCCCAGCTCGCCCGCGGCCGGCCGAGCGCTCCGGAGCACGGGGCAGGTAAGCGCCCCCCAGCCCGGGAGGGTCTTTCTTTGCTGAAAGGCGAGAGGCGGCTGCTAGCCATTGCCCCCCCCCCGGGGGGGCCACACACTCTTCTCCCCCCCCCCAGCTGATCGCTCTGGGTGGGGAGGGGCTCCCCCATGGGGTTCACACTCCCGCCCCCAGCTGATCTCTCTCTGTGGGGAGGAGGTTCCACCAACACTTCCCCCCCCCCCCCCCCGCTCCCCCAGCTGAGCTCGCCTGTCCTGGGGGGCCCTGTCCTAAGATTAGTTCGGGGGAAGAGCCCCCCCGCAATCCCTACCCCGAAACTGTAGCTGCATGGGGCAGCCCTTCCCACTCTGCCTGGGCACTGGAGCTGCTTGGGGGGGCCTGGCCTGGGAAGGGATCAGCCCCATTGGAACACTAGAGAGGATGAGGGGGTGGAACTGCCCCCAGCCCCTTCTCCCCACCCCCCAGTGGGTTTGAGCCTCCCCCCCAGGGAAGCTGGTGGGTTTCACTCTGTATTAGCTGGGGTCCTTTGGTTGTGGAAGGACATTGTATCCATGGCCCCCTCTGCTGCCTCCTCTCCCCTCAGTGTTTACCCTCGGCCTGGAGGGGCTCATTTCCCCTCTGGTTAGTGGATTATTATTTTTTTAAATCCCAGGATTCTCTCTCTTTTCCCCACCCCCACCCCAAATAATTCAACAGTTTTCAGTTTCAAAACATCCAATCGCTCCCTCGGGTGCTCTCGCTTTCTGCCCTGCGCCTGCCTCTCACTTCAGTTTTAAGTTTTTAAGTCAATGGCGTGTGATAGATTTGAATTTATATTTTTGCTTCTACTTTGCGCCTCTGGGCTTTGACCGTGTGATTGCTGGAGCTACAGTTCCAAAGAGGCCTTGCGTGCAATATATGATCCATAGATAGCGTGCGTAGAGCCAATAGGTTGCGTTATATAAACTGCCTCCTTTTCCCTCCAACGCGCTGCAGTAGCTCCCCCAAATATAACTGCTTCCCCTTCTGACTCCGGAGGGTATTATGTCTGTCTTTAGCAACTGCATTGTGTATATGCATGTACAACACATCCATATCACACACATACACTGGAAGATAATATGCTGGCTGTGTATTGCACACTTTGTGCCTAGTCACACAGTCACAGTACTAACGAGTCATTAACTAGATGCGTAATTTTCAGCCGTGCATCAGGTTTGCAATATTTTTTCATACTCTTGCTTTTTGGGGTAACAAACAAAGTAAACTTAGTTATATGAATCTCCAAAATAACATGCTCATTTGTGTATGCGTTTCCGTAGATAACCATGCAGGTTTGGGTTAACTCTGTGTAAACTAGGTTGCATACACAGAAAGGGCATAGTGGGTGTCATTTCTGAGTCAGGCGTGAACATCAATATTTTGGGGCACTGGGGGTGGTGTGCCAGGGGGAGGGAAGGGAATGGTGCCCAGAAACATGGCTTTGGAGGCCTTGTTGGACAACATTGCTTGTCAAAAAAAAACAAAAAACCAACCCCATCTCCACAGAAAATACAGTTCGGATTGATTAGTTCTGGGCAGCTGACCCATAGTGCTAATGAATTAACAAACAGGGAAATGGCGAGCACAGAGGGCAGGGAAGAAAAGTGTGAGGTCCCAGTGGGGCTTCCTTTTGTCTATCATAAATAAGAGCAATGGTACATAGGTGGCGGGGCTGGGGGCAGGGCTGTGGCTGTCTGTTCCTCCCCCAGAATAGAGAGTCAGTCTAAATTGGATAGTTTTGAGGTAAGTGGCCGTGGCCCTGTCCCCCATCTTGCCGCCGATCTGTGTGCAGAGCCGTGTGGCGTGAGTCAGGGTTTTAAATGCTGCAACAGAGAACGTCTTCCCGTCTCTGCTACCCCCGGCTTGTATGTGGAGAGGGAGCGTTTGTGAGGTGGCTCTAAAGAAGCACGTTGTAGTGGTGGCTGAAGTACTTTGCCATGGAGGTGCTGCCTTAGGGGGAGACCTCGTAGCCAGGTTGCCGCCTCTATAGATAACTGGTCACGGCTCTGTAGGGACGTATTGCCGGTTGAGCAGGCCCAGACATGCAGGCACTTGTACCATGCAGGGAATGCCTCTCTAGAAAGCAATAGCTGGGTCACACTTTATGCTGTGGAGTGATATCCAAGTGCCCTGCTCTTGTCTTCAGGAGCCATTTAAAGGCGTTCATGTTGTTTCTCCCCCCAGTGCAAACCCTGTTGTGACAAAACATTCATGCTTCTCACCAGGCACTTTTCTGCCTCCTGTGAGGTAGGCTGGTATCGTGACCCCCATTTTGCAGATGGAGAAAGAGAGGCATAGAAAGGGGGAAGTGACTTACCCAAGGTCACAGAGCAGGTCATGGGCTGCTGTGACTAGAATCCAGGTCAGACTCCCAGACCTGTGCTTTATCTACATACCAGTCTGTCCTTTCTTAGCTCTTAAAATGGATAAATGCTAATAAACCATCATAAGGGTAGTGTTAGGAAGGATCTCCAGCACCTGCCATGCTTCATAACCCCACTCAGCGGCTGGAGTATAACTCTCCTGTAGAAGAATCAGTAGTATAAAGTAGATATATTCTATGTAAGTAGTCACACAATGTAATTTAAATACTAGGTAAAGATAAGAAGGGGTGTGTTTGTATGTATTGATATCTTGTATTTATAATATAATCTCTAACAGCTAAGGGCAGGTATCTTTCAGCCTGGCAATTTTCATACCAAAATGCTTTCAAGGAAACCACCGTCTCATAGCATCACTCTTCACCCTAAAGAAACTCTGGATCTGAACTTAAGCGTATAGACTAAGGTGATCAGATCATAAAAGAAAGCAAGGTTTGGCTGGGCCTTTTTGTTGATATGCTTAGATTGGGGGGAGAGGGGAAGGGAATGGATACAAAGGAGAATTTGACCGTTCAGGGCCTTGGCATACAGGGATTCAGGTCCTTTGGCCTCTGTGTCATCTAACTGTATCCAGCCAAGCTGGCAGGGAGCGACAACTTGACTCCATCTGATGGCAGTTTGGTGGCCTTAGTGAAATGAGTTGGATGAGTCCCCATTCCTAGCAGGCAATGAATGGCCCTCCATGCTTGCAGTTGCAGCAGTGAGCCCAAGGACTTGCTGTGCCATGGAGACTGGAATATCTTCTCGCGGCTACTAGGATCTTTGGGGCTCAGGGTTTGCATGTGTGTGTAGCTTCTTCTGCCACTGCCCATGCTGTACCTGCTCTGTGGAGAGACCACTCCGTTCTGCCAGGGCCGTCGGGCTGGCACCGAATATGCCTTTAATAAAAATAACTCCTAACAAATAGGGCGGGGGAAATCGCCCTGTATGTCCTGGGTATTTCTGGTGCACTCGTCACTAGGCCCTGCCTGTCTGACTCTGGTGCTCCAGACCACGTGCAGGGCTGCTCCTCTGAGTCTCTGTAAATACCTGGCATTTCTTTGTGGAAATATTGAGTGTCTGTGACTAGCTGAGTGTGCAGGGGGAAGGAGGAGGGGTTTGGCTGAGGTGCTGGCAGGTGAGGCCCAGCGCCAGTGGCTTTGTTTGGTAAGGTGCAGGTAGAGGATCCCCCTCCGTGCTGTGCTGAGAAGAATCTACCAGCAGGTACATTACTTACTACCTTCCTCATCCCCTTTATACTGGGTACCCTAAAACCCCAGACAGCCTACAGCTGGATTGTACCAGCCACCCCTTTGCTCCCAGCCATCAGAGGCACGAAGCTTTTCTTTTTGCTTCAATCGCACTGCCCGTAAGCAGCGATGAAGAGAAAGCAGCACCTCCTTCTGGTGACAGCCGGAAGCGGGTGCTGCTTCCCCCAGGTGTACCAGGCCTGTGGAGACCCAGTAAGAGAGGTGCATCCGAAAGCCTAATTGGGGCTGTGACACACTGGTGACAGCGGGAGATGGTGCAAGCGGCAGCTAGCAATACAGTGGAGGAAAAATGATTCCCAGCCAATGTGAGAACAGGTTAAAGCTGCACTTCCTGGGAGGTGAGGGTGGAAGTGGGCAATCAACTATAATTAATGCATTAAAAATTAAGTAACCACGCAACTTCTGTCGAACACACACACAGAACACGAGGCCAGCTGCAGGGGATCCCTTGTGCTGGAATAACTTATAGATGTTGTGAAGAGCAGAGTTCGGCTATGCCTGATCCTTCTGGGCAGAGGGGAGACATGGATCTCAGCCTCCTCCTTACTGCATGTTCTTAGTCCGACGGAAGCTAGGGGTGAATGCATTTGGAGTGGAGGGTGCCTGTGGCATTTGGGGCACCGGAGGAATACCACACGGGAGTTGAGCCCCTGAGATCTGCCCTTCCAAACATGGGCCCTGCTATGATGATTGTTGTTTATTATTTGTATTATGGTAGTGCCTAGGAGCCCAGTTATGGCCCAGGACCCAATTGTGCTAGGCGCTGTACAGACACCGAACAAAAAGATGGCCCCGTCTGCAAAGAGCTGACAGTCTCCTGGAAGTTCCTTTAAGTGTTTAATAAAAAAAGGTGTCTTGAGCCTGAACCCAGTGATAAAATTCTTACTGGCTTTAATGGGAGCTAAGCATTGGTCAGTCAGTCAGTCCTTGCTGGGAGAGGCATGTGAAAGGTGGCTGAAGGACATCTGATTGACTGACCATGTAGTCTGTACCCCTCTGAATGCCCTTCGCTAAGCAGCAGACTCAAACCACCCCAAGGACACCCCTGGTGCTCGCCCCATGTATTGTGGTAAATTATTGACATCCATCATGCAGAATCAGGGAACTGACTCTCCAGACAGGGCTAGCTGCGCCGAGGGATCACTATGCTCTAGTGTGAGTATGTGCTGCTCTCCCAGTCCTGGATTTGACCCTTGATTTTATGAGAGGCATTATTCAGTGTGGGTGCCTTCATCTGGGCTCATTAGACAATAGATGCGAAACTTCCCGTTGTAATGGGAATCGCACCTTTCCTGAGAGTCGGTTAGCCTGGATGTCTAGAGTGTTGGAAGGTGCCTGAAGTGTGTGAGCACCCAGTGTTTCTGTCACATGATGGTGTTGACTTATGAAACTTTTTGGACCAAGGGAGGGAAGTTAATGATGGGTGAGGATCCTAAGCTGTGTTGTCACTGAGCCTGTAACCCGCACATGGAAAGATGACCTCATTGCTAAAGCACAAAAGAGTTGGGTTCTCTTTGGATTTGGGCAAGTCGTTTAAACCCCTTTTGTGCCTCAGTTTCCCCCTATGTAAAATGGAAGTGATACTGGTCCTGCTCACTGATACTTATGAAGCACTTGGCGATCCCTGCTGGAACACAGCGGAGCAGAGCAAATTGCTATGGAAGCGTGATTCTGAAAGCACGGTAATGCACGCTGAGCCAGTGAGGGAGGGCTTATGAATTATTTGAGTGGGGGCATTCTCTGCCTCCTATCTTGTGCTTCTCAGCCCATCGGGTCGTGCATTCAGGGCAGCTGTTCTGGAAGCCTCTACAGACCCAGCATAGCTTACGTGGCGCTCTGCATCATCAGTGCTGCAAAATCCTACCCTGACCTTTCACGGCCACCATGTTGGATTCTCCCTCCTGATGGGTGAGACCTGGTGAGTAGTGCCTGGTTTTGAACAGGAAAATGCCAAGTTCCTCCCCTCTGTAAATCCATGTTTGAGCCTCATCTGTGCATACATTGGGCTGAGAGTAGAACAAAGCTCCCAAACTTTTGAGAAGGGACACGAGCGCTGCTCCTCAGAAGAGTGCATCCAAAATGGCATCTGGGCCATCCCAGATCCATGCAGACCTTGGAGCAGTCCTGTGTCTTTCCTGCGCAGCTGCCACTGTTCTAAGACAATAGCCACATGGACAATGTCTTTACTGTTCCTTTGTGGCCTGGTGGGCTTAGCTTTAGGACTGTGCAGATTTCCTGGAAACATGAGTTCGAATCCCATTTGGATCAGCTGAGCCCTTCACCCTTCCAAGTGATGTTAATTAATTAGGGGCCATGCCATTTCTATGGGTAAGTCTGAGTGAGACCTTAAACGCTGAGGCTCACATCTTCAAAGGTCTTTAGGTGCCTAACTCCCATTGAAATTCATAGGAATTAGAGCCTCAAAGGTATTTAGGCACATAGGCCTGAGGTCCTGTCTACTGGTTGTGAATATTGAAGTTCTCACTGCCCGAGTGTCCTTGACCACATGTTCCCCTATTTTCCTTGTTTATGCAGTATCCCATTACTTGCCCCCCACTCTGTCCCCGAGGTGGGTGCGTTTCAGTGGTGCTGCGTTGGTACAGTGGTAAAACACTCTGGGATCCCCTTGGATGAAAGTGAACTCGATTGCAGTAATTTGTAAAGATTTACCACCCAGTGGTATAAAGAGTGAATCCCCTTAACTGGCCCATCTCTGGGCAGAAACCAAAGCAGCCCAGTTTAACAGCTGTCTTGAAGCTCCCAGGCTCTAGAACAGTGGTTCTCAGCCAGTGGTACGCATACCCCTGGGGTTACACAAAGGTCTTCTGGGGGTACATCAACTCATCTAGATATTTGCTAGTTTTACAACAGGCTATGTAAAAAGCACTAACGAAGTCAGTACAAACTAAACTTTCATACAGACAATGACTTGTTTATACTGCTCTGTATACTATATACTGAAATTTAAGTACAATATTTATATTCCAATGGATTTATTTTGTAATTATATGGTAAAAATGAGGAAGTCAGTAATAGTGGCTGTGACACTTTTTGTATTTTTAGGTCTGATTTTGTAAGCAAGTAGTTTTTAAGTGAGGTGAAATTTGGGGTTACACAAGACAAATCAGCCTCCTGAAAAGAGTACAGTTGTCTGGAAAGGTTGAGAGCCACTGCTCCAGGATACCTTGTGTTGCATGATACTATGTATTAAGTTATCACAATAGCACCTGCCCCAAGACCTGGGACCCATTTTGCTAGGGGCTGTACACACATAGTGAGAGAGAGTGCCAGCTCCTAAAACTTAGTCTAAAGAGGCAAGACAGACAAAGGGTGGGAGGCGAGAAGGCGTATTATCCCCATTTTACAGATGGGGAGCTGAGAGTCAGAGAACAGGGGACTTTTCCAAGGTCATGCAGGGAGTCTGTGGCAGGGCTGTGACTGAACCCCGGTTGCCCAAGCCTCAGTCCAGTGTCTTAACCCCAGGACCAAAAGCAACGTATGAAATAAACACGATCTTTGGCAGCATTAAAAGTCTTGAAGAACCATAACGAACACGAGAGCCCGACCCATCTCGCAGCCTTGATAGCACAGCAGAAGGCCACACTTTGGGAAAGCTAGGCCTGCAAATCATCCCTCCTGTGTGTAAAGGACTGTGGCTAGACTACTGGGCATCAGGCATGGCAGGTATCCACAGGTTAAAGTCATGAAATAGAGCAATCAGTTCTGGTCCCTGGCAATCATCCCAATTAGTCTAATGGTCAGGCTGGTTGAAGTGATCTTAGTGCATGTCTGTAGCGAGATGAGGGCGGGTATCTACCATATAAAGAGGAGTGAAAAATTGTTTACAATGAATATTTTTGTGCCGACCCAAGAGATAAAATGTGAGCAATATAAAAAACGCCACCTTTTAAACACACAAGCTGTGCGGAACCCAAAGTTTGTCAGCAAAACTCCCAGCATCTTCAGGGGGAGCTGGGGGAGGCAGAGCTGGGCAGAGAAGCAGGAGGAACAGCTTTGCATGCTGTGATTATCAGAAGTGATTTGAATGTATACAGAAGGGGCTAGAACCAGAACCCCAGATCCAAACACAAGGAGGAATGTCAGATATGGACTCCACCTGTGACCCATTTCTAGCGATAGGTCAGTCTGAACTTGTAGAGGTCCCATTAGTTATCTGAGGACTTGCCTACATGGAAACATCCAGGAAAATTAATCTGAATTAACTAGGGTGTGAATTTGAAGTGGATTAGTGAAACCTCATTAAATCCCTGTGTGGCACTGTAGATCAGAATTAAAGTGGCCGTAATTCAGTTTAGTTTAATTTAGTTTGGAAGGCCATGTCGTCCCTGTAGCGGGATAGGTGCGGTGCTGTAGCTACGCTGCTCTAGTCCCATAGTGTAGACGCAGGCTAAGGTGATGGAAGGGGTTTTCTGCCACTATAGGAAGTGCACCTCCCTGAGCAAGGGTAGCTAGGTCAACAGAGGCATTATTCTGTCAGCCTAGCTGTATCTATGCTAGGGGTTAGGCTGTCGTAGCTACGGCACTCAGAGGTGTGAGTTTTTCACAATCCTGGGTGCCGTAGCTATGTCGACCTAAATTTTAAGTGTCGACCAGGACTAAGTGAATTAAGCTAAAGCAAATTAAGGCCACTTCAATTCTGAATGATGGTGTTCACACAGGGATTTAATGCAGTTTAACTAATCCACTTCAAATTCACACCTTTAGTTAATTCAGATTGATATTCCTGGATATCCTCATGTAGACATGCCCTGAGATACCATGTGCTTAGCGGCCTAAGAGTTGGGACTCTGGGGTTCTTTTCTCAGCTTTGGTAGAGATCAGTGATTTTCAACCTTTTTTTCATTTGCGGACCCCTAAACATTTTTGAATGGAGGTGTGGACCCCTTTGGAAATCTTAGACGTAGTCTGCAGACCCCCCGGGGTTCATGGACCACAGGTTGAAAACCACTGGTATAGACTTTCCACCTGGCCTCGGACAAGTTGCTTCACCTCTCTGTGCCTCAGTTTCCCTTTCTGTAAAATAGGCCTCATAACCCCGACTTCTATGGATTGTAGTGAAGCGTAACAGTTTTTAAAGTGCTTTGAGATCCTCAGATTGGAGCGCTAAGCGTTATTTCTTCATGACTGTCTCTTCCTAGCTCCTCGTAAAATTAGATCCAGCTGTTCACAATAGTCACTAATTTCCCCAGAAGATGTTCTGAGCCTGTAAACTTTGAGCAACTCTGAGTTAGTGGAGGATGGGCTGTAGTTCTCATGCCAGCTCGCCAGCCATTTCTCCCCACCCCCAGAGGCAGGGAGCTCATATTGCTGACATTTAGGCAACTGTCCTTTTATTTTAGTTAAACTCAGCATTAATGTTATGAGTGGGAAGGTATGGGCACTGCATAGCCCCACTGCCCACCCTGTGAGGAGCAGGGACTTGAGTGTGGCCCTCTGCTCTGAGTGTCTTCCCCTCCCCCCCCCCCCCCGCAGGTTTACCCTCAGACCAACCCCCGAGAACTGGACAGCCTGAGGTTATGTAGCCTTTTTGGCTTCCCCTGTGTTTGTGCTAGGGTCCTCACCGTAACATAAATGTCCCTCCCCACAGGACTCCCTCCAGAACCCACCTGTATTAGCCATGCTCAGGGGCCAGCAGGGCATTTGTGGGTCAGTCCTTCCCCTCAACTCACCTGAGACGTAAGCTACCAGTCCACCAGTTGCAATACTGCCATAAAGGCCTCCCCGTCTCTAGGTTGCCCACTCGCTGCAGACTAGGAAGCTGCCGTGGTAGAGCAAAGAGGGAGGGAATGGTCGGGGGAGAGAGTCTGTGATTACTGGGTTGGTTAGATAATTGTGGGCGGGTGGTGGGGGGGGCTGATGCATTGGATCAGGATCAGCTTAACGACTGGGCTGTGCTCTCGTCTGGAACTCCTTCTCTATGAATAATATCGCCATCAGTATTTTTAGCAACTTACATTCTCTATATGCAGGAGGCACTTCACCCACCACTGACATGCTGCCACCTCAGCAGTGGGGGCGTAGCAGCTGGTTTAACAGCACAGAGCTGCAAGGCTGAATCTTAGGGCAGGAAGGGAAGGAGGTGCTTGCTTCCCGTTGGAAGTGTGAAGGGGGAGTTCAGATGGCCAAGACGTAATGAATCAACCCCGGAAGTGGACCAAGACACCAGAGGTATCCCGCTCTTGTGATCAGTGCTATGGGATCTTAAACGTCTGCAAGAGATCAGGCTCCTGGTTTTGTGTGGCTTGCCCAAAGGATGGGTTTTAGATAGGCGCTTTCGGGTCCAAGTACCTAATGCTGCCTTTATTTCAGCAGGGGTCCTGATAATCGGTAGGTACTTAGCAGGCTTCCTCCTGTATTGGAAAGCTGCAGAAATTCTCACCGCACGCGGCGCTGTGACTAGAAGTGACGGAGCTAAGTTCTCCCATGTTGAGTGGAAATTGCTTGGAAGAGCAAGATGAGAGGGAGAGGATGTGGTGAAGGCAGTGGCCTGGGACTTGGGACTCGGGAGATCAGAGTTCACTTCGCAGCTCTGCCGTACGCTTCCTGTGTGATCGTGGGCAAGTCACTCCATCTCACTGTGCCATAGTTCCCCAGCTGCAGACTGAGGATGATAAGGCTTCCTTTGGCTTGTCTCTTTAAACTCTTCAGGATGGTCTTTCGCCATGTTTGGCCAGCACCGAACACACTGGGCCCTTGATCTCAGTTGGGGCCCAGTCTCTCCTGCAGTATAAATAATAATAAGAGCCGTTACTGTCCAGTTCTCGACACACAAGAATAATTTATACGAGGCTCATCCTGGAGGATCTCAAGAGCTTAATAAATTGTGTGTGCACAGCACCCCTGCAAAGTGCAAAGGGTAGCAACCTTCCAGGACATGGCTGGGTAAATTTTGCCAGGGACTAAGATGTTTTAGTGTCCCTGCTCAGTGGATTGGACCTTGCTGTTTGGGGCCTCATCAGAAAGACCCGCATGCTGGAAGCTGCATGGTTCTTAACTTACAGGGGAGGCGGAAGCTCACTGGGAAAAGGGTCTGGATACTCCAGACCAGAAACCTAAAGGCCACAATGGTGGGAGCCTAGAAATACACAGACCACCGAGCCAGCCCTCTGGCTGTCAGTCTAGGTAAACATATTCCAGGCTCTGGGCTGCAGAAATATACGTGACCCTGTAGGATTCCCTTTTTCCTCATTAGCTGCCTCCTGGTAGGGATACCGGTTCTTGTTCGTTTCCTCACCGGCCCCTCTGCAGAGCGTGTTCCCCTTTGGTCGTTCTGTGCGGTGTTCATTCATGAGTCATCCGTTTAGCCCTAATGTATGGAATTGCACAGTGCATTGATTGTCCACGCAGGGCCCGTTGCTGTTTCCTGTATGTACAGTGTATGGCATATGAAATACATACTTCCGTTATGGTTTCTGCAAATGTGTGAGAAGGGGAAACCCTCTGGAAGGGGCTCCTGTGGGGACCTTTATCCCGTGATGCCATCTGTGTGGAGGGATTCTTCCCATGGTATCAGGACAGCATGCCAGGGGAAAGTGACTTGGAATGGCGAGGAGTGCTTGGCTTCCGCCAGACGGAATGGCTTTTTTCTCGGTTTCGGAAAGGTGCGAAGGCCATTCCCCATCCTGGAGCTGGGTTGGCATGTGTAGGCCAGTGGCTTGTGCTCAGGGCTGCTCTGGTTTGGTAAGGTGCTGCTTTCAGATTACCCGCAGCACCCAGCTATGAATCAGGGCTGGTGCCTCAGGGGCGGCTGTGTTTCCTAGGCACAGGGTGAGGGCAGTGATTGCAGCTGCTTCCATGGTGAGGATTGGGTTACACGGGGTGGAGGGAAGGGAGAGGCAGCCTGGGATGAGGGAGTGGGTGTGAAAGAACTGGAGCCTTCCTGTTTGCACAGGGGTTATAGACACCTTATGGCTTTAGACTGGCTACTTTAAAATCACACAGCCTGTACGTTTGCACAGAGTCAGTAAGACACTTTTTCCCGCCCCACAGATCTAAGGCCTTGTCTAAGTCAATAGGGAATGAAATGGACCTAGCCCATTTTCACACGGATTTGAGAGTCCACACAGGAGTTGGCACTGATTTAGCGACCCCGGTTTAAAAAGACACCCTTAGTTAAGCCAATACAATGCTGTTTGTAGGCTGGGCCCAAGGGAGAGCTAGCTGGGACACTCACAACAGTTGCTGAGGAATGGGAGGGTGTGGGCAGTTGTTGGGATGGAGAATTCCCAAATGCGGGTTTGGAAGGAGGAGGAGCTTGGACAAGGAGAGGGGAGACAGTTCTGGACATGGAGGCGTGGGAGAGGGGGCAGTAGGAGAGAAGATGCAAAGACCAGAGTGGGCTGGAGGAATGTGCCAGTCCAATCCCTTCCTCGGGAAGGTAAGCCTTAGGGCACGAGCCCTATTTGGGTTCAGTGGCACCAGGACAATCCTTTATATGGACACCTGGAGTCCTTTGCCTCCCAGAGCATCTGAAATGACTAAGAGCTAGCAAGAGAACCCTGAGCTGGTCCACATCTGTTGTACTGAGAACATCTGGGATACCCCCACCTATATACCCCTGCCTCTCCCTTGATGTTCCTGGTTTCCTGGGCTTATTGTTTTTTCCTGATCTTATAGAAATGGTTGTTTCTAGCTTAAGATATCCTAGGAGAATGATTTATGGGTTTGCCTTTTCCTCTGAATTCCAACCCCTTCTTGTGACCAGGTCCTAGCAAAGTATTCGGTGGCTGTTTGGTGTGCGTCTGTGGAGTAGACGTTGTCGTTCTTACCAGGACAGCCCATCCCTAAAGCCAGCTCTGGCCCCGTTTATTCAGGCTAGAATACGTAGTTAATCACCTTGGCCAGACCATGGGCTTGCTGAGCTGATTGCCTGAACACTTTCAGCAGAGGCTGCTTCTCTGCTTCAACCTCCCGGATCTCTTCCTTGAGTCTTGTGCAGTTTAAGCCTATGGGATCTCTGGGAAATTGGCTTTGCTTGTAAGCTGTGCTGGGAATTCAAATGCTTGAAGCCACTTTCTCTGCTTGGATCGGCAGGTTCTCAAGCTCAGTAGGTCAGAGTTGCTTCTCACCGTCGGCAAACAGCAAATTATAATTGGAAATAAAGGTTTAACTTGTAATGATGTTTCTCAGCATGCTACTGGCCAAATTACATCTGGTCTAACTCATTCCCCTGGCAATTTCAACTGGAAACTTCCTGTCCTAACCACGCACTGTTTAACGGTTGCCATGTTTCAGACGTGGCTGCGTTTCAGTGATGGGTGAAGTGACTCCAGTATGTAGGAGCTTGATCCCGAGGTGTGCTGAGCACCATTAATTCATGGCGGATGATACAGTGGGAGTGTCGGGCCTCTTGGGAACAGGCCTACAGTTTGTAAAGCCTTTTGGGCCCAAGGGTGCTGTGTAAATAAGATGATCCCTTTCCTGGTGGTGGCCATCTTGGTGACACTGGAGGAGGCCAGTCCAAGACTTAGTTTCCAACTAGTTTCATAATCTATAAAATAATTAATGCTTTAAAAGCTTTTATTAAAATGTAAATCAGTGAAGCTCCTCTTCTGGTTAAGCAGGATAGAAAGCAAATGGGCCACCCCCTCTGCCAGGTTATGTGGTCAAGTTTGAACCAAGAGGGCTGCCCCGCTACCTAGCAGCGAGGCTCGGAGAAACAGCTGCTTTGCTTTAAAAAATATGGACCAGAGGCTGCAATCCCGGCTCGGTTCTTCCCCAGGCAGATCCCCGTTGACTTGAGGGGGACTAGGGGCCCTGTGGGGTTTGACCCATTCAAGATACATTTCCTGAGCTGGTGAGAGGTGCTGGGCCTAGTGAAAAGGCCTAAGCCCCATTCCTTCTCAGCCTCGGTTCCCTGGTGTCCCGTCTCCACGCCTCGCTGGTGTCGGGCTGGCACAAAAGCGCATGGACAGGAGGAGTGAGGCTGGGATGATGTGGCAGCCGGTGAGCTAATCTTGGGAGGGCGTGAGAAACGCTGGCAGCACTGAGCAGATAGTGTCCTCCTTGGGGAGAAGCGGCTTTCAGGACAGAGGGGACATGTAGAGAGAGTCCATGCTGGGTCCGCCTCATCCTTCGACTGCCCTGTGATGATGTGGGGTGTCATGGAAATGGAGGAAAAAAGGAGAGGCGTGCCAGGTCTTGTTTGCAGAGCTTTGCAGACCCCTTAGTACTGTCTCCTCAGCGAGCGAGAGCTTGGTGCGTAGCAGGGGAGGGATGGGCCACTAAGCAAGGTACTGGGGTTCTGTTTCTGGCTGCCCTTTCTTCGCTCTGTGCCTCAGTTTCCCCATACATGTAATGGGGAGAATAGTACTTCTACCCCCGGTATAAAGCGCTTTGAGAGCCCTAGGGGGTGGCCCCGGTTGGCAAATGGGGTACGGCCGTGGTTGCTCTCTGAGGGTGCCATGCCTGCCCACTCAGGCTGTGGGGTGTTGCTAGACCGCCCGCTGGTGGGTGAGGGCCAGTGTCGGGCAGGAAAGTTCCTCTGTGAGGAGCAACTTTGTTAGGATGGGGTTGGTGGCCATCTGCCTCGCTGTGCACGGGCTGGGGGCTGGGCCCTTGTTTGTAACTGGTGGGTAGGAGGTGACCAGCGCATCGGGGGACACAAGGAGCCTAAAGGGGAAGGGATGGACTTGGTGGTTGCCTGGGAGACCCAGGCCCTCTCTCCAGTCTGTTGTCACTTTGGGAGCCACCATTCATCGGCGCTGCATCCCTCGTGGCCTCGCAGCCACGTGGCCTCTTGTGGTTTCCTCACGCCGATTGCTTCCTGAGCTCCATGCCAGGCCGGAAAAGACAGGAAGTGATAGAGGAAAGGAAATTACTCAGGCTGTCTCACAAGGGAGCAGGAGTCGGGGGGAGGGGTGTCTGGGAGAGTCCCAGGACTTCCAAGTCTGGACTGTCCGGGGGCCCTTCGGCATCCATTCCCCTGTCTGTCTGAGTGGTGGGGTGGGGTGGGAATGCAGAAAAGGAGGATGGATCAAGTGAGAGGTGGGCAAGAGAGACAGGCACTTGCTAACTGGCTTGTTACTGAGCTACACTTCCCTCTGAAACTTTGCTTTTACGGAGCCTATAGTGCCACATCAGTGGCTTGGATTTCTAAGTCCCTTCTGCAGGCAGGTTCCTTGCAAAGGGATATACCCTGATGGTAGCAAGTGGTAGAAGTGAAATCTGCTTCTGAGCAATGGGAATCCCTAAATATCAAAGGGTCTTGCAGCTCGGTAACAGTTTAGAAAAAGATCACAAGCCCCCAACCATTAGTATCGATTAGTCTCTGAGGTTTGGTCCCTGTGGGAGAGCTGTTGGGTAGAAATACCTTGGTGGTGTGCTCTGCTGATGAATATAATGCTTTCCACCACCCTCCCCAGGATCCCATACTGCTGTTCAAGCTAAAGGCAGGGATTGCTCTATTCCTTGCTGAAAGGCAACCACTTCTGGGGTGGAGCGTGTGGGAGTGTTTTCTAGGAGGGGAAGTAGTGACCGGAAACTACTCCCATGGAAACTGCAGGGATGGGGGGTGGCTAGGGTCTGCAGAATGTGGTCACCCAACCTGCGATTTGACCAGGACACCAGGATTAACACCCTGACTCTTGGAAAAACTGCCGTGAGGTCTTTCATGGCCAGGACTTCTGAAAGGCAATGTACCTCCTGGTGCTCCACTGGGGTGCCATCTGTTGAACCACTACCACTGCCTGCAGCATCGTTGGAACTCTCCCACCTGGGGATCCCCCAGCCCCAGCGCGTGAGGTTACAGGCCCTGGTGATAGGGCTGCAGGCTGAGGATGTGATTGCTGGGTGGAGATCTCCTGGTGAGGGCTGGCCAGGTGGTGCAGTCACCACGAGTGAGGATCTGAGATCCCTGGGCTGGCAGCAATAACACGCACTCTGTCTTTGGGGAGAGGCGAGTACTGGCAGTCCCCCCCACCTCCACCGATGCTTGGGACAGTGCGGAGGGGCTCAGGAGTGGCGTTGGGAACCAGGATGTGTGGGGCCTTTCACGAGACCTGCCAGGTTGGACGCTGGGTGTCAAGCAGGTCAACTCCCCTCTCCCCAAGCTAGTGTTGACAACGCTTCTCACCCCACTGTGGACAGAAGCGACCATTGTGTGCCCTGTAAAGAGCATCGGATGTGGCCTATCCCAGCCCACAGGCCGTAGAGACAGTGAAAGAACCAGAGCAGGTCATTCCCGTGGCTGTTTTAATTTCTTACGCCAACATCCCTCGCCATCGAGGATTTTAGAAGCACCCTCCCTTCACGGACACCCCCTTGTTGTTCCCTGCCACCCCTGTAGGATGCAGCACTGTGAATCTGGGGATTCCTTCTCCCTACAGGCTCCCCTGAAACCACTCCACCTTCTCACCTTCTGAGCTGCACTGCCCCCTCTTTCCCCCTCAGGCTTTGCAGGTGGCAGCCTGGCTTTCCCGCCCCATCCCTGCCTCCCTCCCCCATTTCCTTCCCGTGCACACAGTCGGATAAAATGTATTAACATGCAGACAAAACAAACATGGAAGAGCTGGGTGGGGGGGAGGTGGGGGAGAAGGCTGGGGAGGGGGCGTGGGGGAGAGGCTGAGAGGCAGTATCATGGAGAGTGCCCCCGGCAAGCGTTCTCCTTCCAGAAATTAGAAGCATATTAAAGAAGTCCTCTGCGTGCTTGCAAATTGTTTCCTCCTGTTGGAGTTCAGAGCCTGCTTTTGGGGCTGTGCATTCTCTTGGCTAGCACTCTGACGCATGAGGAGGGGCCGGAGAGCTGCTGTGTGAAATGGCTTGGGGCCATTACACGGGCACACTGTACTCGAAGGGAAATGTTTGCGCCCCCGATGGCTCTGGATTCCAGTAGTGCTGCCTGTCTCAAAAGATCCCAAAGTCCTCCTTGGGCTGTGTATACCTTGGCATCGCTGAGCTGCAGCCACCTCTGGGGTGGAATGCAGCAGCTGTCTGGCGGCACACAGCATTGCTGCACTACAGCCCTGAGGAGAGGAAGGGACGAATGAGGTGGGGAGTTCTAGACAATGGGGTGGGCTCGTTCAGGTAGCCGCCCTGGAACTGCAGTCAGGTTGCTGGGGTTAATGCCCCAGCTCTTGCAGGAATCGTTGGGGGGTCCTTCATGGAGTGAGCAGGACCTCAGCTCTGCTGGGTCTCTGAATAAGTGCTCCTTGCATTGGAGCTCCAGTGAGGCAGAGTCTCCCACAATTGGGGGAGGGGACCCTCCTGTCCCATCCCTCAGATTTTAGTTGATTGCAAAGTCCCCAGTGGCTGCTACCCACTCTCTGTATCACCTAGCTCCCTGAAGTGCCTTCTTGATCCCAGCACAGGGACAGGCTGGGCTGAATAATCCAAGGCACAAAGACTCCTGTCAGTCCTGCTGAGAGACCCCGTCTCTCCCCAGCTCTGCCCCAGTGTTTTCCCCAGCCAGGGCATCTTTGTATCTTTGTCAGTGCCCTGCTCTCCTGTGGAGTAGTCTGGGGCTCAGGGGCAGCATCTGGTAGGATGGGAGCTCTACTGCGATAGTGCAGGGCATGCGAGTGGCAGGGGCCCAGTGACCACCAGGCTGCGTCCTCCTGTTCCCAAATTGCTATCTGCGGCTCCCCTCGGGCAGAAAGCCGGGCTGCTGGCCTGCTGCTGGCGTTGCTGTGGGGGGCATCATCCTGGAGTTACGCAAATGGCCGGGCCTTACTGAGGGCCCCACACCCATGGTGATGAGCCTGCCATGACCACACAGGATCTGTAGTGTGTGTCTGCTTCCTGGCAATGCTGGGTCGATGTCCGTGTTGCCTGAGGGTGAGCCCAGGGCAGTTCTATAAGTATTGCCAGCCCCCTCACCTCTGAGCTCCCATGACCATGGGGGGCTGGAGGCCCCCTCCCAGCCTGCTCCCATGACAATGGGGGATCTATACAGGCTTTCTCAAGCCCCCTCCCAAACAACTTTCACACCACAAACAGGGTGGGTTGCTTGGTGCATTTCCTGAAAACCTCCCCTCGGATTTGTGCTTTGGCTGGGAAGCTCACACGAGCAGCTCTAAATGTGACCCATGAAAATCCTGATGTCCCAGGGGGTGCGGGGGACACTTGGATGATGGTTCTGCTCTGTGCCCCTCTGGATTTCTGCTCCAGCCCAGGCCTCTCTCCGCTCGCCGGCCCCTCTGACAGAGAGCTGTGCCAGGCCAGCAGGCTGCTGCTGCGCTGGAGACTTGAACCTGGCAATCGAATTCCATCCCTCCCCCTGTGCTATAAATATACTCAATGCTGTCTCCCCCAGGATGGGGCCGCAGAGCGAGGGAGCAGGCGGAGTCGGTGGGAGCTCGCCCCGCCGAGCTGGGAAACCTCCCGGATGCTCTGGTAGCTGAATGCCCTGGCCTTGGCTTGTCTCTGGGGCTGGGAATGGAGAGTGATTCTGTCTGACTTCCCGAAGGTCACGGTGACCACCTCTTTCTCAGGCCCTTTGTACAGCTCCTTGCTCGGGTGTCTGACCGTGGCCAGGCCAGGCCAGCCCTGCCGTTTGGCTGCTTCACCTGTGGTGGAGTCTGGTGAATGTCTCCCTTAGGGGGCTTGGTAGAATTCTCCCCATAGGAGTTTGTGGCAATATAATACACCCTCCTCATGGCTTCCCTTCCATCTCTCTCTCTCCTGTTCCTCTCCCACCCTGTGGGTTACTGCAAGGGCTGATCCCAGCTATCCCCATTTCACTTGATGGTAGTTTGCATTTTTGTGATGCCTCTTGTCCTCAAGGATCCCACAGGGTCATACAAAGATGTACACGCAGCCCCAAAATGCAGCCACCTCTGGAGAGGAAAGTGGCTGGCCCTGCACAATGGTGAGTTTTGGGGCAATCCTCCCCTGGCAGGACCTCGCGTCAGCTGCATGGAACTCTGTAGGCCTAAGAGTGGTGAACGTGGTACTTAGACAACAAAGCCATGTGTTTGGGTGTTTGGAGCCACGTGAACAGGTTTGGCACAGAGCAGGGAAGCCAGTTTCTCCCCTCTGCTCCTTCTCCCCTCCGCACCCCACATTAGGGGCCCCCTTTCTAACTGCAGGGCTGCTGCTCTGGCGGGATCTACCCCACCCTCCCCCCTTGCCTAGGCAGAGAGCAGCAGGTGGGTGTGAGCTCTTGCCTGAAACTCCCCGCAGGGGGAAATCGAAGTGGAACTTGCAGCCTTGGATTTCCCCCCCTGGCTTTCTTGTCAGCAGGAGCGGATTCTGCACCAGGAGAGGTCACGCCCAGGCTGTAAGCTGAAACTTTTTGTCTTTCAGGTGAGAGGTGCAGCTCGCTGCACTAGCTCCCAGCCAGCAGCCTCCTGTCTGGGCTTGTCTGTGAACTTTTATCCTCTTTAAATGCGGGGGGGTGGGGACCGGGGAAAGAAGGGCTCCCCTGTGGGCCCAGCAAGGACTGACCCATAAGGCAGGAGCTGAACCAGTTCACAGGGCAGCTTCCCTTTACTTCCAGCTGTCCCTTCCTACCCCCTATGTCAACAGATCCTCCTGCCTTCCCAACTCTTCCGGAGCAAATCCTGCTTCCACCCCTGCTCCAATACATCCTAGCTAGCTTCCCCTCTTCGCTCCCCAGCAGCAGGAGGCTCTCCTGATTGCAAACCTGATTTTGCTCCAATTGTGTGGCACAGAGCTGGGGAGACCCGCAGACCGGGATGGGAGCTAGAGGCTGTTGTTCCCAATGCTTCTGCCTCTCCTCCTAGTTAATTCCGGAATGCAGGAACCCTCTCCTCTTACCTTCGCTCCAGGTGAGAATCCTCCTTCCAGTTCTGCAGCAGTAAGATGCTAGCTGACAACAGTGTCCGGAGAGATTCAGGGTCTGGCTGAGCCATACACCACCTGTGCAGGCTGGTCTCAGCCCCAATGTCACTGCAGAGGAGGGCAGCCCCAGCAATGGAGGGGCAGGCAAGATCCTTGCAGAAGGAGAGTTTAAATGCATAGCTTGAGTTAACAGTGAGGAAAGGACTTACATCCTGCAGACACTTTAGGAAGTATTTTAATTCCCAAGGAGGGTCATGGGTTGTTTAGAAGGGAGTAAGAAGATGGAAATAAGGAAAGGAGAATGTAGGCTGAATGTCAGGACAGCCTTCCTGGCTATGATCTTTATCAGGAGGTGGAACAGGCTCTCTGGGGAAGGGGTGAATACACCACTGCTTGGGTTGGTTTAAAAGCAGCCTGGACAAAGCGCTGGAGAATCAGATGCCACCGTGCACTGGCTGCTAGGCAGGAACTGTGATGGTCTATCTCTGGCTCTAGCGTCTGGGGCTTCTGGTGCAAGCAGGCTGTGTAGGGGACGGTCTCCAGTGCAATTTGAAACAAACCTGCACATGTGTCAGAAGACCCAGCTTAACATAAGAACGGCCAGACTGGGTCAGACCAAAGGTCCATCTAGCCCACTGTCCTGTCTTCTGGCTGGCCAATGCCAGATGCTTCAGAGGGAATGAACAGAACAGGGCAATTATAGTGATCTATCCCCTGTGGTCCACTCCCAGCTTCTGGCAAACAAGAAGTTAGGGACATTCAGAGCATGGGGTTGCATTCCTGCCCATCTTGGTTAATAGCCATTGATGGACCTATTCTCCAGGAACTTGTCTAGTTCTTTTTTGGACCCTGTTATAGTTTTGGCCTTCACAACATCCCCTGACAATGAGTTTCCCCAGGTTAAAAATGAGATGTATTTGGGAGCTTCTGAGATCATCTCATTCTGTATCGTGTTGTAACCTTGCCCTTGCCTGTAAATAGGGGCATGTCCAGTCTCCAGGACAAAGCTCCACTCCTAGCTTCCAACCTCATCCTTGGATTTTTCACCCTCCGTCCTCCTGCCTCCCAGTCCGGCAGCATGTTGCTAATGCTCCTCAAACACTGGCCTTTGTTCCTGTCCCCACCTCCCCTCTCTCTCTAAAGGAGGCAGAAGCTGACCCCACCATCAGGAATAGCTTCCACTACACCTGCCTCCTGAGGCCAGACTCTGAGCTGCTGTAAATCCATGTCGCTCTGTTGAAGTCACCAGAGCTACACTAGTTTCCATCCGCTAAGGACCTGGCTCCATGGCACACTATAGCTCCTATCTGCATCCGTGTTTCCCTCCCAACCTATGACTCCTAAGCAGCCGGAGATCAGACACATCATTGCTTTAATATTTGATGCAGCATCTCTTGTGCTGTTGTATCCTGCCCTTGTACAGGGGTGTGGACTCGGGCTAAATAGGTCCCTTCCATCTCTGGGGGCGCAGTTTTCCTCTGATAAAGCAGAACGTTCTCCATTACAGTCACCCTGGTGTTTGTAAGATCACACTCTCTGTATGCCTCTATTTCCCCCATGCTTATTCTCCCCCAAACGCAAGCGTTCCCTCCCTCCACTGCTGCATCTGTGAGATTGGAACCCCCCAGCGCCATGTGTATTCCTTCGTGTGCACTGACGGGGGTGCTGGTGTTTGGGGATGGAGTTTGCAGTGCCATGTATTGTTTCCTTATTTTTACCTGGATTTTTAAGGAGCGGCTACAAGAACAGGTGTGGAGCTAAAGTGAGATGAAGGCAGGCAAGAAAACTTGCTCTCAAAATAAAATATAAAATAAAATAGTGGGGGAGAGAGACTGTGATGGGCCTAACGAATAAACAGCTGGCATTGATGAATTAGATATAGTGGGTTATAGACACCCCTTGGAGCCCAGGTATCGTGCTGGCATTGCTGTACGTACCAGCTCTGACCTGTACCATCCCTGCTTTTCCAGTCCTGGGCACTCTTCCTGCACAGGTCCCGTGGTGGGACAGCTGTTCTGCAGAGAGTGCAGGTCAGGAGGTGTGTATTTGTGCACATGTGTGTGCCTGCACTACAATGTCCTTAAAGCCCCCCTTTGCATCCCCCACCCCCAAATCCTGATGTGGCCTTTGCTTAGGGCTGGTTCCTGAAGGCTGCTCAGACTCTCACTGGCTGTCCAGGGCACAAATTTGCCCCCCACAGCTGGTGATTGGCATATCTAGGTCACATGCCCTTTCCTTTGGTCATGCCCCCATCTCTGCTACCCTGATACCAGCAGGGGAGAGTTGTTCTTCACTGGCCCTGTGCTGCCAGGGGATCCCTCTGTGATGGGCTGGTCATGTCATGCTAATGTCAGAGTCTACTAGTAATACAGCACAAAGTGGTCTCACCACGTTGGTGAGAATCCAGCCCAACGCAGTGATTAAAGTAGATTGAAACAGGAACTCCTCTCTGCTTAGAGTGGAGATGGGGGAGCTAAGCTCCCCAGGCTTCCTCGCCTCCCCCTTACATGAGCTCTTGGCCCTGTGTCTGTGTTTTGAGTGGGATGTTCGGTAGGTTACTTAAGAGGGCACCTGAAGATTAAGGAAGAGAGGAGGGAGGGAGGGGAAAGAGAGAGACGGTAGGAAGGCGAAAAGTAGATGACTGTGTCTCTCTGGGGAATGGTGATGGAAGCAGGTAGTTCTCGTGGGCTGTGCTAAAACTTACTGAAGCTCCTGGGAGAATGAGAACTCCCCTAGGATGCTGGTTCCAGAGAAGGTAACTTCTCCGTTCTGAGTGGTGAGGTCACCCCATCTCATACGCACTCAAAGAGGCAGTGGGAGGCTTGGATGAGCCCCAGGAAAGAGGGTCGCCATTGGAGGGACCTGTCTGAGAAATGGGGACCTTCACGCTCAAGAGGTCTTGGTCTTGCATCTTGGTCAAATCTGAAACCTTTCTGCACATCAAGGGAAAATCTCACCCCAGCTCTTTGCGACAGCTTTCAGCTCCCCGTGCCCTCCGGAGAGCGTGCTTGCAAAGGTCAGCCAATCTCCTGACCACATTGGAGGGAGCTGATAAAGATGGCAAACTAAGCTGTGGGAGCAGAGTTTGATCCTGCGAGGCCCCTGACATTACTGGAGAACTGATATGAGGGACCTGCAGAACTTGCTGGCTTCCTGGATTTGGGAGAGGAGCGGGCCATGGCCCTGATTTTGAGGGAAGGAATCCCTTTGCCTTCTCCAAGGACAAGCTGATGTAAAAGAAGGAAAGTGACATGTTTTGCTCCAGCCTCCTTCCCCCACCCTGATCAGGTTAGGCAGCCCCACACCTCCAAAGAAAGCCCGGCATTGCTTGTTTCCCAGTTGTTGTTGTGGTCGCTGTTTTGTAAGGGCTGGGTGGAGCCTTGGATTCATCATCTCTTGCACTGTACGTCAAAGCTATGACTCGCCGCTCGCCTGCACCCTCCCTCCAGGAAATGGAGTTGCTTGGCTTGGCAAGACACTGTTTTCCCAGTGGCTACCACTCACACCATGGCCGGCCCACTCTGGGATCTTCCTCCTCGTGTCTCCAACTGGGTGGGGCAGGCCAGCGAGGAGAGAGCGCACTCCTGCTCTATCGTCTTCTGTTCCCCCCCAGCCCCAAATCCTCAGAGCTTTGACTGTGTTGTCACCTGACTGGAAGGAAAGCTCAGGGTGAGCTCTGAGGTTTCCCCACCAGTCGGGTCAGCAGGAGGAGGTGTGTGTGGATACTACTTCAGCCATAAGCAGCGATGGGAGACCTGGGCACTAACACAGGCCTGCATGTGTGTTTGTACAGCACCTAGCACCACACCGTCTCCATCCTGCTTGGGGCTTTCAGCGGCTACTATCATATTAACAGTAATGGCTGGCTGGAGACTTGGTTCCAAACCCTTGGCTAGAGCATCCTGGGTGGGATCTCCTGGGAACACAGGGCTTGCCAGACTGGATCAGCCCAGGATCTCTTCAGCCCAGCATCCTGTCTCCAAGAGGGAACAGTCCCAGTCAGCTCAGAGGACGGTCCTACAGAGGCAGCTTCCTCCTGACCCCCAATAGTGAAGCAAGAGGGTTCACCTCCCTTCCAAACCTCCCTTCTAGGACCCTCCTGCAATATTTTGCAGTAGTTGCCCGGAAAACTTCAGCGTATTCCCCCCCGCACAGTGCTGCAGGGTCCTATGCTCAGCCACGGGGGTTCCTGTGCCCCCCTGGGGTGGGAGGAAGCCTGGTGTCTCCAAGGGACGGGTGTTGTGGAGGGGAAGGCCTCAATATTTTCTCCGTGCGCTGCAAGAAGAAGAAATTCTGCTACATCCTGACCCTGTGCAGAAACGGGGAGGGGGAAGTCTCTCTCGGTCTCTAGCAGGCGTTACCCTGCTGCTCTGTAGCCCGTTTGCCGCCTTCAACAGCAGCTCCCTGACCCTGTTCCCCTTTGCCTCCTGAGCTAACGAGCTCTTGCCTGCACCTACGCTCCCCTCCCTTGGGCTTGCAAGCTCTCACATGCCCATGCTCCCCCACAAAAAACTCCTGTCCCTCCCCCCCCCGTCCCAGTGCAGTACCCACAACCGGGCACGCGCGTGTGTGTGTGTGTGTGTGTTTGGGGAGCCGGGAAGCTACACAACAGCCGCAGCAGCCTCCCTCTCCATCCCTCCCCCTTCTCTTTGGCTAACTGCTCCAATTCTGTTCTCCTTATTTGGCCACACTGCTCCCAAAGAAGGGGGGGGGGGTGCGGGTGGAGGACGGGGAGGGGGGAGCAGCGGGAGAGACTGGGTGACATCACGGGGCTCGGGGAGAGACAGGAAAAAAGTTACTTTAAAAAAAAAATAATGAATCCCTGCGCACTTGAACCAGCGGCTTGCTGCAGTTCCTTTAAAAGGAGATGTCTGTACTGGAGACCTCTAGCGCGCTCTCACAGCCCCTCTGGGAAGCCTCTAGCCGAAGGAGACACCTCTGCGCTCAGCTCCCCACCAGCAGCAGCTGCTGCCAAAAGTACACCGAGCCTGCTCTGGGAGCTGGGCAGGAAAGGGGGGAGCGAGAGGGGAGGTGAAGTTGCAGGCGCTGGTTTGAGGCCTGTCTGGCAGAACCTGTCCGGGCAGCGGAGCTTCCCCCCGGAGGCCCCCCATGGGCGCGTTGCGCCCAACCCACAACACCCAGCGACCTTTCAGGGGGAGGGTCAGGCTTATCCAAATAGACAAGTTGAACCAGAATCCCAAAGTGAGATGGGGGCTGAGTCTTTCAGAGCTACCAAAGGGATCCGGGCACCTGGCCCCCATTCAGCTCAAGAGGAATTGGGCATCCAAATCTCCTGGGTGCCGCCCAAAATCCTTGCTGGGGATTTCAAACCCTGCTCCCGTCTACAGACTTCGCTTCCAACTCTTCCCATTGCAGCCACTGGGGGGGTTGAGCCTTTGGTGGGGGCAGGCTTTGGCCCCAGAGGGTTTTGCTGGCGAGGCTGGGCTTTGGGCCATGAGAGGGCCCCCAGCAGGGGTGTCGTGCTCAGCAAGGGAGCCTAGTGCCGGCACAGGCTCTGTGTTGTTGTGCAGGGGGGGCAGACACACCAGGCTGAGCCCCCCCCCCCCCCGCATTGCCTGTGCTGTGTCCCTGCACTGAGGCCCGACTATGTTGAAATGCAGCAGGCCGTGGGGGTGGGTGGGGGGGCTCCAAGGCAGCGGCATGGCCTGCGAGTAATGGGGTGATGGTGTAACTAGCAGGGGGGCCGCAGTGAAGGGATACCCACTGCTCTAATGCCCAATATGTAGCAGCCCAGCATTTCTCATGCTGGGGGGGGGCCCAACCCAAATGGGGGGTTGCAAGAGCGGTGGCTGCTGACCGGTTGCCCCACTCTGAAGGCAGCGCCGCCGTCAGCAGCAGTGCAGAAGTAAGGGTGGCCTGGTATGGGTCATCACAGCCTGAAATATTTTCAAGGGGGAATCCCAGCAAAAAAAGTTTGGGAACCCCTGTACCAGCCCGTATTCCAGGGGTTCTCAAACTGGGGGGTTGGAACCCCTCAGGGGGTCACGAAGTTATTATATGGGGGGCTGTCAGCCTGTACCCCAAACCGCGCTTTGCCTCCAGCATTTATAATGGTGTTAAATATATAAAAACATGTTTTTTAATTTATAAGGGGGCGGTCGAACTCGGAGGCTTGCTATGTGAAAGGGGTCACCAGTACAAAAGCTTGAGAACCACTGCCGTATTCCAGCTCCATTATTTTCCGTCTTTGCATTCAAGGTGGCAGAGAGCCGCTCCCTGCCATGTGCAGTTACCCCTTGAGAGCCAGTCGCTTGGCAGCTGGCTCTTGCGTGATGGGCCGATAATTGCCCAGTAAAGCCCTGCTCTCCTCTCTTGATATGGGTAGAAGAGGGATTCAGAGTTGGGGATGGAGGGTCCTGGAGGGCTGGGCTGTGATGTGGGGCAGGGGACGTGGTCGCGTCTCCGGGGTGGAGGTTCCTATGGGCTGCGCTGTAATGTACCTGAGACCCATCTCTCCTCTGGCTTCAGTAATTTCTGTAGGGGCGTTGCTGCCAGCACTAGGGCCCCGAGCTCTGAGCGCAGCACTCCGGCAATGCACCTTGCCTCCACCTTCTCCATCCTGTCTCTGGAGCCCACCCGAATTGGTGCGCTATTGGAGCGGGGGAGGAGGGCTGTGCTCCCCTGGGCTCACTGGTCAGCGAGCGTTTAGGGCCCAGTCTGGCTCCGCGGCATTCGGCACCCCAGCCTTTTGTCTCATACGTTCACTGCTGGCATCTCTAGCAGAGGAGGAACTTCCCCTCCCAGCCCCTCTGTCCCCCCTGCTCTCCTTTGGCTGGTTGGAGGCAGTGTGCTCTAGTGTGTACGGCTGGGGGCAGGGTGTCAGGAGACATCCATCGCTGACCTTTGCTTTGTCTCCTCAGGTTGTCGAGTTGCCATTTGGGGCTCAGGGTCGGAGCCCAGAGCAGCCATCACAATAGCGTCCAACAGCTGGAACGCCAGCGGCAGCCCCGGGGAGGGGCAGGAAGATGGACAGGAGGGAATGGACAAGAGTCTGGACAATGATGCCGAGGGGGTGTGGAGTCCAGACATCGAGCAGAGCTTCCAGGAGGCACTGGCGATCTACCCCCCCTGCGGCCGGCGGAAAATCATCCTCTCGGACGAAGGCAAGATGTACGGTGAGTAAGACCAGGCCGCACTTGGTTTTAGAAGGGATCCAGGCTTGACCCAACGGACATTGCAGACACTGTGTGCTTATTCAAATATCCATCATTATGTTTGAGTGAACATCCAGTTAAGATGACTGAGAGCAGCTCACCACCTCCCTTAGAACCAAATGCTGCCCCTGCATTCCCACTCCAAAGTCCAATTAAATTGAGGATACATCCCTTCGGTTATTCTGTTTTGTCTCTGACTCCAGTTCAGGGGTAGAGTAGGGAATTTCCTTGGGTTTGCTGCCAGTGTTCGGTGGTTGGCTCTGGAGATGAAAGTCCTGTCTTTGCTCACAGAATACGTGTAGCCTGACGGAAGTGTGTGTGTGTGTCTGTCCAAGTGGGGATAACGGGTGCCCGAGATGGCAGTAGCTGGGGGCTCAGGATTGAGATGCAAGCACGGGGGGAGCCCAGACCTTGACTAGCAAAGCAGGTTGGGTCAGGATTGAGGTCGATCAGCAGAGCAAGTTGGGAGCCTATTGCTGGGGATGCGGTGGGTGGGTCGGGACTGAGCTGCCTTGGGAGAGCTGTGTGGGGCGGGTTCTGCAGAACCTGAGGCTCTGATGTTCAGTCTCTCGCATCCAGTAGATGATTGAAATCCCCCTGTGTCAGCCCTCGTGTTCTGACCTCATCTGGGTGACTGCTGGCTGGCGACGGGAGTGGAGGGTGGCAGAGAGAGAGAGAAGGTAAAAGTGAGTTTCTGAAGGGGAATTGCTCCTCCAGGCTCAGCCCCCAGATGCCCCAAGCCTGGACGTCTCTGACACGGAGGCATTAGGAGCTCTTGGTATGAGCGGTGCCTTCCCCTCTGCCCAGTCACTTTCCAAGGCTTGGCCCTTGCTGTCTGCACCGGGGCACTAACCTAATGTCTCAACCACAGTATTTTGGGCCATGTCCCTACCAGCCTGTGGGGACACAGAAAGGGAAGCCAAACTGGGGCAGGGGTGGTGGCCCTCTTGGAATGGCTGAGACCTGTCAAGTGGTGTTGAACTCTGTTCCCCATGCTGAGGATCCACAGTCTCTGTGACATCTCTCCCTTCTCTCACTCCCTCCCTCCCTCTTTTTTTTCGCTCCCTCCCTCCCTCTCTCTGCTTTGCCTGCCTGACTGGTTTGGTGAAGTTGCAGCCAGAGAGAGGCTCTGCGCAGGGAGTCCACACACCTGGGGCTGGGCGTGAAAGGTGGTGTGTCTAGCCTCTCGTGCAGGTCACAAACAAAACACTTCCTTCTGCTTCTGAGGCTCCTTCGGCACCACCTTTGGATTTGTGTTTTCAAACTGCGGCTTGGCCTAGAAGTTCCCCCTATGTCGATGGTTTCCCCAGCTCTGAATTTTCGGGGCCACAACCTGAGGGGAGCTAACTACATTCCCAGAGCCTTCTCCTTCCCCCACGTCTCCATTCAAAGCTCCTCTGCTTCCATTTCCAACCCAATGGGCCACATTCATCCAAAAGAGTCATGGATTTGGCCTGGTGTCTCCCACTAGAACAGGGTCGCCTTGTCAATACAGGGTCTGGCCGAGGGAAGTCTGTACCCACTGATGGCTCTGGGGTAGTGGGGCCCGTCGCCTCTTGGGTTCAACTTTAAATACGTTATTGGTGTGACAAGAGAGGCAAGTGTGCCCAAGTCAGCACATTAAGCATCTTCAGCTGGAAGCAGGAAGCCTTGTGGATACAGGTACCTGCCTCCACCCATTGACGGTTTAGGGGGTTAGGATGCAGTGCCCACGCTCCAGTTTCCATTGCTTTGTTGGCGTGACAAGCTAAACAAGTGCTTGCCTGAGATGAGAGTGAGTCTGCGCCGAGGATGGGCCAGCAGTTGGAGTTCGGCCCAGGTCGGTGGCAAGTGTCTTTGTGCGGTGAGTTGGGTGACTCTCAGCCCAGTTCCTGGCAGGTCAGTTGTCCACATCAGCACCTTCGCAACTGGCACCTTCACGGGTGTTGTCAGCGGCGAGGCTATTGAAACTCCGCTCCCTTCGAGACGGTCCTTCCAATGCAGACGCGGGATGCTCCTGCAGTCTTTAGGGTTGTCAATCCAGGACTCTTCTCCAGCACTAAAAGGAAGTCCAACCCCGTTTCCAGCATCCTCTGCTGAGATCTCTCAAGTCTCAACGGCTCAGCACAAGGTTGGACTTGCTCAGTGCTCCAAGGAAACGCAGGGAGCTGGTGGGAATGGCACCAGTATTTCAGTATGGGCCACTCTGAGCCCCTGTGCAATGCGAGAGGGGGGATATGCTACTGGAGCGGGGCCTTTCTAATGAAATGGAAAATAGAGGTTTAAACCCCCTCAAACTGTTCTGGGCTTTCTGCCTCCCTCGCTGCTGATGACTAGAGCTGTGTGTAAACACCCATGGTCTCCTCCTTCTCTGCTCCGGGCTGAGTCCTCCCGTGATGTCACAACTCAGTGTTTGTGACCTCAGACCTGTCTCCATGGGAATGGACTGTCATATTATAAACACTGTGTTATGACCTCAGAGGATGACTTATGGAGGTGGGGAGGAACACTGTCTAATAGTGGTTAAGGTACAAGACTAAGCTTCAGGAGATCTGGGTTCTGTTCCCAGCACTGCCACCCACTCTACCTCAGTTTCTCCCATCCTTATAATAGCTAGAATACCTACTTTACACTTAATGTGCTCGTCTCTGTAGAGCACTTTGGAATCCTGGGAGGATGCTAGAGAAGGGCTAAGGATTAGGATAGTTTTATATTGATCATATTCTGAGAAACTGGGCACAACTCTTACACCCGATCAAAACTGGCCAATCACGTCTTTGTACCAATCCCTCTGGAATCAGCACTGAGCTGAAGGGAATTGCAGACTGCTGGTAATGCCTGACCTCTCTCTCTAGTTGCAAAAGACCCTAAAGCACCTTACCAATTGGGCACAGAGCACTCATGAAATGCAGCCACCTCTGGGGAGGGGGACAGTCGCCAGCACACTGCCTTTTTAAGTTCTTCCCTAAGCATTGGCCATTCCATTAACTGCTCCCCTCCCGTGCACTGGTCTCACTGGCTCTCCACGCCTCTCCCCCTGTTCTCAGATCTTCCTGCAGCAAAGCAAGACTTCTCCCCACCCCTGCTCCCAAGATTCTGGACCACCCAAAGGGACCTGCTTCGCTACACCGCCTTTCAGCCCTTGCACCCCTGCTCCTCACTCATGCCACCCAGCGGGGGCCCTTCTAGCCCAGGGCATCAGGGACGGAGGCGCGGGGATTCCAAAGCGGGTGCATTGTTTGGATTTCTCTGGGAATAGTTGGAGTGCCGCTGGGGAGCTTGGCCTCCACTCAACAAACCCAAGTGTGCAAACTGGTTTTTCCAGCCCCTGGGAGACATCTGGCAGTTGCTTAAAGAGACAGCAGCCCAGTTCTGCTTTCTTCTTCCACGCTGCCTCACTTGGTTCAGAAACTGATTTTCACCTTCTTATCTCGCTGCATCCCCCCCACACACACTTTCTCTCTGCCTCACCCCCTCCCCACTTCCGCTCTCTTTTGTAGGCAGTGTTTAGAACTGGAGGCAGGGCTGCAGGGAACCTTCCTAGTCTCCCTCCTGGAGGAGAGAGCGTGGAGGGGGTCTGTTGAACCGAACATACAGTGGGCCCCGGTCTGCCTCTAGTCTGGGAGGGGGCTCAGAATAGCCGGGCGAGCTCATAGTCCTTGTGCACCCCAATCCGCCTGCAGGAGTGTGGCTTGGGGAGGTTGTGTGCTTTCCTACCCCAATCCTAGTTCTTCTGGGAGAGGAGGCATTGAAACCACCATGACCCTTGCCTCTGATCTTTAAATTGTGATGTGAGGATGTCAGTTACTCAGCCAGACGTGAGGGGTCTATTACAGGAGGGGGTGGAAGAGATTCTGTGGCCTGCAATGTGCAGAAGGTCAGAGTAGATGATCATGATGGTCCCGTTCTGGCCTTCAGGTCTATGATCTGCGTGGCCTTGAATGAATCCCTGGGTTTGTGCTTCCCCATTTGCCTGGTGGGGCTGTTGACCCCTTTCGTGGGCGTTATTTCCAGCCTGTATGAGCGCCCTGTTTGACCCCCTGACAAGAAACCCCATGGAGAAGCCAAGGCTCTCCATGCTGGAATAGTGGAAGCAATGACAAATGAGTCATTGGCTGAGCATAATCCAGGGGGAAAGGGGGGTCCTCTCCACAGGAGAAGGGCTTAGCTCACACCTGGCGCAGGTTCTCCAGGTCACATAGCCCCAGAGGGCTCCCTGAACCAGGGCTGGGTCAGCCGTGACCAGAGGGAGACTAACCCCAGCAGAGCCAGGGAACCCCACTGTTTGTCTGGGCAAAGGGGGTGCTGTTCATCTACTCTTACCCCATTGCCTTTTGTTCCTGCCCAACCTGCTTACCTCCCAGTACTCCAGTATCCCACTAAGAGAATACTCTAGTATTCTCTACCACTAGCCCCAGACTCTCCATTGGAACCAGTAACGTCGTGGACCCTTACTACAGCATTCAGTAGTATTTTCTTCTCTGAGGATTTCTGCAGTAACATCCGCTCCCAACAGCTTACATGAGTCTCCCTACAGTATTGCTGGCCGTTGTTAGCTGTATTACAGTAGGGCCTAGAGGTCCCAGCTGAGACCGGGACTGCTTTGTGCTGGGCCCTGTACAGACACGCAGTATGAAGCAGTCCCTGCCCTGAAACACTTGCAATCCCCTGCTGTAGCATTCTTTCCTTGGGATGCCACTGTGCTCTGACAGGATCAGAGCTCTTGCCGGCGATGGGCCTAGACAGGACATGGCAGGGCATTCTGTAGCTTCCCTGGGTGAGACTTTCTCCAGCCCACCAGCATGGCTACCTATCCAGGCAGGCATTAGAGATGGGATTTTCCAGAGGAATCCCAGAGCATTTTAGCTCTGCTGTGGTACTTGCAGGGTGGGGGTGTTCTGATTGCAGAGGGACTGAGCTCCCAGCATAGAGAAGCAGAGGGAAGCGGTGGAAGGGGGGCAACCTTGACCTCTCGTAACCTCTAGCATTTGAATTTGTAGCCAGGCTGCGAGCATGGGGAGACAGTGGAGGGCCGGGGCTTGTTGGGCAAGGGGTGTCTCTCAGGGTTGTTGCCAGGAACTCAGGGAGCCTGCGCCTTGCCCCCAGACAGCAGGTGTAACTTGAGTTGGACTCGGCCAGGGCTGGTATGCTGCGGCGCGTGGATTGGCTGGAAGGTTGTCCCACTAGGTTATTTTTAACAGAGCCGTCCAACTGGTTCACGTGGTGGTGTCAGGGGAGAGGAATTTGGGGAATGTGGTAATTTGGAGGAGGGACGTGCCCTCCTAGAGGGAATGGCACAACCTCTGGTGAATCACGGGGCCGGGACAGCCCTGCAAAGCCTGCCAGTACCAGAGAGTGAGAGAGCAGGACCCTTAGCTACCTGGTACCATAGAGACGGCGAGGGGGGGCATGCACAGGGGCCTTCCTGCTGTTCTCAGAGACAGACACGCACAGACTTAGCTACGCAGGTACCATAGAGACAGTGGGGCCCACACAGAGCTGTCCTGCTGGTACCACACACAGGGAGCAGAGAATAGGGTTAGTGTGCGCTAGTACCAGAGAAAGAGACACACGCAGCTCCATGGTACAACAGAGGGTGCACACACAGCTATGCAGAGGGAGGAGAGTTACCCACAGCACAGTTAACCACAGGGTGCTGGGGGGCGCCAAGGGAGAAGTGACACATGCTGTTAAAATAGAGGTGAGGGGAGAGGACGCACCGGGCGAAAGGGAGACCCACACAGTTGCAAAGCTCAGTCCCAGAGGGGGAGACCCGCTCACAGTGCTTGGGGAATGATGACCCCTTGAGGCCTCTGCAAACTTCCAGAGCACCTGGAAGAGGCTCCCACTGCGCAGAGAACCCTGCGATGGCGGGGCCAGAGGTGGACTGTTAATACCCACTGAAAATATTCCAGTGTCCCATGCCCATAGTGCACCGTCTGTGCTGTGCCCCACTGCGGGGCGTGGGCTGCCCCATATGGCTACGCTGTGTTTGTAGTTCCTTGAGCCGTGCTCAAGACTGGGAGGATGGTGGGGATATAGGAGAGCTGGTGTGTCCCCACAATGGGAGGGCGGGAAATACAATCACCTCACATTGACCCACTCCACCCCACAGTCCTCCCCTCCCGGCAGGCTCCTGCTGTACATTGTAGGACTGTAGGACGCCTACTGACCCCGAAGTCCCTCTCCTCCACTGGGGTCACTTTTTCTTCTTTTCTCCCCACCCCACCCCTTGTCCTCCTTTCTCCACCCTCCTTTTCCTCTCATCTTTGCCCCCGTGCCTCTACGCTCGGCGCTGCCCTCTCCTCTCAGCATCTCCTCCCTTGCCACGCTTTGTCCAGATCCAGGGATCTTCAGGGTTAGCTCCATTGCTCTCTCACACACCCTGCCGCCCCTCTTCTGCTTCCTCCCATGCCTCCCACCATGCTGTGGGGCCAGGCCTGCCTGGAGTGCAGCCTCTTCAGGTCACTAGGCCTCCCTGCTAGGCCAGGGCCCACCATGACTCTGGATCCTTCAGGTTGCTTGTCTCCCAGGTCCTGGCCTAGCTGTAACCCCCAGGCTCTTGTGCTCTGACAGCCCACCGGGGCGTCAAGAGTGAGATCCACGCTGCCAGGGTGAGCAGGTGGGCACCTGCCATGTCCTTCCAACAGCACCTCTCCAGGGCATAGCTAGCGTTGGGCACCAATAACAACCGGGCAGCAGCCGCGCCTTGTGAGGGGAGCGATGCAGAGGCCGAGAGAAGTGGCGTCTGGGGCGCTCGGGGTTGGAGGGTGGAAGAGCAGATCTCAGACCCCGGGGGTGAACAAGAAGGGAATGGCGGCGTCAAGCTAGGTACTTAGCAGTTGTTCCCTGATGACTCTCCTTGGGCTGCGTTTCTTTCTAATGTGCAGTTTGCAATGGAGAGGCTGCAAGGGGAAATGCATCTAACAGTGCCAACGTGCCAGCCCTCCAAGGGAGCAGCCTCACCGGGCCCCTCAGATAGTGTGGGGAGAGGCTGAGGGCTGGAATCTCCTCCTCTCCCTCACATCTTTGGGGTAGCCCAGTAGGTACAGGCAGGTCAGGCTGGGCCTCGGCCCACCTGATTCTGTGTGGCTAGAGACTAGGAAACCAGAGCCCCTGGTTGTGGGCGTTTATGGGAATGCAGGATTAGCTACAGCTGCCTTCTAAGGGGAAGTAGTCCAGCCATCCCCTGTGGGGGCCAGTGTTAACCCAGGGCGCGGGGAATCACTCCAGCTGTTCCCTGTGGGGAGCCCCATTACTCCCAGGCAAGCTTGCCTGTGTGTGTGAGGGAAGAATGGCCGAGTGGATGGGCCACTGGGCTGGAACTCAGGAGACAGGAGCTCTGTTCCTGTCCTGCTGGCTGACTTTGGGCAAGTCACTGCCCTGTTTGTTGTGCCTCAGTTTCCCCCATCTGTAAAGTGGTCTCACAGGGGAAGTGAGGATTGGCTAATGCCCCTCACAAACTACAGTGAGGGCACCAGGGTGGCATGCTTCATCCCACCATATAGGGGGCGTGCTAGCCCCCATTGGTATGAGGGCCTGCTCAGGTCACCAGTAAGAGGGCGCGTGAGTGCTCTGGGGGCAAAAGGGGGAGGGGGGTCTGCCCTACCCCCGTAAGGGGTTGCACCCCCCTCAAGGGTCAGGGTCCGTGCTCCAGCTGCTCTTTCTGGAGGGAGCATTGTTACTCCCACATGTGGAGCCTTCCTTCTCTTGCCCTCCCCGGGAGGCATGGGACGCAGCGCAGCACCTGGCGCTGTCTGTCGCCCTGCGGCTGGCGGGATTTGCAGGGGCATGAGGAGGGGGCGAGGGGCGCTCGTGCTTCTTCCCTTACAGTGTGAGGCCTGTTTGGAGAGCCCCTCCCCCTGCCCCCAGAAGGCGTGGGGCGTCCGGCGCTGCTACAAAAGTTGTTTGGCTTTTTGACTTTTTTTTTTTTTTATCCTAAACTAGCTCCAAGGGCATTTCGACTAGCTCCAACCACCACCATCTGGTCCATTAAAATAAATCTGGCATGCTTCCCCACCCCCACATCGGTTGGGGGGGGGGGGGGGGGAGGAGAGAGAAGAAAGCTCCCAGCTGCTCCGAGGGTTGAATTTAGATTGGCCACAGCTGGCCTGTAAAATGTGGAGCAAAAGCACTTCTGCTTCGGATTAGGCCGAGGATGTCGGGCAAGGCTGTTTAAAAGGCCAGCACTGCTGGAAATGCGGATTGGGCAATGGGGGAAAATGGGGGGCTTGCCAATGTGACTCACATCTGAACCCAGATCCCATTTCCGCAGCATGTAGAGTTGCCCGTTTCCCTCCCGGGGGGAGGGGAGGGAAGGGAAGGGAAGGGGTGTCTCTGAGAGCAGTGTTCCCAAAGCACCAGGTTCCCGGTGGAGCGAGCACAGAAAGCTCTCCTGCCCCTCTTCGCAGTGTCCTCCGAGAGCGGTGCGGGAGGGAAGGAATCCCGTCCCGCAGATGCAAAATGGGAGGAGTTTCTGGGTGTCCCATGTCTGCGCCCAGCTCTCTGATCGGCACAAACCGCCCGCCATTCGGTGCGTGCCGTCAATCGGAACGGTCCCTCCATTGTGGTCATTTCATTCTGTCCTGGCCCCTTTCTTCCCATTAACGCTGTCACCCGGGCTCTCACAGACCCTTCCAGCCTGCCCCACCAGCTGGCTCAGTCTTGCCTTGACAGCTGCCAGGACAGCACCACCTTCTGGCAAAGCCTTGTCACTTGACATGTGGCTTGGAGAGAAACCTTGGTTAGGCCAGGGCTGGGATGTGGGGGGAAGGCTCCACTTGGACTAGGGAAGAGAAGTGTTTGAGTATCGGGGGCAGGGCAGAGGACCTGGCAAGATGCTCCTGCTTTGATCTTGTTCTTACTCTGTTCTTAGTCTTGTTCTTACTTTGGCTTGCTCTAGGTCGCAATGAATTGATAGCGAGATACATCAAGCTCCGGACGGGGAAAACACGGACGAGAAAACAGGTAAAAAAACCCTGCTTTACTTTATTTGAAGAAAGTGTCTGAGTGTGAGACCTTTGGCTGATAGACTCGACCTCGAGGACAGTGCTGGGAGTCTGGCTCGCTTCGCTCGGCTTGTCGTTGCGCCCTGGGAGGACGAGGAGGGACTGTGTGGCAGTCCGGATGCCTGGGTTCCACTTCCAGCTCTGCCGCTGGCTTGCTGCGCGTCTTACGTTTCCCCTCGCTGTGCCCCTTTTTCCCTATCAGTGTAATGAGGATTACGCTGAGCTGTGTCATGGGGGAGGTTATGGGGCTCGGATACGGCTAGTCAAGCTCTCTGGGAGCTGCTATAGCCCAGCAAAGGGAGGGATAGTGATCGTTGAGACCCCCACCACCACCCCACTGCTTATCGGATGCTTGAGGTCCAGGAACTGATCTGTTCCTGCACAGTCGTCTTATCTCCTCCCGTGGGCTTCAGCTCGCTGGGCAAGCGGGGCTGGGTGAGCCTCCTGTACACTGTGCCTGCCAGCGTGGCACTCTATGGTCCTCTGGGTGTGGCCAGGCCAACTAGAGATTGATGAGTCTCCTGCAGCAATGGCTAACAGCCTCTTTTAGCTGGTGCAGTAGAGGCTCTTGTGCTAAGATCCCGCGGTTCCCGGCTGCTGACGTCCCACCGTGAGGTGTCAAAACCCCTGGAGTTTGGGATTCCGTTGGGATCGGCCCTCCGGTGTGTGCTTCCATAGCCCAGCGTCGCCCATCCCTGAGCCTCCTGAGAGTCCCGATGGGCCCAGCCACGTCGCAAGAGCAGCCCTCTGCATGGGGCAGCGACATGACCGCCTCCCCTCCTGGGGGGAGCTGTGATGGCGAGTGGGGCATAGGGAGTGTTAATTGAACCTTCAAAAATCATTTGGTATGGGGTTTGGCTTGTGATTGGGCCTAGGGCTCATGGGGTCTTCCTGTTTTATACACACCCGGCCCTATCGCTTCTGGAGGAATCTGGGCCTGAACCCAAACACCTCTAGTTTCAAACCTGGATCTGAATTATGCACATCGCCCCTTTCTTCCTACTAGGCCAGGCCAGCCTCCAGCTCTGAACGGTCACTGGTGTGTGAGATCTCTAGTGAAATCCTGCGTCTTTCACCCCTCTCTTCTAGATCCAGTTCTAGAGCCCCTCTCTGCCAGTACTCTTTACCAGGACAGGGGGCACTTGTGTAACCCAGGTGCCTCAGATACCCCAGTGCTGATGCACTAGAAATCTGTCCTGTCAGCCGTGGGCATGGGCAAAGAGCTCTCTCCCACCCCCACCAGAAGCTCAGACTGTTGTAAGGCTCAGTAGCGGGGGAATCATAGAGCTCCTTGTTCCCACTGGCTACCTGCATCCCCTTCCTCCAGCCAGCCCCATGCTCCTTGCCCCCATTCATTGTATTGGGTGAGGTGTGCAGAACTGGGGACTAGCGCCAGGGCAGCATTGAAAATCAGCTGGCAGTGAATTACATCTGCTGTGGGAGCTCTGGGGTGTTACCTGCCTCGTGGCACCAAGGGAGCAGGGGAGTCTTGTATCCATTTCCATGACCGTGTCTGTGAGTGCTTCTGGACCAGTCCAGGGACGGAGCTGATTGTCCATAAGCCTTGAAGAGGCTCTTTTCATTTGCAACAGGTCTGGTTGCCAACAGCCATCCCGCTGCTCCCCATGCGAGAAAGTCCCTCTGGCTATGTCCAGTGCATGCACTGTGATGGGATTAGAAGAGCGGGTCACTGGTGCTGTGACTGGCTATGGTTTGTAGCGGGGTTCCTGCCAATGTGAGGGGGAAAGGAACTTGGAAATATGACTTTTGCTCCCCGCTGGCTTGTGACAACAGGTAGCTCTAGACTGGCTGGCAAGAGGAGCTGTGATGGGGGGCAGGACAGTCTAATGAACTGGGATTTAGGAGACAAGGGTTCGATCCCCAGCTCAGACACAAACACCTTGTGCAAATCATTAATCTACACTTGTGCCTCAGCTCCCCATCTGTAAAATGGGAATAACAGCACTGCTCTACCTCCCAGGAAGGATAAAATCCATGAGTGATTGCTACTGCATTGATGGGGGCAGTATAAGCACCGTAGATAGACATATTGATTGATAATAAGGTGCTTGGATCCTACTGGGGGGAGGGCTGTCTAGAGACACGGATAGACTGAAGGCCACATTGGCGCCATGTAGTAGAACTTTTCCTGTGTGTTAAATGTTTGAAATGATCCCTTGAAAACTTATCCCTTGAAAACTTATCTGGGCTTGGCAGTGGGGGGGAGGGGGCAGGGGAAGATGCCGCTCGAACGGATGAATAGAGGGGAATTTTGTTAGGGAGCGTGCAGCCCTCACTGGGTCTCTCTGGAGACAGAGGTTTGAACCAAGAGCAAACTGAACCTGGTGATCTCCATCAGAAATGTTCCTCCATGTGCCAAAGGCACCTCGATGCACAGCAGACAGTCTCTGCGCTGAAGAAGCAGCCTAGGGGCTGGGACTAGATGCAAGAGAGCAGGATGTAGGGGGCAGCTGATGGTCAGAAGGGAGCATATGGGAAATGACGCCACTTTGCTGCACAGACCTGCTCCAAGGCTGGATTCAGTGTCGCCTGCTCCGTAGCATGACACAGATGAGGCCGAAATTTCCAGCTCTGGGTGACCCAAGAGAGGTTCCTAACTCCCCACTTGATGCCCGCTTCCCCTTGAATGCTCTCTTTAACCTGTATTAAGTGCATATCTGTTTCACCGGGTATTTAAGTGTGATGCTCGGAGTACCTTTCCCCAGCCTGGAGAAGAGCTCTGTGTGGTTTGGAAGTTTCTCTCTCTCACCAACAGAAGTTGGTCCGATAAAAGCTAGCACCTCGCCCCCCTGGGACCAACACAGCTATAACGACACTGCACGCACCTGATTTTCCAGGGTTGACAGCTCTCAGTGACCTCAGTGAGGGTTGTGGATTCTCACAAAAGCAGCCGCCTTTTATTTAAATGCCCAGACTTGGGGCTTGTCTACGCTTGACAGCGCTTCCGTGTAGACACTCAATGATGCCAGGGGTTCTGTCAGCATAGTTAATCCATAAGAACGGCCAGACTGGGTCAGACTAAGGGTCCATCTAGCCCAGTATCCGGTCTTCCAACAGTGGCCAGTGCCAGGTGCCCCAGAGGGAATGAACAGAACAGGGAATCATCAAGTGGTCCATCCCCTGTCGCCCATTCCCAGCTTCTGGCAAACAGAGGCGAGGGACACCATCCCTGCCCACCTTCCCGAGAGGCAGTAGCTAGGTCGATGGAAGAATTCTTCTGTCTGCCAAGCACTGTCTACACCAGGGGTCAGGGGCATAACGACATTGCCCCGGGGGATGGATTTTTCCCAGCCCTGAGTGACGTAGCTGGGTCAACTTCACTTTTTTGAGTGAACCTGGCCCTGAAAATTTTTGCCTATGTTTTTCCTCCTCTTTGCACAGCACAATTCACAGAGAGGTTGGGGAGCCTGCCGGAGTCTGTTTGAGCTCCTGCATCTTCCATGGAATTATTAGCTATGCTGCAGTTGCAGGGCCATATTCCGCCAGGCATGGATTGGCATGGCCATGTGGAAGGGCAAAATTTGCCTTTCAGAAACTCCCTCCATGACAGTGACGCACGAGAAGGAAAGAGCCCGGGCTGAGTGTGCTAGTCTGGCGGTTAGAGAAACCATCTCTATGTTGGTCAGATGTGTGCCCCCTTTGCTTAGAAGCTGCCAACAGCCTTGGCGTCCACACCACCGTTGGTTGCAGAGTTAGAACCACACTGCAAAATGAAACGAGAGGGGTGTGCTTGCGGGGCACATGCCGCTCTGTGGGTCAGATCCTCGGCTGGCCTAAACCGGTGTAACGTTTACACCAGCTGAGGATCTGGCCCAATATTTTTGGCCACTGGTGCTCGCGTTCCATAGGAGGAGTGCTAGTTCTCCAGAACCTCGGCCAGGCCAGGAACCTCCGCTGACCCCCAGGCTGGCCCCGTGTATCTCGAGCGCAGCGGAGTGCGGGATCATGTCTTCATTCTCTTTGTGTTTTCCTTTTTGAACGGCTTGGCGGGCATTAGGTGTCCAGCCATATACAGGTTCTAGCTCGGAAGAAGGTGCGGGAGTACCAGGTTGGCATTAAGGTACGTTGGAGACCCTGCCCATGCGTCCGTGGTGTGTGAGCATGGGGCAGCCCCTCTCCTTCCTCTCCTCTGCTCTGGTTGACGGCTCTGCTGTTTTCCCCTCTCCTTCTGCTTTCTCTCTGCAGGTCTCTAGCCACTTGCAGGTTCTAGCCAGACGGAAATCTCGCGAGATTCAGTCCAAGCTGAAGGTACGCGCTCCCCGGCTTCCCCCCACCTCCCGCTTGCCCCCGAGCAGTGGCCGTGCTGACAACTAACACACTCAGCTCTGTGGTGTGCTGCTTTCTCTTTCCTTTTTATGTCTTTCCCCGACTCCCTTCGTTCCTGGAACCAGACACTCCCTGGGGAAGGGGTGGCAGGAAGAGACTGCAACAGGATCTCTCCAGCTGGAGAGTCTAGCTAGGAAGCTCCTGAGGTCAGATAGAGGCCTCCCTGGAGAACCTCCTCCCGTGTGCCCTTTGCAGGATGGTGAGCGCTCTGCCCATGTTGGGACCTGCTTTGCATGGAGCGGGGAGTGTAGGGTTGGTAGGTTGCAAGGGCTGGCCAGAGCCTGAGTATCCCAAAGGCAGTAACATAGCGAGCAAGGCTCTTAGGCTTTCCCCTTAGTGCTCTTCCTCCTTCCCACAAGCTCTTGTGCTGGGCAAGGCTCTGCATGTTTCCCTGTAGCTGGGAGAGTCAGGGCCTCCCCCAGGCTGCAGAGATGCATCAGAAGTTGGCCACTGCAGGACCGTGAGGGAGCAGTGCAGGCTGGAGCCTAACCTAGCTAGGTGCTGCTCCAGACGAGTTTAGTAGCATTGGGCTAGGGGGTCAGGACAGCATGCTGGGCACCTCCCCAGTTGAAGCCATAACGTCCAAGGGGCGGGAATGAGATGCAGAGCCCACACCTGTGGCTGAGGCTGGGGGCTCGGAGCAAGGGGCTTTGCAGGGTGATGCTCCCCCAGCAGATGCTGATGCTCATGAGTTGGTCCCATGGCCGTGCAGAGTGATGCTGTCCCAGCTGGTTCTAGTGCACTCAGGCTGCGTGGGCCACTCTGGCCCAGAAGGTGTTGGGCTGCTCAGGCTATGGGGCCCGCACACTGTGACGCTGCCCCCCACCCCTCCCCATAAGGAGACACGGGGGTGTTGGGGCCTGTGCTTCTAGTCTGTAGGGGGACAGTTGGGCTGTGGGACCAGCACAGGGAGATGCCGGGTGGGGGATATTTGAGCCACAGGGCTCATACGGTGGGGCGTTCTCGCTAGTGCAGGGATACTCAGCCAGGAGCTTTGGGGGCTTCCCATGGAGACCCTGCTCCAGTTCATTCTGGCTGCCTACAGGTCATGCTAGGGATCCAGGAGCCAAGGGAGCAGAGCAAGGATAAAACTGGAATGTTGTCTCTTCTCTGGTTGGCTTTTCTTTCTCTCCTTCCCTCTTTCTAAGTGGAGTTTGACTAACCTTTCAGTAACCGTTTCCACTGTGTGTTCTCTGTATTGTTGTTTGCTGGGTGCCAGAGGCACATGTGGGTGGGGTGGTGTCACAAGGCAGGGTGCGGGGAGGGGTTTTGCAACTGAAGCTGAAACGAAAGTTCTCATCAGGATGTTCCTCCTTTGGTGGTTGTTGTTCATTTTGTTTTGTGGGAGCCCCACCATCGGGGCCCCATTGTGCCAGGCACGGCACACGTGCACACGCTTAACTAAAAGACCCTGCCCTGAAGAGCTCGAGTAGGAGACGAGAGACAACAGGTGGATGCCGCAAACAGAGGGGAAGAACGCACCATAATAGTGCAATAACTATGATTAGCCTGCACGGCACAGGGGCCACTCCCAGGTGACGGAGAAATCTCTCTGCTGGTCCATATGCATTTGTTTGTTCCAGTACCCTCTGTCTTCCTGTCCCATTTAACAAGTCCAGGCAGAAAATCCCTGTAGAATTTAATAGGGAATTCTGTCCCTACTGTAGAGTCTATAGGATTGTTCAAAAGAACCTAGAGAGAGGCTCTGGCTTGCTGTTAAATTCTAGTATAGGGTTTGGGAGTCATTTCTATAGCTCCCTATCAATTTAGTCCCTATTAAATTCCATCTGACTTTTCCATAAGGACAGTAACTCCTCTGCCCCTGGGGACTCTCAGTAACTGGTGCGGAAGGAGGCTGTACTTAACAAGCCCTGCTTACTCCGTTACAAGGGGCACTTGAGGGCAATTTTGAAAGGGCCAACAGGGCCTCTGTGTGGAACAGCCGTATCTCCATTTTGTGATCCTCTTTGAATACAGCCTTTCAGTTCTCACTATGCCTCAAACGTGTGTCCGTGCACATTGATTTTATGCTCCCCACGTACAGGACTGTGTAATATTGATTTTTAAAATACATCCATCTCCTGAGTCTCTGGGGGCTCTTAAAATTGGTTCAAAATGAATTGGCCAATCAAGCCTCAAGTTAAGCTCTGAGGCGGAAAAGCAATATATGATCTGATGATCAGGGCATACATATGTAATAAGCACACTAAGACAGTGGTTCTCAAACTTTTTTACTGGTGACCCCTTTCTGATTGCGACCCCCCCCTTATAAATTAAAAACACTTCTAAATATATTTAACACCATTATAAATGCTGGCGGCAAAGCGGGGTTTGGGGTGGAGGCTGACAGCTCGTGACCCCCTGAGGTGTCCCGACCCCCAATTTGAGAACCCCTGCGCTAGGATGACCACAGATGTGCTGGGAAAGATTGCAGAACCCTCTGTTCCTGCTGAGTGAGCCAAATAGTTATTGCTAAAAGGAAACCTTGCTCCTTTTGCCAGTTGCCTCATATAAACACACAGACATCTAGGGACAGATTTTCTAGTGTTCCGCAACCATTGCACTGGGCCCGTCTGAAAATGTGGCCACTTCGATTTCCTGGTTTTAACCCTCTCCCTCCTATGGCTCCTTCCCAATGACCCTGGAGCTGAGCATGATAAGCAGAGGTTATTTTTGACGCCTGTTTTCTCGTTTCACTTTGCCAGCTTTAAAACTTTTAAGAGATGGTGAATGGGAAAGGCTTGATTATATTCAAAACACAGAAGATCCAATAGCCCAAATGAGGATCTATGTGCAGGCCTGGAAATTCACAAATCAATCCGTTGTAAAACAGCTGAGAATCATTTCCTCCTACTCATCCCTTTAAATCCCCTCTACCCAGCACTCTTCCCGCTCCTATCCCCGCTCAGATCTACATGTGCACATCCACCCAGTTCCCAACCAAGTACATGGTTTCCACCTTCACCACCCCCACTATAAAATTGTTCCAGTGCCCCTGTGTGCATACAGCCATGCACATCTCGTTCCCCGCCTTTCTGCTGTGTGCACATATAGAACCGTTGCTGGTGCATACGTCACACACGTACATGTGTGAGCTGGGTAAGGTTGCTTCGTGCCCAGCCAGCCCGGGGCTCCCTATCCACAGCTTCACGTACGAGTGCAGCCTATTCTGGTATTTCACTGGCGGCCCGTGCGCTACTCAGTGGGGCCTAACTGAGAAGAGGTTACCAGCCCGCACGGATCTGTTGTGCCCATTCCCAGGGAGACCAGGTCCATTAGAAACCACCCAGGTTTAGATCTGGTTTGTTTCCAAAGTCAAACCCGTCTTTCCTTGGTTCTTCGAAGGGTCAGTATGTTAATGACTCCTATAAGGGTGCAGACGAGCCTCTGCTCTGGGATTGTTGCAAACATACTAACCGTTGCTATTCCTTTCTTTTACGTACAGGCCATGAACTTGGTAAGTAGTGCTTGAGTTTGCAGTTACTTTCTTTAAACTTCTCTTTATCCCTTTAATATTCCCTGGCCCTCTCCCATGGACTGAGGACCCCCCCCCCCCCCACAAGGAAAAATCCCTGGTATCAGTGACTCGTTGGGGGGGGTGTTTTCTCTCTGAGTCAGGACCCAACCAGTACTGCTAAAGGTGCCCTCTCACACGTGAGACTTAAAACCGAGGTCCGGGCCACTTGTGCTCGACAATCCCTTGGGATGTTAACATGAGCAAATTCCAGTCTGGGTGGGGGGGGGTGGTTTCTGTTCTCCTTCCCAAGTTCTCCCTGCTGTTTCATTATTCTCCGTGACTTCCTGTCCTTAACTGTTGTGTAACAATGCATGGCAATGATAAACAGCTGCCATGCTCCACCCCAGAGGTGGCTGCATCTCAGGGGCAGTTGAAGGGCTCCCTTTGCGTGTATAGATCCAGTTTGTAAAGTGTGTTGGGCTCCTTTGCACTGAAGGGGGTAATCGGGGTCAGTCTGTCTGCGTCCCTGTCAGTTTGGGTTGGTAACCATGCTTTCTGTTCCTCCTCTCCTCTCAAAGGACCAGGTCTCGAAGGACAAGGCCCTTCAGAGTATGGCCTCCATGTCATCCGCACAGATCGTATCCGCCAGTGTCCTGCAGAACAAACTCAGCCCTCCTCCTCCTCTTCCTCAGGCGGTCTTCTCTGCTCCCCCCAGGGTAAGGGACTCTGCTCTCCCCAGGTGGAAGAAGGCTCTCCTTGTGTTCCCAGCCCAACAGGATCTGCCACATGGAATGAGCTAGGAACACTATCTAGGAAGGAGGTTGCAGGTTCACCTGCCACACTGGGACTTGATACAGGGAACAGCAGGGGAGGGGTGGCTGCAAGGAAGCTCACAGCTACTCCAGTCCTAGGCTGTCTCGACAGGTGGCTTTGTTGAGGAAAGGGTCAGGAGACTTGACCCTTGGGGAGCTCACAGCTACGGCGTTCCCCTAGCGGATTTCTTGCCGAAGACGCAGTTTCCAGGTTGGCTGTAGACTTGCTGTGTAACCTTAAAGCCCCTCGAGCTGTTTAGTAACCTGCTCAAAGGGGCAGTAAGATGTGTCGTAGGGTGTTGGGATGTGCTGCTGTTAAGTCCCTGACTATTCCTTTGTGTGTGCTTTTGTTTCCCCAGTTTTGGAGCGGGTCTATCCCAGGACAGCCTGGACCCTCTCAGGAGTAAGTAAAGAGGCACCTCAAGTCTCAATCAGACCGTATTTATGGCTGCTGATGCTTTAATATGACTTGGTTTTCTCCCCCCAAGTTCCTGTGTCAGTCAGAGGTCAGGAAAGCAGTGTGCTGTTACGGGGAGAGCAGGGACTCGGGGGCCAGGTCTCCTAGGTCGTATGCCCAACTCTGCCAGCTTAGGCAAATCACTGGTGTGCATGTTTTTAAATCTGCATGTGAGCAGTGTGTGGAGAACAACCTGATGCATGCAGCCGGCTCCCGTGTAGTCAGGAGAGGGTCAGAAACCTGTGTGCAGAACTCCCCACTACCTCTGGGGTGGGGGGTGGGGAACGTTTGTCTGGCCACTGCCCAGGCTGAGTGTGTTGATGGATGAAGGACTGCTGTATCTCTGGCCTGGGGCTGTGGCGATGATCCACCAACATCTGGCTGCTAATGACTTGCTCCTGATGATCTCTGGGGTCCGGCCAGCGCTGGTGTCTGGCTGATCGCTGTGTGCACTGAGAATGTGGGCCTCCGGATGAGCTGCATTTATACTAGACTAAGGGGGTGTGTCGGGAGGGAGGATTGGACATATCCCAGTTGCTGGGGGAGAGTGGTGGGAGGGGCACAGAAGGCCTCCTCATTTGGGGAGGAGAGAGCGGGGCAGGCAGATGTAGGGAGATGAGAATTAGCAGTTGCTCTCTGTGTGCGTGCGCAGAGGCACACTGTGTGGATTTGGATATAGATGTTCTTGTCTTAATTGTCCAGGAAGCTCCGTACGGAGAGGAGGTGGGGCAGGGGGGTGGGAGGACGCTTTATAAACGAGATTCGCATTAACCTGCCTAACGATGCACTTTGTTTTTCAGCATTAAACCATTTGCACAACCAGCCTACCCCATCCAGCCACCAATGCCTCCATCACTAGCCAGTAAGTGGGTCACTTTCACTGGTGGCCAGGTTTTCACCTCTTCCGCATCGCCTCTTGGAGGCGCAGAGATATTCGTTTGCTTGCCTTAATTGCCCTGCCCTTGGCTCCTCCCCCAGAGGAAAACCCCACCACCCCAGCTTCTGCCCACTGCTCATGTGCATGTTCACATATGCATCTCTGTGTCCTTCTGCTATGGCCGCCCGAGCTCTAACTTCTGAGGGGCTGTTTCCTCCTCTTTCCATCACCTCCTGCACCAGGGATTCACACTTGACAGCAGAATTGTCTCTTTTGCATCAAAGGCGCCACCTTGAGAACTGGTCCCCCACCTGCCCCAAGCCTAAGATACTGGGGTGTCACCTCCGCATCATAGTCTGTAATTCACCAGGATGCAAAGCTCCCAAGACTGCCCCTGATCCTGAGTCTCCGCAGTCCGCTGAGACGAGAACCTGCCCTGTTTAATTCTGTTATGAGCAACGCTCTGCCACCCGGTGGGCCCAGAAATAAAGCAGCCTCCCAGCACACCCACTGACCCTTCAGCCTTTCCAAAGGTAACACAGCGTGGCTCTTTATCCCTCCCTTGTGGCTAGACCACATATAGAGGTTAGTGTGTCTGCTACTGCTTCCAAGGTAAGGGAGTCTGTTCTTTAGCCCACGCTGTAGAGGCTCATGATCTTGGCTCCAGAAGTCCTAGGTTCAACCCTTGTGGGTAACCCAGCCAGCGGCGTTGTTACGTATTGAACAAGAAACACAGGTGGAAGTCCCCCGTTATCACAAAGTGTAATCTCATTAGCCAGGAAGACCAGTTAGCCACAACAGATCCCAGGAGGGCTGGTAGCCAAGACCAGTGTTCCTCTAAGGCAGTGGTTCTCAACCTTTCCAAACCGCTGTCCCCCTTTCAGGAGGTTGATTTGTCTGACGTATCCCCAAGTTTCACCTCACTTAAAAACGACTTGCCTACGAAAGCAGACATAAACATACAAAAGCGTCACAGCCAGGAGTACTGAGAAATGGCTGACTTGCTCATGTTGACCATGTAACGATAAAATCAATCCATTGGAATATAAATATGGTGCTTACATTTCAGAGTATGGTGTATAGAGCACGTTCTTGTCTGTATGAAATTTTTAGTTTGTACTGACTTTGCTAGAGCTTTTTCTGTAGCCTGTTGTAAAACTAGGCAAATAGCTGGATTATGTGACGTACCCCCGGAAGACCTCTGCGTACGCCAGGGGCACGCATACCCCTGGTTGGGAACCACTGCTCTAGGGGAAGGGAGGGCAATTGTTATTGACAGTGCTGCGGTGCTGACGCACCTCGATCAAGAATCAAAGCCTCGTGGTGTTAGGTGCTGTGCGTGTGTGTAATTTAAATAACTGTCAGCCCCCGTCCCCAGAAGTTGACCATCTTAGCAGGGATGGGAGAGTGGGGGATTTCCCTGGTGGGACAGGCCTCTGTTTTCCCCCAGTGTTCACAGAAAGAGCGAAAGGCTTAAACGCGCAGAACTCGGTCTGGAGCTGATGTGGGTCTCACATATCCGAAGGGAGTCAGCACCACGGGGGGTCAGCGTGGGCAGGCCGAGAGTCGGACTGGGCTGTACGCCGGGGGAGCTTCCTGGCAATGCTAACGAGCTGTGGCTCTGTATCCCTCTCTAGTGGTAGACCACATAGAGAAGTGTGTGTGTCTGCCACTGGACTAGGCCCCCAAGGAAGGGGGTTGGCAGCCCCATTGCATGACACTTCTAGAGCCAGGCTGGAGGTCCCCGCCAAATGCCCCGCTCTTACGGCGCTCCAAGTTATCGTGTGTGCGCTACGATGCGGATGGAAACCGCTGTCCATGTTCATGCTGTCACCGCAGCTTACGTACTGCATGTCAAGTCAGTGCACAGCAAACCTGCCATCTAGACCTGCCCTTAGCGTAGGAAACCAGCCCAGCGTCGGCTAGGAGGAAGGGCGGCTGGGCTTGCGGAGACCTGCCAGATCTCTTTCCGCATCGACGTTGCGGGCACAGGTTTCCCTGAGCTTTCCCAGGGGAGCGGTGGGTTATCCCATGGCTTGCTGGATGGTCTCTCCTTCTCCATGCTAGGTTACGAGCCCCTGGCTCCTCTCCCACCGGCTGCCTCAGCCGTGCCCGTCTGGCAGGACCGCACCATCGCCTCCGCCAAGCTGCGGCTCCTGGAGTATTCAGCGTTCATGGAGGTGCCGCGGGATGCTGAAACGGTAACCCTGTGGGGGGCGCTGGGAGTTTTGACCCCTCACCCTGCCCTTCCAAATAGACTGACGGGGATGGGGATCCCAGAGAGCAGAGGGGACATTTCTGCTGTCCCTATGCTTCTTAGCACCAAGCATCGGTGCCCAGGGACAGGTCTGGTGTCCTCCAGAGCTGTCCCTCCTATGCCCCTGTGCAGCAGAGGGGAGTGGAGAATGATTCTAGGCATAGCTTGGGTCCCTGTGATCTCTTAGCCCAGGCGGTGATGGGAGGCTGGAGGGCTCTGGGTTCCGGCGTCTGACACAGCATCACCGTAGCGGCTGTGGTTCCGTGGTGTGCATGCATCTAGGGCAACCGATGACAGCTCCCACATCGCTGACCCTTCCTGCTTCCTCTACAGTATAGCAAACACCTCTTCGTGCACATCGGGCAGACGAACCCCTCATACAGCGACCCCCTGCTGGAGGCCGTGGACATCCGTCAAATCTATGACAAGTTCCCTGAGAAGAAGGGGGGCCTGAAGGAGCTCTACGAGAGAGGACCCCAGAACTCCTTCTTCCTTGTCAAGTTCTGGGTAAGAACCATGCTCCCACCCTCCCCACAATGCCCAGCTGTGTGTCTAGAGCCCCTCGCAGATGCTCCCACACACTGTGGTGGGCAGGAGCTGGCAAACCTGTTTGTACAATGATCTGAGTCGAGCCAGAAGAAGTTTGTTCCCCGGCAGAAGCCAGGGTGGCAGCTGGCAGCTGTGGACAGACATGCAGGGGCTTTTATCAGCCGTATCACCTCGGGGGTGATGCTGCCTGTCCTTACAAGCCACACCAGCTTGGGTTGGGTCCAGGCTTGGGTGGGAGATCTTCCAGGGTCACTAGAAACGGCAAGAACAGGTGTGGGTGAGTCGGAAGATGGGCACACTTCCTTCCCAAGTCAGTGCAGTGCTGGGAGTGGGGCTGTGTTGGCAGGGGGCTCTTCCCTCTAAGGCTCTGCTGAACTCAGTGACGTGCCATCTTCAAAGCTGCCATTTCAGCCCCAGCCACGTGCTTCTGCCTCCCACTGCAGCCAGTCTCCCCATGATCCCCAAGGCTCCAGCCTTCACTGGAACGTCAGCCCTGTTCAACGAGTGTGGAGGGGGTGGGGAACAAAGGTGCAGCCGACACTGTTGGCACAGGAGGGAGACCGTCCCTCATCCTGTAAGTAGTGGGTCAGTCTGCTCTCTGTCCCTCTCTGCCTGCAACCCCGGGCCTGGGAAGAGGGGGCATGAAGAGCCCCTGGAATTGTATCCCCCTTCCAGCCTGGGAACAGAGAGAAGAGGTGCCCATTCCAGTCGCCCTCCCTCCCGCCCAGGCCCAGGAGCGGGAGGAGAAGAGCCTTTGGAGCTGCAGGGAGGGCAGAACTGATGTGGGGGCTGGGAGGGGAGGGCCACGTAATTAATTGCTGAGCTGGAGGAGGGGCAGGTGGTGGGGAGCAGGGAGGCATGAAATGAATGAGTTAGAATGTGGGGGTTGGAGAGAAGCTGGAAGCTCTGAGCCATCAGGGAGCAACGTGTCTCCCACAGGGGGGCAAAAATCTCCTTCCTCTATACGTTTGGGGGAGCTAGCTGCACTAATTGCCTCCACCCCACACACGCTGGTGCGGCATGAGGGAGTTCAAAAATCAAGACCGACCAAAACACACACTATCTTTTAAAAGTCTCCTGGTTTGGGGCAGGGTGGGTGGGTCTGAATCCAGATTTCTGACCTCTTAGCGTTGTCAGTACTGTGTCCTCCTGAGACAGGAACGGCCTCAAGGGTGAGGACCTTGGTTTTCAGATCCGGCAGCAGTGTTTGCAAGAGCAGAGGTATTTAGCTCTGATGTCGTGGCCAAATGCCAACAGAGGTAACTACCTCCTGCGTCCCTCAGTTCTCTCCCCAGCCCACTGGGCTGCCGTGGCTTATATGGTATTTTCTGCTTCCTATCCTAACCTAGCATGCACTCCTGCAGCACGCTGTTCAACAGCTTCTGTCTTTCTCCCCAGACGTAGTTGCATTTCAGGAGGGGCTGACATTCTCTCTGTGCCTTCAGTCCGTCGAGAAAGATGGTATTTCTGTAAATCAGTGACTTTTTTTTACCTCCAGGTCTCTGTCCCTGAAAGCTCCACATTCTGGACCTTCCCGCCTCCAGCCAAAGCTTAGCTCAATTCCTGGTAACGCCCTCCCTTTCCCTCTGCTTTAGGCGGATCTGAACAGCACGATCCAGGACGGTCCTGGGACCTTCTATGGCGTGAGCAGCCAGTACAGCAGCGCAGAGAACATGACCGTCACTGTCTCCACCAAGGTGTGCTCCTTTGGGAAGCAAGTCGTCGAGAAGGTAGAGGTGAGTCCCACGCCCATGAGGGAGTGCGGGCTAGTGGCTAGAGCACGAGCCGGTGAGTCAAGCCTCCATTCCCAGTTCTGCAACTGGCTCCCTGTGTCCTTTGATGAAGTCACTGTCCCTCTGTGCCTCCGCTTCTCCATCTGTAAAATGGGGAGGGTACCTACCTTCCTGGGAATTCAGAGCTGAATTAATAGAGATCTGTGCCGTTATTAATTATCATAGGAACGTGCAGTGCTGTGTCACAGGTAAAATGTGCCAGATGCTAACAGAATCCAGCCCCAAAGAGCTAACAGCCTTAAAGGCACGATTGAGTGGAAATAGCTGGATGAAAGCTGCTCCTTAAACAGATCTGGGAGCATATAGTACCTGAGCTAGTAAATTTCAGCCTTCTGCAGTGATATTATCCCAGTTCGCTTAGACTCATGCTGCAGATCCCAGTGTCTTTGCTACCTACATCGTCCGTCCTACATGCTCCTACTCCCGCCCGCTCCCTTGCACACTCTGACAGCAGCCACGTGCTAACTGTGTAGTAACACTGAGCACCTGGATCTATTCTTCTGCAGACAGAGTACGCACGGCTGGAGAATGGCCGGTTTGTCTATCGAATCCATCGATCCCCCATGTGCGAATACATGATCAACTTCATCCACAAACTCAAGCATCTCCCGGAGAAGTACATGATGAACAGCGTCCTGGAGAATTTCACCATCCTGCAGGTACCCGACGTTGCCTCCTTTCTTCTTCTTCCATCCCCATTCTCCACTTCTAGGCTCACCATTCATAAGTGACGCATGACTTACTGATGACCACAATCATATGACCACCCTTTGTTGCATGTCGGTGCAAATCCCCTCCCCCGCATGGTTAAGACTGAAGATGTCCCCCCCATTATAGACCAGGGCCTAAACTTTCAGAAGTGACTAGTTATTCTGGGTGCACTCTTTGGGTTGCCTTAAAGAACCCCGATAGTCAGACAATGCTGAGCACCTGCCCTCTGGAAATCAGGCTTGTTTAAGCTTGGGCACCTAAAATTATTTTGAAAACACAGGCTCTAATTTCTTCAAAGCCATTTCCTGATCGAACCAGCTTTCCTAGAACCTAGAATTTTTACAGGCCACATCTTGTGCCAAGGTGGCACTTTGGGGAAAGTTTGAGGCAAAATCACAACTGGATTTTGAGAGAGGTTTTTTGGGGGGGTGAGGCGGGTTAATCCTTTTTTGTTCACACGAATTTTATCCTTCTAAAGTGCATGTGTGTATAAAATACGTTAAAATGTAATGTGACTAGACACTATAGAGACACCCATATTAATAAATATATATGCAGCTGTGTACCCCGATACACGTAATTCACTGGAGCTGGTCACAAAATAGTCCTCAAAACAAATACTGTTTAGATAAAACTGAAATTTTCTGAGAAATTGTGTCGATTTCAATGCCATTTCCCACTGAAAATTTATTTTCCAAATGAAATTTCTTTTGGAAATGTTTGTTTTGAAATGTATTTGTTTATTTGTAGATTTTATCATTTGCACATTATTTCATGACTGGTACTAATAGTGTAAAATATGCTACGCTATGTCAAGTCATAGCCTAATCTGACATCACATGTCGTTATAGATTCTTACATGTCTTATCAGAACTAATGTAAAAAAAAAAAAAAGTAATATTAAAAACATTTTAAACATCATATACATTTCTAAAGAAAAATTTCACTTTGAAATAAAATTTCAACATTTTTCCAACACTACTTTTTGGGGGCGGAATTTCTGTTTCATGGGAAGTTTGAAAAAACATTTGTTTTTGTTCCGGTTCAGAACGAAAACAAATTGTAAAGTGTCAAAAATGTCCCATGAAACAAAAGTTTGGCATTTGCACCAGCTCTAGATTTCACCTATGTTGTACTGGGGTAAGTGGCTTCACAAGGTACAAGCCAGCGGAGACTCGCGGGGGGGGGCGTGTACATACATGTGGATACAGATCTATAAAATAAATTATCCACATGGTAAAACTGTCCCTTACAAGATAACACAGAACCCATCTCTGGACTCTCCTGACTCCTCTTTCTCTCCTATCCACCCAGGTTGTTACGAATAGGGATACCCAGGAAACCTTGCTCTGTATAGCCTTTGTTTTTGAGGTATCCACCAGCGAGCATGGCGCCCAACACCACGTGTACAAGTTGGTCAAAGACTAGAGGCCCTGTGGGATGGGTGGGGCTTGGGGGGGGGGGAGAGGCCTTTGCAGAGAAGCTGCCCATGCAGGATGCCTCGGTGGAAGTCTTTTGAAAACGAGAAAAAGAAAAGCCAAAAAGACTGACTCACAATCAAAGATGTTTTCTACTTAGGAACAATTTTTTTTAAAAAAAGAAGAAGAAGAAACCATAGAGCGAAAGGAGGGGCTCATCCAGAGCTGGAAGGGGAAAGACTTGGCCTTCGTCGTTCCTGAGGCCTACCGCCTGTGTGCCTTTCTCAGCATGCCGTCCTAGAGCAGCATGTTGCCACGTCGACCGACAACCCCTTCTTAATACCCAGATGCACCTCCTTGCTCAGCTATAAATGATCGTGCGTCCCGGCCCAGCTCTGCCTGGCTTCGTTCTGATGAGTGGGTGGTGCTGAAATGGCCTTTCAGAGTGGGATGAGAAAGTGGATGCTGCCTGGTTTATCCAACAAGGCATGGTCTGGTCTGGAAACGGGCAAGGGAAAGGGAGAATTCTTCTGCCCCACTCTTTGCAGTGGGCAATGTGCAAAGCCAGCATGGCCCACAGAGACGCAGGTCAGGTCTTTGTGTGTAACGTCCCCGTCAGCTAGTTGCAAGAGGGAATGGTGACTGTAAAAAGTGTTATCACAGCAATGGCACTGAGCACTGTGTTTGTTTCAGGAGTGCAGTGATCCTGCAACACTGTCCCTGGAGCTATGGTTATGGAGGTACCCACAGCAGTATGCCTGGCATTATGGTTTGTGTGGGGGCGTTGGTCCCATGGCAGTGTCCCAGGCCTTGGGAATGTGGGTGCATCACCTTGGAGCGTGTGTTGAACCAGTTGAGAGAAGAGGGTCCTAAGTGCATGGCTGTGGGAGGTCAGAGCAGGTGGTGGGAGGGCAGGAAGGTAGCAGAATGACAGGAAGGGGCTCAGCTGGAGAAAAGAGATCTCAGAGGCTATGGAGACCAGCAGTATAATGGCTGTACCCAGGCAGAGTCTGAGAGGCCTGGGGGGGGAAGTCCCTGGGCTGGGAAAGGTGGGATCACCCAGGAAATTCTCAAACATCCCAAGCGACTGGAAGCTTTAAGCAGCTCTTGCCGATGCTTTGGCATCTGACTTCATGGCAGAGACGCGGGAAAAGCTTAGACCAAAGCCGGAAGATCAGTTTAGCAGGGTATTAACTTTCCCGATCGCCTCCCATTGCTTTCCTGATCGTTCCTATCTGCAGGCAATGGAGTGGGGTCTACCCATCCACCACAGTGGTACCTTATAACCCACCTCACGTTATCCCCAATAGCCAAATCCACCGATGGTGTGAACCACACAACTCCCTGGACTTCAGGGGTGTCGCATTGGCTGAAATCTGGCCACATGGCTGTGACAAAATGGAAGGTGGTGGTATGGCTGGGGTACAGCTTAAAGGGACACTGTTGGGTAGTGAAGGTCCAAAATGTAGGGTTTGTCATTTAAAGGGGCAGTCGGGAGAGTTGTCCAAACTTGAATGGAAACGTTTTTTTCATAATTTTTTAAAATTAAGTTTTAAAATACGTGTTCTTTTAAAGAGAGAGCATATTTTTAATTGGGGTGGAGCTCTCCTGCCCCTGCAGCTTTTGCAGCCCAGCCTTGTGAAAGTGACTAGAACCAACGTGAAACTGACTCGTACAGTGTCAGTTCAGATGCAGGAACACACCAAGGAGCAAAATAAAAGGTGATGAATGTCGTCCTCTCCCGCTGAAGTATGTAGGAGTTTGGGCTCCCCGCACCATCCGGGCTCAGGCCCAGGGGTTTTTACTCAGTAGTGTTCCTCTAATTATTCATTTGTGGCTTAATAGTAAGTAATAAGGAAGTGGCAACAGGATTGTGTTTTCCCACCCTAATTTACATATGTAAATTTTCCATCTCTTCCTCTTTGGCATTTTCGGTCTGACTTTTTTCAGTTTATGCTTTTCCCTTGCCCCACCTGCCCTTCCCACACTTAACTGCCTCTCCTATGCCCTGTCCAATCCCCACTGAGGGACGTGGCTTTTCCACTGAGGAGCTCAGAGCCTGTCACTGGACATGGGGATTTCCTTTGAGAACTTTGTGACTAACGGGGGGAAGCGATCTGTGGCTGCATTTCGGGGAGGAGGCCGTATAGCAGGAAGGAGTTAGGAGTTGGAACCTGCTTCTTTTGCCACTAAGGTGAGTGACTCTGGCGGAGGCTGGAGCAAGAGAGAGATCGCTAGCACAAAGAGGGTGAATGGATGGGCCCGCTGATGGCTGGAATCCAAGTGTCCTTGTTGCCCAGCTAGATTAGCTTGTAGGCCTGATCCCAGCGAGGCCGCTGCAAGGGGAGGTCCCAGTGCTGGAAAAATGTCCTTTTTCTAGGAGACTGCAGATCTCTGGAAAGGGGCCCAAAGAGAGCGGGGGTCTTTGAGATGGTGCCTGAAGGAAGAGACTGGCCATATCAGGCAGATGGTGATTGGGCAGATCTCAAGGGTTTGGTGCATGTAGGTAGCATAGATGTAGTGGAAGGAGAGCAGGGGGGACACTGTCCTTAGAGTCCTCTCCCTTCCTCCCCATCACTCTGCAGATTTCTCTTCCTTTCTCTGTCTTCAGGAGGGGGCCTGCTCCTGATGAAGGGGGACAAGGAGGGGATCTCACAGACATGTGAGCCCTACTGCATTGTGCTGCTTCCTAAACTGGTGGGTTAATGGCTTGTCATTCCATTGCTGCCTTCCTCCCTCTCTCCTGGGAGGAAAGTGAGAGCAGTGCTGGGTTGAGGAGGCAGAAGGGAGGGGAAGGGGATGTTCCTGAGACAGACATTTTGTTGCTTCATACCCTGTCTTTCCCAGTGGACTTAGCCTCGCTTTCAAGAGGCTGAATCTTCAGTTTTGACCCGTTTCTTCTTCCTTTTTATCCCCCTCTGCTCGAGCTAGGGATTGATTAGCATGTTGTTCTGAAGGCTAGATGCCCAGACATTGCTTGGTGGCCAGGTGTACAGTTATTGTATAGCTAGGTAGGTAGGCAGGGAGGTAGGCAAGTAAGTTATGGGTCTTTGAATCCAATATGGCAGCCCTGAGTTTCTGTGACCGGGGGAAGCTGTCAGGAGCATTGAGGGAATTGTGAAGATTCCAACCCTTGAAGGAAACCATCTGTTGGTCAAAGTTTTTCTAGTACAACATATTTAACTATTCTAATAACATTGCGATTGGTGCCACCTGTGGGCATCCTGGAAACCCCTCCCCGGGGAGTCTTGACGGACACACCCATGCCCGCGTGAGCCGGAGGAGCTGCATGGGACCGTTGACGGGGCGGCCTGTTGGAACCAGAGCAGTAATACGGCAAAGCCCAGTGCACTAGCTCAGGAAACAAACCTTAATGCAGAGCATACGCGGCAGTGCTGGGGAGCAAACAGTAGGCGCTGAAGTTCCAAGAACTGATGGTACGTGGAATTCAGAGCGAAGGCGCATGGAGACTCCCAGGACTTCCACCCCCGAGTTATTCTGAACCTTGGTCCCCCAGTCCCCCTGGGTGGGTGGAGCAAATGTCCCAGGCTCCCTGTCCCCCTTGGTGTGGGCGAGTAGCTGTCCCCCAGAGTGGCACAAGCTTCGTTCCTAGGAAGATTCAGTCATCGTTGGCTGATTCTCGAAGGCCGAGCACCCTGACCTCTGGACACTTCGGCCCATCTCTAGCTGTGGGGTGGGGAGTAGCTGGAGAAAGAGGAGGTGGGGAGCTGCTATCTGTGCAGTTCGGGAGGGGGAGAACCCTGAATCCCCATAGTCCCTTTCTGTGCCCATGTTCCAGTGGTGGGGAGACCTGGCTGGGTTTCTTATATGTAGCATGTTTGTTTCACGCGCAGATCTAAAACTCTGGGAATTGAGGTTCAACCCTCCCTTTTCCAAGCATTCCCGTCAGCATGCAGAGACGCATAACAATGCCCCCCTCTTTCCCTCACTAACCTGCCTTCCAGACAGAGGGCTCTGTATACACTCCTGCGGCAGGCTCCGGTCCCCTCGCCGAGGGGAGGGTGGGGGGAGTTTGCTCTGCTAGACGAGTTGGGCTTTATAAAAACCCAACACAACCCCGCCCCACCTTTGTGTTTGCCCCATTCCCACACTGGGCCAGAGCCCTGGTGGAAAGAATCTCTTCTTAAACTGGACTGTTTTATGTTTCTTAGCCCTTCATCTGCAACCCACCCACCTCCCTCCCTTGTAATCTCAGAGCATCATGCAGTAGATCCGCTGCCTAGTTCCCTAGCTGTTCTCACACGCCCTCTGACCTCTGGTTTGCGGACACAAATACACATCCACGTGCTGCCCGTTAGCCCGGCTGCCACTCACTCCTACGGGACAGCGGTAGAGATGCCAAGTGCTTGGCTCTCCCGTAATGGGACTTAAACAGGTACCCAGAGACTCTTAATCAATAACCAAGCCCCTTCCTCTCCTCCTCCCCCATTGTATTTATGAATTTCACATGAAGTACTGTTTTATTTTTTTAAAGACTTTGTAAAGCTTACCAGGGTTATGGTCACCATTTGTAGAGCTGTGTCAGTCCACAATGTAAAACCATTTTTTATGTATTATATTTTTTGTGTATTTTTTTAATCCAGCTGTGATGGGTTGTATCATATATTTGTTGTGTTTACTGGATCTGTCCAACTTCAACAAGGTGAGACAGTGGAGCGCCTACAAAACGATGGGTCTGCTGAAAACCATTAAAATTATTTGTTCATGGGTTGGCTCAACACAGTTCCCGAGCTGGTATTTTTATTGTCTATTGTTTTGAATCATTGCACTGACTAGAGACCCTAACAGAGATCAAACCCCATTGCGCGAGGTGCTGTACATATACAAAGGAAGAGAGAGCCTTATAAAGAGCCTACAGGCCAAACAGACAAGGTAAAGGGACTAGCATCATTCTCATGTTACAAATGTAGGGGATTGAGAGATGCAGTTCCTTTCTCAAAGTCACACAGAGAGTCTGTGTCTGAGCCAGGATTGAACCCAGATGTGGATCCAGTCTTTATCTACATTATCACCCTTCTTCCGATTTTCTATAATCTCTTGGATTGCAGGTGATGGGGTTTTGTTTGGTAAGGGTGCGTTTTTGTTGTTTATCTACTACAATCCATCCATCATCTTCAACAGGCAAGGCACTTACATATTCCTTGCCTTGATTTCCCCAACTGTAAGAGGGGGGAGAACGTTTAGATAAATATCAAGACCTATTTATCAGAGAAGTATTTTTCTTCCTAAATCTTGGGTCATTTGTTGCAAGTTTCAGAGTAACAGCCGTGTTAGTCTGTATTCACAAAAAGAAAAGGAGGACTTGTGGCACCTTAGAGACTAACCAATTTATTTGAGCGTAAGCTTTCGTGAGCTACAGCTCACTTCATCGGATGCATACTGTGGAAAGTATGAATCCGATGAAGTGAGCTGTAGCTCACGAAAGCTTACGCTCAGATAAATTGGTTAGTCTCTAAGGTGCCCCAAGTACTCCTTTTCCATTTGTTTCAAGAGACCCCAAACCAAGACAGCCGTAAATGTATTGGTACTCACATTCTGAATGTCAGAAGGAGTCTTTCCATTTTTGGCCATGAATGTCAGAAGTCTGAGAGTCTGTCTGCTTGTTTGTTGTCCCCTATCCCCCTCCCCTTTGAAAACTAAGAGCCCTAAGTGGGGCTAAAAGCATCCCCATCTGCACTGAGTGTCTCCTGGAGACAGGCTACCATGTTGCTGGCCCTGGAATCCTTGGGTAGAGGGCTCCCCAGAAAAGATACGATCGCCCTGGACTGAGAGATCTTTTCTACTTAGGCTTCATGGATGCAGAGTGGGTGAAACAGATTGTTCAGATACATACAGTGCACACAATCACCATGCATATATCCATGCCAATGCCAGGCCGGTGCATAGATGGAGACTGGCCAATCCAGGAAGCGTGTAAAGCTACGGCGCTCAGGGCAGTTTTGAAAAAGGCAGGAGAACCTGTGGCCCGACATACCCACAGCTGCCAGCCCTCTGTACCCCGTGCCGTCACTGCACCCACGCAGCCACCCCCATCCCGGCCATCATGGCACCTGCCCAGCTCCTCAGGAGCAGCCCACCAGAGACGAGGAGAGCTCTGGGACCGACTGCTTCATTCTCCAGCTGGTAGATAGGTCTGGGGCAGAATGGGGAGCTGGTATTAGGGGAAGAGGGGCAAGTCTGGAGGGAAAATGGGGGAGGAGGGGAAAAACTGGGATGGGGGGTCATGTGGGATCAAATGAGGGGTGGAGGAAATGTGGGGGGAGCAGACCCCATTGTGTGAGGGGTGGGGAGAATGTTATGGTGGGCCTAGCAACTGGGGTAGGGAGAGGAGTTGATATGGGGGGGCGCGACTGACAGGGTGGGGAGAGGAGTGATGGTATAGGAGGAGCAGATGGACTCTGTGGACAAGAAGGAAATGGTGGGGGGAGTGAGCAGATCCATGAAATACTCTGGAGGGAGGGAATCTCACTGATCCAGGCCTATGTCCCTGCTTTTATTTATTTGTATTAGTGTAGGGCCTAGGCACTCACTGTGCTAGGCGCTGTACACAAAGGTATTCTTCCCCCCTCCCCCCTTAATCTACAATGGGATAGCCCCTTAATGACCATCTACTTCTGCTGCTTGGGGAAGGAGGAGCAGGATCAGAGACGTGGATCCTGTCCGTGCCCCATCCCCCCCGTTTCCTTCAGGCAATGGTGGGGAAGAGCTGGTCCCTCACTGTGAGCATGTTTCCCCAGTGGAGACACACAGAACTTGGGAGCTTCAGGGTTAGAATAGTATCAGCTGGGCTGTGGATGGGGTGGTGTTTGGCTAGGGATGGCCTGATAGCCCATTCCTAGCCCCTTGCATGCTATTCTCTGGCTCTCCACTTGTATTTCCACCAGCCTGTGTGGGTGAAACCTCCCCTTGGCCGAGCTGAGCGTCCAAACACTGGTTGAAAACAAAAGGAAGTACCTCTTCACCCAACGCACCGTCAACCTGTGGCACTCCTTGCCAGGGGATCTTGTGAAGGCTAAAAGTATAACTGGGCTCAAAACAGAATTAGATAAGTTCCTGGAGGCTAGGTCCATCAATGGCTATTAGCCAAGGTGGCCAGGGATGCAACCCCATAGTCTCAGGGTCTCTAAACCTCTGACTGCTGGAGACTGGGACTGGATGACTGGGGATGGATCACTTGATAATTGCCCTGTTCTGGTCATTCCCCCTTAAGTATCGGGCACTGTTAGAGACAGGATACTGGGCTAGATGGACCATTGGTCTCTGACCTAGTACGGCCATTCTCTTCTTACAATTGGGGCCTTGTCTTGTGTCAGTAAATGTACAGGTGCAAGTTAAACAGATATAACCCGCTTTAAATCAATAAATGTGTCTGCAGCCCTTGAGCTAAACTGCTGTGTAAAATCCTGTGTGTAAACAAACCTGAACTGACCCCGCTCTTCCCCTGTCTCCACCTCCAGCATGTTTTCTTTCTTTCTCCATCCCAATCTTTCCTCTTCATTTCCACCTGCCCTCCTGATCTAACCTATTCAGAGATTCATAGATATTAAGGTCAGAAGGGACCATTATGATCATCTAGTCTGACCTCCTGCACAACGCAGGCCACAGAATCTCACCCACCCACTCCTGTGAAAAACCTCTCACCTATGTCTGAGCTCTTGAAGTCCTCAAATCGTGGTTTAAACACTTCAAGGAGCAAAGAATCCTCCAGCAAGTGACCCATGCCCCATGCTACAGAGGAAGGCGAAAAACCTCTAGGGCCTCTTCCAATCTGCCCTGGAGGAAAATTCCTTCCCAACCCCAAATATGGTGATCAGCTAAACCCTGAGCATATGGGCAAGATTCACCAGCCAGATACCCAGGAAAGAATTTTCTATAGTAACTCAGATCCCACCCCATCTAACATCCCATCACAGGCCATTGGCCCTATTTATCATGAATATTTAAAGATCAATTAATTGCCAAAATCATGTTATCCCATCATATCATCTCCTCCATAAACTTATCGAGTCTAATCTTAAAGCCAGACAGGTCTTTTGCCCCCACTGCTTCCCTTGGAAGGCTATTCCAAAACTTCATTCCTCTGATGGTTAGAAACCTTTGTCTAATTTCAAATCTCAGCTTTCCAATGGCCAGTTTATATCCATTTGTTCTTGTGTCCACATTGATACTGAGCTTAAATAATTCCTCTCCCTCTCCGGTATTTATCCCTCTGATATATTTACAGAGAGCAATCATATCTCCCCTCAACTTTCTTTTGGGTCGGCTAAACAAGCCAAGCTCCTTGAGTCTCCTTTCATAAGACAGGTTTTCCATTCCTCGGATCATCCTAGTAGCCCTTCTCTGTGCCTGTTCCAGTTTGAATTCATCCTTCTTTAACACTGGAGACCAGAACTGCACACAGTATTCCAGGTGAGGTCGCACTCTTCCGAAAAGAGGATTTCAGAAAGTTAGCAGAACTAACGAGCTAAGATAAAAATCAGGGTTTGTGAGAGAGACAGAACTAATCCACCTCCTTCCACAGTAAGTATCCTGCATATTGGAATGTTTGTAGAAACTTAAACAGAAGGAGCCATTTTGCAAACGTGCATAAAATATAATGTGCAGTCACAAAACTTGGTGATGAAAGTGCAACACAAAAGTACCTGTTTATGAGACCTGTGACCTGTTTGAACAAAATAAACGTTGGAAAGTAATTATGGAACCAAATGGAAACCCTGTTATAGTTTTAAGGGACCAATCCAAAGTACTACCAGAGAAAGCATAGCAAAAGGTCAGGAATCTATCTGAGACAGAAGAAAATCTAAAAGTAAAATCAACAGTGAAGAGAAATTATGAATAACGGATATCAGCAATGATACATGCATAACAACTCTGAGATCACTTGGTTTTGTGATTGTTCAGGCTGCATTACAAATTAAAACTTGGGAAGTATTAAACACGAGTCAAGTGTCCATCTCCCATGGAGGTATATACAAATCTGATTATCTAACTGGAAATATACTACTCAAGAGGATGGATATGAACTTATGATATATTAAAGACAGATCACAATCTTTTAAGCCCTGAGGTAGGGATATTATTATTTCCCCGGGAATAAAACCCCAGCTGACAGACAGCAGCCTGAAACCTTAAAATGCATCATGAAAAGCTGAGCTGACCCGCAGGCAGGTGGAGAAAGGGAAGTAGGAGACCGCTACTGCTTAGTGCTGACGCTCATAGCAAGACGCATTTCAAGAATTCCCATTTTCACCACAAAGGTTTTGTACCGCTTGTTTCAGGGATCTGCGGCGGGCCTGCACCGCCCGGAGGCTTGTTTAGAACGGGGCATGGGGGGACCATGGAGGGGAGGGCATGTCCCTATCAAGGGAGGCACCTGTGGGCAGGCCAGGCTCTCGCTTTTGAAGTGCAAGAGTTGTGCATTCTCCCCCCCCCCCCAAACACACACCCTCCCCAGCCCCCCCTGCACCCCCTAAAACGAGAGCCCCCTAGCCTGGGGGGAGCCCACCACCCCCTAGAGTGGGTCATGCACACCCCATAACGTGCATCCCCTGTGTGTGTCACACACACCCCCCCCCCCCCCGCCGTCGCTTCCCGCGAACCCCCCGGCTGGCGGATAGCGCCGCCCCCGCCGCACAGCCCCCTGGTACTTGTAGTTCCCCTCCCCCGCCGGCAGCGCCGCCCCGCGGGAGAGGTACTTTCCCCCAGCGCCGGGAAGGACTCCAAGCCCCAGCGTGCCCCGCGCGCCCAGCCTGGCCGCTGGCCCCGCAGCCCGGGGAGCTGGCGCGCGCCCGCAGCAGGTGAGACGTCCCCCCCCCCCGCAGCCCCGGGGCGGGGAGGGACTGGAGCACCCGTGCGTCCCCGGCGGGGCGGGGCGGGGCGGGGCGGGGCTGCGGGCACCCCTCGGCAGCCGTGCCCAGGCGCCAGGGCAGAGCCGCGGGGCCCGCCGCAGGGAGACGCTGTTGCTTCCTTTGTCCGCTGGCTTCCGAGCTCTGCCCGGAGCGCGTCTCTCTCCTGCCTTGGGGGGGCGCGGGGGGGGCTCTCTACTCCTTTCTCCCACCCCCGCGCCCCGATCCCTCCCATGCATCGAGTGTATTAATCGCTTTAGCGCTTGCAAAGCGCGAGGCGTTTTTTGTCCCTACTTCGGAAAGATTTAATTATTGGTGGTGGTGGGGGGGTGACTCCCCGCCCCCCCCCGCCACTTCTGAAAACCCTCAGGGGCCGGATTGTGGGGCCCCGCTCTCGCGCGCCCCTGTTCGGCAGCAGGTTCCCCGGGGGACCCGCGTGCGAATGAGCCCGAGCGCTCGTGCCGCGGGGCCGGAGCGCGGGCCCCGGGGTGGCTCTGCACCGGCGGGACCGGGAGTCAGGGACCCGGTTCGCTGATGGGCGAAGGCTCAGCGGCGGTGAGAGCGGCCAGGCCCAAGGGCTGAAGCGATGCTGGCCCTTGACGTGGGTGCAGCTGCAGCCCAGAAATCTCCTTTCTAGAGCCGCTCCCCATGCGCACTGCGGGGGGATAAGCTTCACCATAAGGTGCCTTTATACCTCCGTAAGCAGGCTAGGTGTTGGATTGATTTTGACTAGTTTTGGTTTTAAACCAGAAATCACGCCCCTGTAGCCTCTGTGCAGACCGGGCCTGGGACACTTACAGACTCGTCCCCTCCTGCAAAAAGAAAAGGAGGACTCGTGGCACCTTAGAGACTAACCAATTTATTCCAGCATAAGCTTTCACTTCATCGGATGCACTAACAGGCTGCTACTCTGAAACCTGTCCCCTCCTGCTAACTTTTGGCGGTTGCATATTTCCCCTGAACGTGTTGTGGCAGCTTTAAAGCAGCCCCGCTCCTTGCACGGGGGTGGATTTTTAATAAATCTCTGTAACGCCCTTTTACCCAAGGTCTGTCCTTACAGAAGCAGGCGAGGCGTAATTGTTTAAACGGTTCGTTAGACACCAAATTCTGCACAGATCCAACGTAGAATTCCAGCTCGCTCCTTTCTGAGTGTTTACACTGTGGCTCTGAACTTCTGTAGCTCACATGGTTAACTGTGTTCACGTGACGTTTTTAAAAAAAAAACAATTTTTAGCTGGGGTTCATAGTCCTGCCTACGACTGTGCATGACACCGTGTGTTAGTAACCACGGCAAGTCCCTCTGTCTTGTTTTAAGATGTTAATGTTGTTTATAATGTATAGTACGGGTCGATCAGATAGGAACACAAACAGATCTTTGCTTTTTAATAAAAGCCTCCATTTTAATTCAGTGCAATGCATGAGTCATGTGGAGAAAGGATGGTTATGTCAACAGACTGGAATTCAGGAAGTTAGGGTTTGCTTCCTGTGTGACCTTGGGCAAGTCATTTATTCTCTCCGTGCCTCAGTTGGCCTCTGTAAAATGGGAATAATGATACTTCCTTCCTCCCACCCTCTGTGAATTTAGATTGTAAGCTGTGTAGGTGTTTGGATTGTAAACTCTCTCTTACCTGGGGTGTGTACAACACCCAGCACAGTGAGGCCTTGATTTTGGCTAGGGTGCAGTTGTCATCTATAAAATGATTATAGCAGAACCTCAGCATTACAGATGCCGGAGTAATGTGCTGACCCGTGAACCAGACTCACACATCTCATTTGGAACCGGAAGGACACAATCAGGCAGCAGCAGAGACAAAATAAAAAAAGAAAAGGAAATGCAGTACTGGGCTATGTTAAACGTAAACTACTTTAAAAAAAAAAAAAGGGAAAGAAGCGTTTTTCTTCTGCATAGTAAAATTTGAAAGTGATGATCAGTTGTAAACTTTTGAAAGAACAACCAGAACGTTTGTTCAGAGTTACGAAGATTTCAGCGTTACGACCAACCTCTGTTTCCGAGGTGTTTGTAACTCTGTGGTTCCCCTGTATTATAAGTCATCATTTGAGTGTCGGAAGACCATAGAATACCAGGGTTGGAAGGGACCTCAGGAGGTCATCTAGTCCAACCCCCTGCTCAAAGCAGGACCAATCCCCAATTTTTGCCCCAGATCCCTAAATGACCCCTTCAAGGATTGAACTCAAAACCCTGGGTTTAGCAGGCCAATGCTCAAACCCCTGAGCTCTCCCTCCCCCCACTAGGTATTAATGCAAATATTTTGCTCATGTTAGCACAAAATCCATACTGGACGGGGTGGCATTCTCCTCTTGCAAACGCTTGTGATCGAATCGGGATGTGTTGTGGCTTCAGGTGACCAATCGCAGAACACAAATGGTGGCTTGCAAAGCCTGGGTACTTCTGAGTCATAAACGCAGCCCGAGAAAAGAGGGTTCGGTTAGTTCAATGATTCACTGAGCAAAACCGGGACTCTGTTCATAGTGAATGGCATCCATAAGGGGTAACTCAACCGGCTCTAAGATACAATAAAATACGGTAACAAACTGGTAGGGGCAATCACTGCCTGCTGCTGGCTGGAGTCACTTCTGTGGCATCAGCCCTCCACTGCCTATAGCTAATGGAGAATCTCCTATCTGTAGTGGTGAGGGCCTGTCCTTTTGCTCAGGAAAAGTTGTGCCCATCTAGGGGCTTGTCTACACTTGTCTACGTTGTGTTAACTAACAGTGTGTTACTCGTGACTTTGCAGCCAGTGTGGACAGGTACATGTCTTCTTGAACATCGTGTCCGCTGGCTGTGGGTACGCCGTTAAAGAAGACCATCCCTGACCGTGATGTTCCGACTAGCCATGCGTTTGTTACCAGTGTGCATGGCAGCCTGCTGGAGATCACATGGTCTTCAAACTTTCTGTGAAAATAGTCACCTTTAGGCCAAGTGCTAAGAAAGCTCCAGGCCAAAGGATTCTTTTTTTAGAATGCTCTGAAAATGCTCTGGGCGGTGGGGTGGGTAGAAAGAGAGACAAGGTGCTTCACAAGCTGACCCTGAAATGCAGCCACCTCTGGGGAGGAACAGAGAAGCTGTTTCACACTGCAAAGCGACACCCTTGTTGCAATAGTTTAGGACAGGGAGGTGGTCCTGTTCTATAACACCGCTTTAGGCTGTTAAAGCTGTGGTTCCTCTTAAAGGAGGAATATCGCCTTGAGAGTTTACAAGCAGTTGAAAGGTTAGCCTTACACATGCACAGTGAGAATATTTACTGTGATTGAAGTAGTGGGGTTCTATGTACAGCGCAGTTGCATAATGCTGCGGGGGCGGTGTCTGCGGATAATTGAGTTAAAACCTTGAAATTGTACCAATAGGCAGTTACGCAACCCCGTCGTCCCACGTGTCAGGTTGGTTCTTTCTTGTAACTAAAGAAGATAAATGCAAATGCTTGTGTTAATACACAATAGAGCTTGCAAATTTAAACACAGGCAGGTCAGGAAACGAAAACGTGTATTGATCTCAGCGCACCGTTAATTCCACCGCCTTGTTCGTATCTTGTCATTTTGTTGGATACTGAGGCTTTTCATATTTTCCCCTGACTTCATACAGTGCTTGCCGTGTTGAGTGAATTAACGTGACTGGGTTCATTTTAACTCTTTCGTTCCCTGCGTGGCCTGTGTTTAAATGTGCAAATGTCAACATTGCATTAATGTAAGGTTTTGCACTTATATGCGCTGTACGTACACGTGTGTATTGTCTGAACTATCTATGGTTTGCCCATTTCCGTGGCATGTCTCGCTTCCTTTCAAAGGGCAGAAATGTTAAGCCTCCCGCAGTTAACCAGCCCCCTACCTGGGAAGAAATTGGGAGTGGAAAAGAAGGCAACTTCTTAACTAGCGCTGTCTGAAAAGACGAGCCTGGCAATAAGCTCCAAAGGCAAATAAACTTGGGCTCTGGTTGCAGGATTCGGTGCCACAGAACCATCTATTTGAGAGCATTTTGGGCCTGTGGGGAGCTCATGTGTAGGGACTGCCCACAGTTGCAGTCGTGCTTAGGGGCAGAGATAGTCTCACACATGGCCAGGTTCCAAATCACGTAGGGCTTTACAGATTGAAACTGACGCCCTGACTGGCACAGCCCCTGCGGGGCAGTCGGGGACAGGGAGCAGGGGGAGGTTGGATGGGCGTGGGAGTCCTGGGGGGCCTGTCAGGGGACGGGGGTGTGGAGAGGGGTTCGGGCAGTCAGAGGACAGGGAGCAGGGGGCAGTTGGATAGGGGGGTGGGGTCCCGGGGAGTGGTTAGGGGAGAAGGAGCAGGGGGGTTGAATTGGTTGGGGGTTCCGTGAGGGGCAGTCAGGGGGTGAGAAGTGAGAGGGGGTAGTTAGGGGGCAGGGGCCAGGCTGTTTGGGGAGGCACAGCCTTCCCTACCCGGCCCTCCATACAGTTTTGCAACCCCGATGTGGCCCTCGGGCCAAAAAGTTTGCCCAGCCCTGGTGTAGGGGAACCCTGAAAAGAACAGGTTGTGCTAATCCTTCCTGGTGGTGACAGAGGTGTAGATGGGGAAGAAGGAGGAATTGTGCAGCGCTTTCCGGTCCCCCAGATGAAAGGTGCTAGGCACAAATTAACAGTAGCTGACTTTAGTGCCTGTCTGCAACTTTAGGCACCTAAACACCGTGTAAACCTGACCTCCCTCTTGCAGGGTCGCAGAGCTCGGGCTCCAGTCCAAGCCCAAACGTCTACACGGCCATTTTTAGCCCCAGGGCCCAAGCTCCGCAAGCCTAAGCCCGCTGACCCTGGCCAGCTGGCATTTAATTCCTGTGTAGATGTACCCTGCACTGCCATTTTTAGCCCTGCAAGCCCAAGTCATCTGCCCTGGGCCAGTGGCAGCTTTTCCGTGGGTCTTGTATTACTGTGTAAGCATCCTAACTGTTCCATTTACAATTAAATTGACATTGTCAGGGGAAAACCCAAAGTCCTCCCCTATGTTACAAATCGCCTGTGAGAAGATTTAAACCGGAATAGTTTTAAAAATCCAATACACTTCTCGTGATTGATTGTTTCTCTCAGCCTGGTGGGGGGGGAAACCTGGCCGGTCAGTTTCACTTCGGAGCGTAATCCATTTCACTGCCTGGCTCTCCTGCCGGGCTGCTGTGCGTCTGGGTCGCGGTTCATCTTTTCACCTGCTTCAGCTGGAATCCCTTGGAAAAGAGAAGCCGTGTAGCGTGTCCGTGCAGGTTTAGCGAGTGTAAATGTGCCCCGTTTCACCTGTGCATGTCCCTTTAATTCCTGAACCCCTCTAAGATGCCAGTCTTAGGTCTGCACCTTTCCCTCCTACTGTCGCCTTCCATATGCTGCCTGCAGGTCTCAGCGGAGAGGTGCATACAGAAGCACAGGTGTTTGCCCTGAGATAGTGCCCTGCCAGCAGTCGCCCCACCCTCTTGTCCTCTCCAGCTAACCTGCTAACGCAGCAGTCTGAGTTACCCTATTGCAACCGTAATCTCTCTTGCCTGCCGAAGCCTGACCCTCTCTCCTCACTCAGCTCCGCTCCGGGGACGGAGAACCTGTAGATGCCCAGGACCAAGGGGGGACCCTGATTCAAACCACCTCCAACCCACTGCTCACTGGCTTTGTCCTCAGAGCAGGATTCCCCTCGCTTTCCGTCCACTGCTCCTTGAACGGCAAGAAGGCTCGGCGACCCACCAGCTGGCTGCGATGGACACGGATCTGCCACTGCAGCTACGCGTCTTCGACCTCAATTGCTGGTAAGCTGTCGTTTGTTTGCTCTTCCATTGACCGAGCAGAGGTCAAAGCAGACTGGTGGAGGGTGGCTCTCCTGGGCAGTGGGTGCAGTTTCACCCAGGAGAGTCATGACATACCTTAGCACAGGGATGACGAGCAGCCAGGGAGTCCCTCTGATCTCTCTCAGCACGTTCCCAGTTATTACATCTAGGGGTTAAAGCAGAGGACTCGAAGGCCATTTCAAAGTGCATGGAGCTCCTGGGGTGGGAGACACTGGCCGTGTCAGCGTTGTCATTTATCATACGCAAGCCCCTCCAGACTTCTAAGCCCCGGAGCTGCCGTTCTCTGGATCTTTTCAATCTCCCTCGTCTCTCCGAGGAGCAGGTGCCTGGGTCTGGGACCTGGTGCCCGTTGTTCACAACCAGGCCACTGGGATGTGTGAGTGAAGTGTCAAAAAGCTGGATGCCCCTGTCTTGAGGGGAAGAGGGATCTGTGGCCAGGGGCAAAGCAGGGCCTCGGATAACCCATCGCTCCCAACTTAGCTGCAGATCTGCACCCTGCAGTCAGGAGTTACTCAGCCCCGGGATCTCCATCCTGCTCCACCTCGGTCGCTCCTCCCCTGTCCATTTGCAACGAGCTGCCTTCCTGGAGCAGGCCCCCCTCCACCCCCCCATACAGGGAGCCTCACGCTCCTCATCTCGGCGCTGCTGTGGGCTCTGTGCCAGCCTGCCAGCCCTGCCCTGGGCACAGCCGATCTTTGGTTCCTGTTGCATGCAACGGCAGCTCTTGCCTGCAGGCAGACTGTGCGCATTGCTGGTTGGGCAAGGGAACCAGCTCAGCTAGTGTGTTTTGGGTACACGCTGCCCCCAATTCCCACGCATGCATGCAAAGCACCTGCCATGAGCCATGCAGGAGCCAGGCCAGGCCTGCAAACACGGCCTCCCACGAGGGCTCTCATCCTGTGCATGGCTTCCTGGAATCGTAGGCATTAGACACGACCAGGGCCATGAAGCCCTATTGAATTCAAATCCCCTCCACCCCTCCTCTCTACCTTCCTTGTGGCTGGTCTGATTTTAAACCAGGCTCCTCCTGCCTCTCCTTTCGCTGTGTCCAGGGCCGGCCCTGGGTGTTTTGTTAACTGGGGCAGAAAATGCTTCCCATGTCCCCCAAATGGCTGAGCCAAAAAAACCCCAAAACCTCCGATTTGGCATCCTCCCGCATGCCAGAAATTGGTGCCCAGGGCAGCCACCCTGCTTGCCCCTCTGTCCCCACAGGCCGCCCCTGGAGGTGTCTCTCTTGCTTTGAAGCTGAGGTGAGCATGCAAGAGGCTGAGGGAAACTTCCTATCCCTTTTGCATCCCTGCCTCAAGCAGGACAGGGCTGGGGCTCTATACCGCTGCGAGTTTGGAGGGCGATCCTTGCCACTCAGGGGTCTCCCAGCACATGGGCACCCCTCCCTAGATGCCTTTCCCTATCACTGCTCAAGGCACTAGGAGTCTGATCTGCATTGGTTGGAGGAGGAGGCGAGCCTCTGTCAGGGATGCCCCTCACAGCCTCTGCTTTCTTCCCCCCCCCCAGGGCGATTCGCTACTTGAGCAAGGTGCGGCAGGAGCGCATTGGGATGATTGGCGACACGCTTAGCCAGGAGGGGTTCGACCTGGCACTCTTACAGGAGGTGATGAGGGCTGGGAATTGGAGTGGGGGTGAAGGAGGGAGAGGGCGAGGGCCATGGAAGCAGGGTGGGCTGGGCTAGCTTCTCTTCCGTGACTCAAGTCCCCGCCGTTCTCAGGCTCTCTCCTGCTTCTCCAGGTGTGGAGCGAGAGGGACTATTGTGAGCTGAAACAGAAGCTGACTGCCTGCTACCCCTACTCCCACTACTTCAAAAGGTAAGAGGCATGGCTGGAGTCCCCGGGTGCTGCTTATCGGTGTATCAGAGGGGCCCTGGCAGCAGGTCGTCCTCAGTTTTGCAAACTCTCGAGATCTTATCAAGAGCCTTGCAGTCGTTGATGGTTTTTCTGAAGTCCCAGCTCCTCAATCCGTGAGATTCTCTGAGAATCTCGGCTTTAAAAAAAGGCGGGGGGGGTTCCATCTCTCGTGGTTGCAGAGAAAAGTCAGAAAACGTAGCCCCTGGTAGCTACGACACCGGGAGTTGAAAAGAACCGGGAAGGTATTTTTAAAGATCTCATGGCTGCTAAGCTGAGCTCGTGATTTTTTGAACCCTTGGGATCGGCAGTGCGGCGTCATGCCGAGGGGTGTGAGCTCTGGGCGAAGGAAGCCATTGGAGTTTGCATGGGTTCAGGCTGGCTTTATGGAGCTACAGCTCACTATGAGATGTCAGGTGGTGGAGGAACCTGATGGGGTGCAGTGTTAAACAGCTGTCACGTTCCACCCCAGAGATGGCTGCATTTCAGTGACCCTTGAATGCAGTGGTCTGTGAAGCACGCTGGGAGGAAAGGGTCTCTGGCAATGGGAGACACCCTGGCTTTTGCTCAGCAGAAAACATTGCCTCTGAATCATAACCAAGTTTGCTGCTGTTATACCAGCACTGAACCCTGGCAGCCTGCTCCATGCCGTGTCCCCGCCCCAAGGGACCACGGCAGGTGAGCAGCCTTTGCCCCTCTGACACAGAGCCTTAGGGTGGGGACTGGTGAACGTTCTCCCCGCCCCCCCCCTCCCCCAGGGTAGCCTATCACCCGAGGGCCGGGTATTGGCTGGATGTTGCTATCTCGGGAGATTGTCACGGGCCCTTTGCGGCTCCCCTGAGATCCCAGCAGGGAATAGTGACGCTCTCCAGCTGTCTTTGCACTGGCCGGGGCAGTGACCCTAGGTTCTTGGCGTTCTCTGGGCGGAGCTGGCCCATGGGGTAACTGTGGCATGGCCATAAATAAGCAGGCACAAAGAGACGGGAGGCAGCAGATAGCTACTTGCTGAGACAGCATCTCTCAGGAGCACCCAAGCGGACTTTGTCAGGGAAAAAGGCAATCAGGGTCATCCCCTCTAGTGCTAACCCAGCCCTTACGTCTCCTGCCCCATCAGATACAGCCTGGGGCAGGCTTGATATTAAAGGTCTGCTTGTAAGGGGTTAATCCAGGATTAACTGAGGTGTGAATATATAGCTAGTCAATTGCTATGGAGTGTCACCTGCCTTCCACACGGACACCCTGATGGGAACAGAGTCCCTTAGACCTTCCCCACCGGGTCTGTGCCTCTTGGTCACAGTGACACATCCCCTCTTGGGTCGAGTGAGAGTGACCCCCTTCTCCATGTCAGACTGGTTGCTTCCTACCCTTCCCAGTTCTTTATTTGGTCACTGCCTTCAAGCTTCAAACCAGTCTGTGCAATTTCCCAGGCTGGGGGCGGTGGGGTTTTGAGCCTTTTCCAGATCTGTTTACCTGTCTGGGCATTTGCATGAGTGAACCCCCCTTTTCCCCTGGAGACTCTCCCATGCGGAGAGGTATAACATTTAGAGTTGATAGAATAGCCTTAAAGCCGTCCCATGTGTCTGTCCCATCTTCCTCTGCCAGAAGAGGATGCTTAAAGGATACTTAGAATGGCCAGAATTCGATGTTGATTTGTTTATCCTTTCGACCAGTAGTGTTGATATTTATTTTGTCAATAATGATTGATTTAAAATTTCACAGTGGCACAGAATTATGATTTTAAGCATTTTTAAAGTGTGTTATCTATTTGAAATCATCTCCTTTGCTGGAACTTGAGGGGAGAGGTCAGACAATAATTTATTTAATGACAGTAGAGGCTGAGATTCAACAAGTTAAAGCTGTATAACCGTTAAAACACAAATTGTCAACACCACAGGTCGAAATCTACAAAGTTACTATCCTTAAGTCAAGCTCTAGGAAGTTCTCAAGCAGCATTTGTCTGACTCCGCCTGTCTGTAGATTTCACTTATTGCATATTTCTTTCCATCGGTTTGTGTGTGCGTGGTGAAAGCGACGTTTACTGATAAAAATCTGGCCCTTCCAAGCCTAGGGATACTGGACTAGTGTCCTGGGGAAGTCTATGGGCTTGTGGCCTGGAGGGCACGTCTGGCGTTACCTCCCATTGCAATGTTACAGGGAGTAACTCTTGGTCATTGGAGGGAATCGCGATCGGGCATCACCACAGGCTCTCTGGGGAGAGAGGGGTAGTAGATTGACCCCACACATGCCCCACTGTGTTTACCTTCATCTCAGCATTTCCTCCTCCACCGCTTAGCGTCATTGTTACCAACCACTAAGAAGTTATAGAGTGGGGGGAGAATTTCCCCCTCTTGTGACTGGACTTTAATTCACTATTAATGGGCCAGAGCAAGAGCTAAAGTAAGCAGCCTTCTGTAGTCCCATGGTTAAGGTGGTGAGCTGGGCATGTTGAAGGCCCTGGTTCCATTCCTGCTGGGGGCAGTAAAAGGTTTTGCCCCTCTTGCTAAAATATTAAGTGAGCCACTGACAAAATATGAATCACTCTTTTGTCCCCGCTGGTCCCAACGCTCCCCAGGCCGTGGGAGATTCCTGTTCCAATGCCCCCATCCGTAAGGGGCTTGGAACTAGGATCTCCCTTCTCCCGCTGAGGGGTGGGAGCTCCCTGTTCAAATCCTCTCCCCTTCCCAAGAGAACAATGGCCTCCTGGGAGAAAGAGGGGACTTAAACAGGGAGCTCCCGCCTCTCAGACAGGTCACCTGGGAGGGAAGGAGACCCCCGTTCCAGTCCCCTCTTAACAGGCAGTGGGAGGACGTGAACCTGGTTCTCCCCATTCCAAGCAAACATCGAAACCAGTAGACTACAGAGTGATCCTAGCACTAGCCTTCGTGGAACTTATACTTAATTAAAGTGGAGCCGCTTCAAGAGGGAAAGACTAGGGGAGCTCCCCCTCCAAATCCCCTTTCCCCCTCTGGTGGGCAGAGGACTCGAACCAGGGCCTCCAGCATCCCAAGTCAATACCCTCACCACTGGCCTAGAGAGAGCTTTTCATAGTGGACTCTTCCTGTGGCTCAACTAATATTTAATTCAAATGGAACCATTTCAAGAGGCAAGACCAAAGCCCCCTCCCAGCACAGGGAGAATCAAACTAGGGCCTCTAACACCCCAGGCCCACACCTCAACCACAGGGCTATAGCAGAGCCCCTGAGACTGCCTTTGGCCCTCCAGTTAAAGTGGACCAGCATCAAGCGGAAAGTTCAAGGGAGCACCCTTGGCAAAGCCCTTCTCCTCGGCAGGCAGCCCGGGGATTTGAATGAGCATCATTCCCTCACCGCTGGACTAGCGGGTGATTCTAACCCTCTGGTGGCCCAACTCCTACTTAGTGGAAGTGGAAAAGGTGCACCAGGCAAGCAGGAGGGAGCCCCCACTCCCAGCCTAGGCCAACAAGCCCATTCTTAATGTCTGTCTCTGCCTATTCACTGAGGAAGGCACGGCCCCACCTAACTGAGGCCTGAAGGGGTCCTGTTGTTGTGCTTGATTTTCTAGGCATCTCAAAGTGTGTGTGGGGGGGCAGTGCTGAGTATTGCCTCCCCTGATTCCCTTTGGGCCACAAGGCTGAGTCGGGGAGCTGAGAGCGGGTAGACTTGGTCCATATTACAGGCAAACAGCGCTATGACCGTAAGGGAGCGGAGACTAGGCATGCAGCCCGGAGAGCAGCGGCGGGGGCGTGCTCGGTTCAGGCACCAGACGTCTCCCTGAGAGCCAGGGAGCCGAGGCGGGGTGGGCGCTGTGAATGCCAGAAGCACTGAGCTCAGGGTGGGGAGGGAAGCATAGACACCGCGCAGGCCCCTGCCTCAGCCCCAAGACCAGAGTGGGGAACTGAGAACAAACAATCGCAATGCATGCCATAGACACAGAGCCCTGAGCCTGGGGAGTGGGGTGCCCAAATGGGTGTGTGTGGGAGACATTCTGGAGCTCCCCTTCCTCCACACTCCTGCTGCGAGGGGTGGGAAGAAGAGCTCTAAACTCCTCCTCCACCCACTTCTCCGGGTGCTCAGCTGCTGTCTTCAGCCAGCTATTTTTTCCCACGCCACTGATCGCTGAAGTAGTCACACCCACTGAGGGCACAACGGTTTGGCTGCCTAAGACACACGTCCATGCCCAGCTCCATAGCCTCTCTGTGCGTGGGAATGAAGCTCTTCTTTGGGCCAACACCAGCTGCCTGACAAACAGAGCGTTATCTTTGGCACGGAGCTTCCGCATCTAAGTCCAAGCACCCTGTTTACTCTGGGTGTTTGCTTTGCATGAGAAACGTGCAAGAACATCTGTGAATCTGCTTCCTCGTGATCTGCCTCGAGTTCTGGTATTGCAGAATGGTGGCCAGGCACTACCTGCGCTGTTCGTTCGATGCCGTGAAACCCACCGGCAAGGGGCACTTCCCGTCCAGCTGACAATCTCTGCTCACGCTTCACGATCCAGCCCGTGAAGAGAAAATTTGCAAGTTAGATTTAGTCTTTGAATACAGCATCATCGTCACGCAATGCTTTGGTAATGCTGCTAGCACAGTGGGGTTCCAAACTTCTTGCATTTGGACATTGCACCTGGGGGTGCTCTCACCAAATGTGATCGATTCTTCATTTGTGTAATTGTCACCGACAGCCATGGACACCGTTCAGCAGCTGACCACGCCTTGAATGCTGCGTGCAGGACTGGTCGCCCGCTTCTCAAAAAAGATACATTAGACGTGGAAAAGATGCAGAGAAGGGCAACAAATATGATTAAAGGTCTGGAATAGCGTCCATACGAGGAGAGATTAACAAGACTGGGAACTGTTCAGCCTGGAAAAGAGACACCTGAGGGGGAATATGAGAGAGGTCTATAAAATCAGGACTGGGGTGGAGAAAGTGACTAGGGAAGTGTTAATTACCCCTTCACAGAACACCAGAACCAGGTCGCCTGATGAAATTGACAGGCAGCAGGTACCTCCTCACACAATGTACAGCCAACCTGTGATACAAGGTAGCTTAACCATTGACAGATTTTTCTCCAGCCAACAGGGTATGTTGCTCTTTTGGGTGTTTCTCAGAGATCCATCCAAGTTGAAGAGGGAAAGCGGGGCAGGTGCCAGCTCATACTTCATCAGACTCTGGTTATCAGCATCTCTGGACTGGACACTAACTGTCAGCTTGCTGGATATCTGACCATCAATAAGAATTGCTTGTGCTGTCTGCGTCTTCTTTTGTTCGACTGTGATTACCAAATGATTTGCGATTATGCCTGTTTATGGATCAAAGGAGGCCTACTTCCCCCCTTTGTAGGCTCCTGGTTACAAACTGCTTCGTTTCTTGTGTGCCGTTCTCTCTGGTCTTGCACAAGCTTTCTGCAGCTTCAAGTGGGGATCACAGTAGACGTTGCAGCGTTCACAAGTGGCTGGCTGTTGTCTGGGCTTGTTCCAGGGTCATTCTTTCAGTCCCGACTTTTATAATATCTTGGGACAGCAGCCGCCAGGCACTTTGTGGTAGCTTCCTTGTGGAGATCTACTGCAGCAGGCTGCATTCCACACCTTTGTTTGTTACAGCTGCCTTAAAATGCGTAGTCAGGTAATACTTGGTCAGAGCCTTATCCTTTGTGCAAAGATGCGGATGCTTCCCACAGTCCTTGCTGAGAGATTGCTTGATAGCCATCTCACGCCATACACCACTGAAGGGCCTGGCAGTCCAGGACTCTGCTCTCTATCAGTTAGGACAGGATAGATATCTGGTTTCTCTTTCCCCACAAGTCTGTCTTCTGTTACCTTTACACAAACTCATATTGCATCATTCACATGACCACACTGGAAGTCAAGTGGAATCATCTCTGCCAATGTCTCAAGCTCCGTGGACTTGTTATCATCTCTCTTTGCTGCTACGTCATCCACTAGCAGTTGGGAGAATTATGTTACATAGCTCTCCCAGAGCAGACACGCTGAGGAGTAGGCGGTGTGACTCGGTGGTCGGAGCAGAAGTCTGGCCTAGTGGCCAGGGGAGAAGCGGAGGTGTGGTCAGGAGACAAGCCAGTGGTCAGAGCCAGGAGGTAGGGATCAGAGGCATGAGATGAAGCAAGGGCTGGACAAGAAGCTCATCTACCAGGCTTAAATAGGGAGCGGTTGGCCCTTCTGTCCAATCAGAGAGCACAGTCACTTAGTGAGGGTTTACTGGGCCCAGCCAAGCTCATTAGGTTGCTAGGTACCCGAGCCCAGAACCAGCTGAGTTCCTGACAGTCTCTGAACGGTTTTTCCCCTTGGATAACATGTGTGTCCACGAGCTGGTGGAGTGCCTGGGTGCTCTGCCAGAGCATTCTGTCTCCCCAAGATGTGGCTCGTCTCCTCTTCCGGAAGAACATTGTTCATGGGCTCGCCAGGTGCCATCCATTTCCAGCGATGCGTTGCCTCATTCATAAGCTTGTGGATTCTAACGCCAGGGTTGTATGCTGTCCCTCTTAGAGCGTGACTGACACAGCATGCAAGGATGTCTTCAAACCCACTTTCCTGCATCACGCTGCCTGCATCGCCCATGAAATTCATTGCACGATGCATGCCTCCCGTCTCAAGGCGGCCATTGTCAAATTCCCTTTGATTCCTCCATTTAATCAACTGTGCTTTGCAGGAGGTTGCTTCATCATAAGTCTAGTCCTGACCTAGAGAGCAGAACACACCCAGAAAGTATTTCATCAGGGTGTACGCTGTATTAATACCAGTGGCAGGAGCAGCAAGCATTGGACGGCAGCCAATAGTCATAAAACATAAAACAGCCACAAAAACTTTTCTCCAATCAGTCCTTTCTACGAATAGTGACAAATATTTGGATGCGTTACATGGTACATACAGACTTTTGCTTTAACCGCAGGCAAAAAAAGTACAGGAACATGCATCAAATATATCACCTGGTGCTAAATATTTCCCAGACAATCCCATTGTGAGTACAGAGTTGCATTACCAATTGTACTTAGAAGTTTTCCGCCACTTTTGGTCAAAATTAAGACTGTGTTTCTTCGAGTTACGGCCTTTTGGGGGATTTCGTGGGGGTTTTGTTCCGACTCGATGCCCAGCAACGTTTAAACATTTATGTGAGATAGAAAAACTGCACCACTTCCAGCATCTGTATCCACCTTGGTGATGCCCACCAGATACGTGCATCACATGTGATAGCAATGATATGTTTCTAGCTGATAGCTTACCCTAACTCATTAAGAAGACCCCTTTTTAAATCTGGTTGGGAGACGGCTGACCCCCAGTCCCCTGCTATATAACCCCAGCTCCACTCCCTCCCCAATCCAGGAATAGAGCCCAGGAGTCCTGACACCTAGCCCCTGCTTTAACTACTAGACCCCACTCCTTTCCTCCGGGAGTTTTGCTCAGAAACCCCACCTAGTAGTCCCCAAGGGCAGGGCAGGGTTGAGTGACTGAAGACGGTGACGGTAGTTTCTCTTTCATAGTGGGGTGATTGGCAGTGGGTTCTGCGTGTTCTCCAGATACCCAATCCTGGACACCTTCTTGTACCAGTACTCCCTGAACGGATACCCCTACATGGTGAGTGCAGGGGGCCGGCTGCCACAGGGTCTGCTTATGTCAAAGTCACAGGCGGGGGGCCCTCTGCGGTGACACTGTGATTGTAACCAGCCTTCTCTCTCTCCTCTCCTGTCCCGGCAGCTCCAGCACGGGGACTGGTTCTGCGGCAAGGCCGTGGGGCTCCTCATCATCAAGATCTGTGGGATTATCTTCCATGTGTACGTGACCCACGTGAGTCTCACTGCGGGGAAGGTGGGGGAGAGGGCCGAGGATCTGACAGAGACTGGGAGTCACTGGAAAAAAACAGTGCAGTCTAGCTTGAGATGCCTCAAGCCAAGGGGTCTCTCACTACTTCCCTTGGAAGACCGTTCCACAAACGGATCTACCTCACCAGCAGGAAAGGATTCCTGATCACTCTTTGCTCAGTTTCACCCCACTAGCCCCAGCTGAGCCCCCTTAGACGATCAATTCCCCCCCACCCCCGGACAGTCACCCCTCCCACACAGCAGCATTGCTGTTCTGACATGGGACAGGAAAGAAGTTTGGATGCTCGGGGCACCCTCTGCCGGCACAGAGCTTGGAAACAAAAGACAGCCAGCGAGGCGCTCCGTTAGTGCCAGGTGTGATGGGAGCCTGTACGAAGCACTAACCGGCAATATCCAGTCATTATCCAGCAGGGCTGGATTCAGACCTAGAGGTGAAAAGCCATCTCTCGTTCTCCATCCAGCGCCTCTTGCCTCGTCTCCTTGGTTTGAGACGTCTAAAGCCAGACTGCTTGGAGCCTGGGAGCACACCTGGCATTGGTATAGGGCGGACAAGAGCTAGGTTTCCAGTGTCTGTCCCCGAGCGCCTGGACTCACTGCCTGTTCTCCCTTCACCCAGCTCCTTGCGGAGTACTGCCGGGACAAGGACGCTTACCTCCCCCATCGAGTGGTGCAGGCCTGGGAGCTGGCTCAGTTCATACAGTGAGTAGAGCAGAGACGCCGCGGGCTCATCGCCAGTGGGGCCTTGTGTGTACCCCGGCGTCTCATCTAGGGAAGGAAGGCGCATTAGCGGGGGAGCTCGGAACTGCCCCAGACCCAGCCACGCCCCACAGGGGGCGCTGTAGAAAACGCCGGGGGTGCGTCAGCTGTGGGAGAAACCCCCAGCTACTCCAGTCCCTGCCTCTCTCAGCAGGGGGTGCTGTAGGGAGCGTGCCGGGAGGGGGCGGGGGGGGCTAGCTCGCTCGCTCTGGCCCCGCCAAGTTACTCTGTCCCGTCCCCTAAGGCACACCTCGAAGGGAGCGGATGTGGTGCTGCTCGGTGGGGATTTGAACATGCACCCCGGGGACATGGGGATCCGGCTGCTGCGAGGCTGGACAGGGCTGCGGGACTCCTTCGCCGACGCAGATAGGTTCGAGGTAAGCGCTTCCCTGTAGGGCCCGGGCAGGGAGGGAGATGGGCGTGTGTTCAGGACTGGCCTGGCGCACAGACAGTAAATGCCTGCAGCAGGTGAACCCAGAAGCTGGGCTTCCCCTCCCACCTGCTGACCCTCCTTTGCACCCCAGCTCCCGCCCCGGCCAGCTGTCCCCCAGCACCTCAACCTCCCCTCCCAGCCACCAGCCGGGCTGCCGTCTCTGTGAGAGTCCAGAGCCCCTGCCCTTCAGCAGGATGCTGGCTCTCCTTCCGGCCCCCTCCGGGAGAAGGGCAGGGTCTGGTCTGTCTGGAGGGACACTGACTGACCTTGTGTTGGCTCCCAGGGCTGCGAGGACGGCTACACCCTGGTCCCAGCCAACTGCTTCACGGTTAATAAGGAGCTGCAGCCCTTCCCGCTGGGAATCCGCATCGACTACATTCTCTACAAGGTATGTGCAGCACAGCGGGGCGGCGAGGGGAGGTGACCCGCCCGAACCACAGGCCGCGTCTGGGACAGACCTCAGAACCGGGCCCCGGGCTGCGTCCTGGTGCTGGGCACTGCCTCCCGTCTGCTACCACTGCGAGTCGGACGGGAGAGGCAGAAGAGGCCTGTCCGGGTCTGGTCCATCCCACCACCGAGTTCTTACGTGCAGTGCTTTTCACCCATAGACCTCAGCGCGCTTTTACCAATGAGGTCAATAGCATTAGCCCCATTTTACAGGGGGGAAACTGAGGCATGGGGCGGGGATTTGCCTAAGGTCACTGAGCAGGTCAGGGGCAGAGCTGGGAATAGACCTCTGAGGCCTTGTCCACTAGGCAACACTGCCTCCCATATTATATAGTAGATCTTGCTGGTTTTGAAGTCCCTTAGCCATAGCCCTTGTACTGTGTGGGTCTTCCTGCTTTTTAGATCTGAGCAGGTGGGCACAGTGGACTGATCACAGGCCTGGGACGCAGGAAGGCCTTAGTTATAATCCCAGCTCCTGCCACTTGCTTGAGCGACATCGCTGTCCTGGTCTGTCTGTAACCTGAGGCCGGAGCTCAGCTCTGTCAGCCCTCTGGACAGTGGGGCAGTGTTGCCAGTAAAAACTCCCTGTCTCGAGATGTTTCTGTGTGGTTAGAGCAGGGCACTCGGCCTCCCGGGTCCCACTGCAGCGTCTGGGCCACAGAGCAGCAGACTTCACTTCCATCATGTGGGCCACGTCCCATGGCAGGCCGGGGAGGGGCTGCGGGGAGAACGGCCCCGGGGCCTGCGTAGCGCTGTGCCCCATCGCCATTCCTTCCCGTAGGGACTGTCTCGCTTTGTGGTGAAGTGTGACAGCCTCGTGACCACCACGGGCACCGCCCCCGGCAAGAGCATTCCCTACTCGGACCACGAAGCCGTCATCGCTACGCTGAGCGTGCGGCGAGGAGAGGAGGCCAAGGGCTCGAGTGGCAGCAGTGTCGGTGAGTGCCTTGGCCGCTCAGACCTCGGCAACGGGGGCGCAGCTGGCCCAGGGAGGGCAGCTCAGACGGCAGCCCGGGACCTGGAGCGCTGGGACCTTGAGAGAGCCCCGCCTGCCAAGGCATTAGCTGGGCCTCCGACCGCAGCCGCTTCGGGGCTCCTTCTTCCAGGCTCTGCAGGAACGAGGCCACGGTGGCAAGTGGACCGTGCAAGCCGTTTGAAAACCCCGAGAGCGCCATCAGGGGAATGGTTGGGTTTGATCCCACAGCCCAATCGTTTCCGTCCAGCCGGCGCTAGGGATCTCACCCTGCGTGGCGAGAAAAAGACCCAGGGTGCACAGAGCCCAGCAGCGAAGCAAAGCACCATGGGACACCTGCCCAGAATTAATCCCCCCGCCCCGCACAGACAAGGCCTTAGTTGTCCCACGGATTGCCGTATCAGCATGGTGTGTCTCTCCAGCGGGTAAGATGCCTTGAGCCCCTTGAGAGGCTGGGGCTGTGTCCGAGGTGGCCCGGCTGGCTGGGAGGAGCCGTCTCAAGCTGTGGCTAAGCCCCTGTTTTCTCTTGCAGGGCCGGAGCTGGTGGACGTGGTGAACGAGGCCCGGACAGAGGTGAGGGCACGGCTGCACGCGGCCGAGTGTCAACGCGACTCCGACGGCCGCATGGCCAGCCTGGCCCTGGTCCTGCTGCTCCTGCAGGCGGCCATGGGCCTGAGCTCCCTGGCGGGCTGGGACGCCCCGCAGCCCTTCCCCAAGTTCTCCTCCTCCCTGCTGAGTTTGCTGGCCACGGTGGTGCTGCTGCTCTCCATGGGGCTGTACGTCTTCCACACCATCGAGGTGAGGATGCTGCAGGGGACCGAGGAGCAGATGCGGCTGGCGCTCCAGGCGCTGCAGGACAAGCTCAGCTCCATGTAGGACAGCAGCGGGGGGGTAAGGGGATCAAGAGGCTTCTGGGTGCTCAGTGGATGGCGCTGCCAGCTGGCGGCGCTCGAGAGCAGGGGGAGGGCAGGCGGTTTCCTTGGCCCTGGATTGCTCCACAGATTGCTTTTCATGGTTAACTTGATTTTTAAACAAGAGGCATTTGGTATCTTACCGATTACAGCAGGTTTTCTATAGAGTTAAATAAACTTTCTGAACAGATTATTGTATTCAAGAGACGGAGTGCTTTTAACACAGCTAACAGGAGGTGGGGGCTTAGTCACGGGAGATCTCGCGAAGGCTGCCCTCAAGGGGCATTTTCATAGGAAAGAGCAGAGACTGCTCTTCCCCTCGACACACACCCTGGGGTAGGACAGGACGGTTGGTAATACAGTTAGGATTGTCTGGCTGTGACTGAGGGTACGTGTCTACACGGCCTTTGCTGGTTGCGACTGTAGCGTGTGTAGACATACCTGAGCTAGCTTTCAGCCAGCTCGTTCAGATACCAGGGCAGTGAAACCCGAGTCCGGTCTGGGCCGGTGCGGACTGCCTGTGCCGCTCCAGATTCCCCGCTCCAGTACCCAAGCTGGGTCAGTTACAGCTAGCTTGCGTATGTCTGCCCAAGTTGCAATCCGCTGCCCACGTCTACAGTGTAGACAGACCCGTAGTGCGGCTCCGTAACTTCTGGACTGGGGAGACCGAGCAGAGCGTGACCGCGCCAGGTCAGCAAACGCGCCGCACTGAGGCCAGCCTGTTTCTACAGCAGCACTTTAGAGCAAACGCCTCCATGGCGATCTTAAAAGAGCATCTACGCCGGGCGGGGGCAGGGTTGGCCAGAGATTCCTGATGGTTACAGCTCTGCCTTTACTGCTCCCGGCAGCGGTGGGCAGGGCTCCAGGCACCCTCAGGGGTAGCTCCGTGAAGCTTCATTGCAAAGAGGGAACCACCTGTGAGCAATTCCCTGGTCAGGAATAAGAGAGGTACATGGTGTGGCTTTGTCTGCAAAGCCTTAAGGAGTTGGAGTTACAACGCCTGTCCCCCCATCTCTCGGGGTGCGTAGATATACTGGCGTTAGCTTTGATCTCGCTAGCTCCAACCACAGGAGCACCACGGGCTATATGACCCCGCCCAGGGTATGCACTGGAGTGGCGAGCCCCACGCAGCCACAGCTTCCCTGCAAGTGGAGCTAGCTAGATCAAAGCTAACCCTGTGTGTGACGCACCCGCGGACAAAACCCAGCCGTTCTCCCCCTACCCTTCAATTCCTGCTCCTTAGTCTTTTTCGCTGGCTGTGGCTGGATCCTGTTAGCCTCCCGGAGATCACACTGAGCATTAGTAAGTCTCACCAGTTTCCATGGACACTGAAGACATCTGCTGACAGAGGGGAGGAACAAGGTGGGTGAGGTAAAATGTTTTATTGGATCAACTTCTGCGAGGGAGTGACAAGTTTGAGCTTACCCAGAGCTCACCCACCTTGTCTCTCTAGTACCCTGGGACCCACATGGCCACAACAACACTGCATACGACAGGGAGGAGGAGAAGTTACAGGAATCTGCAGGGAGGGGGACCAGCAGGAGGCGCTGTGCGCCAGATACTGCAGCCTGTAGCTGTTTGATTGGCTCTGGATAGGCCCCCTTGTCTGGGCTGCAGAAGGAAACATTTTGGGGGACACCAAGAGCATTTCTAACAGGACTGATCTGAAAGGAATCCAGCAACTCCCTGAGGGACTGGGCTTAAAAGGAACCTGAGAACTCATGCCCTGAATAACTTAATCGTGCCGATAAAGCATTAAAGCCAAGGCTGTGTCTTCACTGGGGGAAAAGGGGCTAGTTAACATGGCTTAAACATCCACGCTGCAAGGCAGCTGGAGTAAACCCTGACGGGGAGTCTCGTGTATCCATCAGCTATGGGGTTAAAACACTAGGTGCTCTACCCCCACCTGGCAACACGGGGTTAACAGGACAGCTGCCTTGTGCATTTCTAACATGCTACAAGCCAGGTGTGGTGTCAGCCTTGTTCCCTACTGGAGATGAAGCCTAAGGCAAACTCTGCCACGCAACCAAATCTGCTCCCCTTTGGTCTGGGGAGCAGCGCTCCAGCACTAAAACGAGAGAGGAACCTGCTAAGCCTGCCTGTTGGGTTAGGGGCCCAGCCCCATCAACAAAAGCCCCCGTTCCAAGAACTGGGCTTGTCCTTGCATTCTGCCAGAGCAGGCGGAAGAGGGGCCTGGCGCTCCAGGCAGCAGATTCACCCCCTTCAGTGAGGCTTTAGCTATAGTGTCAGGGGCATGCTGCCTCCGTACATGCCCCCTTACCTCTCCCAGGGTGACCTGACCCTGCCAGCAGCTCTCACACTGCTGAGGAGAGGCCCGCACAGTCTCTTGGGCCGTCATGTCCCATCGTGTCCTGGCAGAATGAGGAGCCAGGCTGACGTGGGGAAGCGGTCCGTGGCAGGGATCGGGCCGGCGGCTCATCAGGCCGACCCTGGGAAAGCCTCGCTCAGCTCGCTAAGGCGCTTCTCGTCCAGCACATGGATCAGAGCGTTTCGCTGGTTCACCACCTCCAGCAGCTGGGCCAGGATCTCCTTCTCCGCCAGCCTGTCCTGGGGCATCTTCAGCGTCTCTGCAGGAACAGAGCAGGGAGTGAGTGCCTCGCACGCCCTGCTAGCGGCCTGAGACCTCGGTTCTCCCGCCCCGAGGCGCTGTGCGGTGCAAGCCAAGGCCGCGTGGCAGGGAAATCTGTCCCTCTGCACAGACGCCCCCATTCGCATAAATGCCTCCTTCCCTGCAGCGATACTGGAGCAGAGGGGGGCAGGACACATATTCAAGCTGAATGGGATGCAACTGCCCTGCTCATCCGCACTGCTCCAGAAAAGTGAATCGACTTGGCGCTTAGGAGCCTCCTGCTTCCCAGCGGGGGCAAGGGAGGCAGCGATCAGAGACAGGCCGCCAGGAGCCCTCTGGTTGGAGGATGTCCGGAATCTCATCCAGTCGTGCCGATCGCTTGTGCCACCGTCCCGTTTCCACTGGCGAGGCAGGAAGGAGCCGTGCTGCCACGTGCCTCCGTTCCCCAGGCGCCTGCACGTGTGACCAGACCGCCCGGAAAAGGAAGGCGCAAGGCCATGCTCCCTCTCACCTTCCATGTTCATGTACCGCCGCAGTTCCTGGTCCAGCTGGTACTGCTTCTCCTCCAGCTTCAGCCCTTGCACCCTGCAGGGGGAGAAAATAAGAGCTGTGTCAGACCCCAGGGCCGGGACTGCAGCAGCCCGTGGGCCTTTAGTATTGGGCAGATCTCCACTCCCCAGAGCAAGAGACTGAAGGAAGTCCTCTGCCCCGGGTCTCTCTCTCTCTCTCACAGAGGCAGCAGGTGCATTTACGGAGGCTGGTAACGCTCCTGGCTGGGTGGGTGGATTGGCAGGACGTTGGGGTGGCTGGAACTGGGCAATACCGTAAGCCCGTTTGGCACAACGTACGTGTAATAACTTTGTGCACAAAAGGGTCAGAGTTCTACTGGGAGCTCATGTCACCCTCCGCTGGCTGGGGAGATGCAAGTGAGGGGGAGGCCAGCTGCACGCTGGAAAATAGAAACCGCCATTTTAGGCCACTGCGATGGGTTGCTGGGATTTTAAGGTTCAGTCTTGAATCTGGCCAGAGCTAGATACCGTCCCCCAGCAAGGAAGAGCCCTGGCCTTTCTAATGGATAGAGCTCCTCTCACTTCCACCATTGGGGCATCAGACCATGCCACTGATCAGGGACAGGCACATTGCAGGCTACTCAATTTTAGTGGAAGAGGAAGGGTTTCTCTGCAGTTGTTTAAAAGGGCAGCTGCTGGGACTGTTAGAGAAAATCCTGGCTGGGGCAGGTCGGGGTCAGAGCACAGGTGGGGCTATTGAAGGAGCACTGAATTGCACTGATCCAATGAATCCCAGTGTACCACCCCCAGACACACACAACCGCGTCTTACTCAATCATGAGGTCCGACTCCTCGGAAACCAGACTGTTCTTCTTCTGCACCAGAGAGAGTAACTGGTTCATCCACTGGGTCTTCAGCTCAGACTGGGTCCCTGGGGGGGGGGCGGGAAGAGGGGAGACTGCATGGGTAGGACAGAGAGGCGCCCCAGAGACAAACTGGATGTCACTGATCCAGAGACAAGGGCTGGTGAATGGGGGTTGGGGTGATGATACCGGTCCCCGTGGGACACTGAGACAGGGCATCCTAGTGGTGCCTGTCTGCAGGCACTGGTACGTGGGGATCCCTCCTACCTCCTTCGCCCCGCAGTGATCTCTCCAGCTTTATCCCCTTCTCCTCCAGCTTCCGGAACGTCACTTCAATCTCCTCCAGACGCCTCTGGATGGACTGGAATGCACCGGGGAAAGGTCACTTGGATACTTTGTCTTCCTTTCCTATCAACTGTAACCTCTGGGGAAGCGTCAAATTATGACGTCTCCAGCTGCTGGCCAGGGGGAACAGATGCCAAGGGCCAATTCTCAGCAGCCAGGAACTTCCCCAGGAATTAATAGTAATGTCGCCCTTGTACAGCACCTTTAATCAATGCACTGTCATCATGTAAAGCTCAGCACCCCTGCGAGGGAGGCATTAACTTTCCCCATCTGTAAACTGCAGCTAGCCAAGGCACAGAGCTCGGGGATTAGGCCAAGATCACAGCATGTCAGCCACAGAGCTGGGAACGGAGCCCAGAAGCCCTGTCGTAGAATCATAGAAATGCAAGGCTGGAAGGGACTGCGAGAGGTCATTGAGTCCAGCCCCCTGCACTGAGGTGGGGCCAAGTAAACTTAATCCTGACAGGAGTTTGACCAACCTGTTCTTAAAAAGTTCCAGTGACGGGGATTCCACAACCCCCCTTGAATGCCTGTCCCAGAGCGTAACTACCCTTGTGATTAGGGAGTTTTCCTAATAGCCAACCTAACTCTCCCTTGTTGCAGATGATGCCCACTGCCGTTCGTCCGCCCGTCAGTGGTCACAGAGAACAAGTGATCACTGTCCTCTTCCTAACAGCCCTTCACATATCTGAAGGCCGTTATCAGATCCTCCTGCATGACTAAACATGCCAGTATTTGTTTTTTAACCTTCCCTCACAGGTCAGGTTTTTTAAGCCTGTTAGCATTTTCGTTGCCCTCCTCTGGACTCTCTCCAATTTGTCCCCATCTTTCCTAAAGCGCGGCGCCCCGAATAGGACCCAGGTCTCCTGCTGAGTAAAGCGGGACAGTTACCTCCCATGTCTTACTACAGCACTCATGTTAACACGCCTCAGCCGTTTTCACAGCTGTACCCCAGTGACGACTCTCAATTTGTGATCTACTATCACCCCCAGAGCCTTTTCAGCAGGACTGCCCCCTAGCCGGCTATTCCCCACTGTCTAGCTGTGCATTTGATTTTTCCTTCCCAAGTGAAGTACTTCGCACTTGTCTTGAGTGTATTTCATCTTGTTGATTTCAGACCACTTCTCCAATTTGTCAAGGTCATTTCGAATTCTAATCCTGGCCTCTAAAGTGCCTGCAATCCTCCCCAGCATGGTGTCATCTGCAAATTTTATAAGCATCCTCTCCAGTCTATTCTCCAAATCAATGCCCAAGAGAGTGAGTGAATAATGGGGGGGCTGGGGGAAGGAATGTTAGCAAGAAACTTCAGGAGTTAACACAACATGTTAAATGGATGATGCACAATTGCATACACTATCAGTGGGGATGGTGAGGGGTTCGTCTTCCACTGAAACATCCAGCGTTACTCACTGGGACTAGATCAATGGACCGTTGGTCTGTTCTCATGCAGCCATTTCTAGGTTCCTAGCTCTAGCCACTGGTGTAGACAGGAACAGAAGACCAGACTGAGAAAATCCCTGACAGTATGGTGGCTGGTATTGAGGAAGCTCTGAACTGGCCTATTGAGAGCTGTCCTAGCCCAGTGTCTGCAGTGACTCTTGGAGATTCTCCCACCCCCGTCATTCCTTACTAGGACAGGCAGTGGGTAGGGGCCCCCTCTCCCCCCAGCTCCAGGGCATCGGCATTACCTGGGCTTTGCAGAACCTCTTCATCTCTGCCTCTTTGGCGCGGCGGGTCAGCGTTCTCTTCAAGGTGGAATATTTTTCCTTTTCGCCCAAACTTAGGAGACACTGGAAGCACAGCACAAGAGCCAGGGTCAGAAGGGGGCACATGTCCCATGGGGCTCAACAGAGCAGCCACAAAGCCGTGAGAGACTCGGGCTGGCCTTGGCCTGGGGCTGATTGAATGAGCCACGATTATTCTTTATTGTTCTTAAAGCATCACCCACCAGCCAGCCCTTTAGTAACAAGCAAGAGGCAGGGTTCTGCCCCAGGGAGCCTACAATCTAGTTAGACCAGGTGAAGCTTAGGGCAGAAGGAAAAGTGATCAAGGGGGAGAGGGCGAGACAGAGTCTGGGACCCACTTACTGCAAGTTAAACCTTGTAGTGTAGACAGGGCCCCTGGGCGAGTCCTCTTAGCCCCACAGTCACACCCACATAGCCACATTAGTATTAGTCTGTTGCATGAACACCTCTATGGACTTCAGACTCATCACACTCACGTTCTCTGTTAAGTACCCAAGATCTTGGCTCTCCTCCTTTTCCTCCTCCTCTTCGCCATCACTGTCAGTCTCCTCTATGTCTGGGCAGAGAAGAGCAGTTGATTTAGGACTAACCCTGGGCAGGTCCCCTGGCAATCAGTGGTACAACTCGCCTTCCCAGCTGTAAATCGCTGATGGACCCGAGATACCCAGAACATCAGGGCTCAGAGCGGGGAACTGGCTGGCAATGGGAACAGCACATTCAGTCTCATTTGGCCAGGCTTCTCCATGGCTCATTCAGGGCCCGGGTCTGCCGGCTGGGGAGCCAGTTGGAACCAAGCGTGATGGTGGGTTTTGTGAGCTGGGTGCCTGTCCACGAGGAACTGGGTTGTGACCCACCCCCCTCGTCTCACACAGCACCTCAGACAGTAGCAGCAGGGGAAGGAGCCTTCACAGGCCACTCTGGACCCACCCAAATTCCTGGGCCTCAATTCCAGCCTTGTGCAGTATTGTTGCAGGCAAAGGGAGATCAGCTACCACCACGGCAGCTTTCTGCCCTGTAACTCCTGGGGGCACCCACGGGTGCTCTGGGGAAGAGGGAGAAAGCATCTAGACACATGGTGCTGGGGGAGAGGCGGGAGGGGAGTTCACAGCCTGGCTAGATAACTGAGCACTCAGCTGCACCAGAGACTCAGAGGCGGGAATTACCTTCGGCCTCCTCGCTGAATCTGGGCTCAGCCCAGCAGACCTGCCCTCTCTCCGGAGCACCCTGGTCCTTCGCCGGGACAGCGCTTCGCAACGGCTCTGAGCCTGCCCGGTGCGTCCCAGGACCCTCCTGGCTCTCTGTCTCGGAGTCCAGGCTGAGCGTGGACAGCTTGAGCTTTTCCAAGGGTGAGAGCTGAATTTTCTTCCTCTTCCTGGTGTCTTCCCCCTCCTCCTCGGCCTGCCTGAAGCCGGGGGGTGCGGGCCCCTTTTCTGGAGGCCCTGGGGTGGGTTGCCACAGTGCTGCGCCCGAGCTCCATTCCTCCCGCTGAGACCAGCCATTGACCCCATCTCCTCGGCCAGCCCCAGGGTCCTGAGGCTGGGCCCTGCCTGCCGTATGGGAGGAGACGGGCCTTCCCACATCCTCCGCCAGCACAGTGCAGGGCAGAGCAGCAGGTTGCTGCATGTCTGCCATGCCAGCGCCTCTGTCCTCTCTGGCTGGGACGCCGCCCTCCCCGGCTCCTCCAGCTTCCTCCCACGGCTCTGAAGGCTGATCCGCTGCCAGCTGTTTCGGGAAGGCGGACGGGCTCCCAGGAGGGCCCTGCCCATCAGAATCCACTCTCAGCTTTGCCGCCTCAGTGGCCAAGCCCAGGCTGCTGGTGTCGGAGGGAGAGCAGAATCGGGCGCCCTGGGAGGGGTCCTAGCAGGGGCCAAATGCCGAGGGTTAGAAGTGCGGCTGGGAAGCCGCCACGGAGAACTGCATTTGCTAGCTTGTTACCAGATCAGCCCAGAGCCCATTTACTGCTTTGCTACTGGACAGGGCTAAATCTGCAGGGACGGGCCCAGCCGGCCAGTGCTGGACACATCCCCAATGGTGCAGCTGCAGCGGGGGTCCCACTTACCTCATGCGGTGCAGCCTGGGACCCACTGTCCGGCACCTCCATGCTACGGGGGCTGGAATAGTGCAGCATGCAGTAGAAGTGTCCTGGGGAGGGAAACCAGGCAGTCATAGGAGGACTCGTGGGGATGCTGCCAACTCGCACTCAGCCCCATGCTCTCATCGCTATGGATCAGATTCCTCTGCTACCCTCCCTCGCCTTTACCACAGGTTTACCACCACTGATTTCAACGGGCCGACTTAGTGGGCAGAGACCACCGCCTTCCACAATGGTCAACAGCATCTCATTGTTACCTTGTCCTCCCCATCTGACGTCCCTTGTCTTATACTGAGCCCCTGCCCCAAGGAGCTTACAGTCTGTCTCTCTGCTCTGTGTTTGTACAGCACCTAGCGCAATGGGGCATGACTGGGCTCCTGAGCACTAAGGCCATGCAAATAATAAATAATCAAAGCTGAGGGGTAAGGGTAGGGTAGGGTCAGGATCTATGGTTGCAGTAACAACCACCACCTGGAGGGGATCAGAATAAAAGAATTAAGAGAAATGGAGCAACCTCCTGCCTGTATTAGATTAACAGCGGAATCCGAGGGGAGGTGGCAAAAATGGGTTGAAATGGATTAAATATATAAATATTATAAGTCACACGACTTTTCTAATCAGGATTCATCTGCTTACTGCAGCTCCCCTCCTACACTGCGTCAGCTCTGCTGTGTTCCTCTCTCTTTGTTACTGTCTCAATCCTTAGGGAAGAAAACAATGTGTCCGTTCAGGGATTCTGGTTATCCCAAGAGTAACTACATTAAACACACAAAAGCAGCTTTTATAAACCCTACAGCCAGCGGAAATGTGCCATGTGGCTGGTTTTTAAACTATTGTCTACTGAAAACAGTTGTTTTTAAGCAAACATCCCCCTGCCATTGTTTGACAGGCAAATATCTCCCAGGGCTAAAAACCTGGTCAGGAAACTGACGAAGGGTTTGTCTACGCTGGAAAAAAAAAAAAGAAAAGCGTATTCATAACTCATGTTGGCTAACTCAGGTTAAAATTGGAGTGTGGACCCAGCATCTCAGGTTAGCCGCTTGAGTCCAATCCCAGGCGGCCCGATGGGCTTTACCCTGAGCTGCTAACCCAAGTGAGCAGCCCAGTTGTTGCATCTTCACCGCTGCTTTAGCCCAAATTAAAGAACACAACTTTTGTGCAATACAGACATACCCTCAAACAAAAAGGAAACTGACATTGGCTGGTTCTCATCGGCCAGGCTGCAAGAAATGCAAAGATTCGGGAAGCAAACAGCAGGAACAGTGACAGGTAGACTGGATTTTACAGCTCTCTTCCTTTTTAAAAGCCGCAAGTTCTCAGTAAGGTAGGTGAAGATAGTGGTTAATCACATGATTTTAAGTGGACGCTTTAAAGCAGGCTGTAAATTTAACGGAGCTGGGAGGCGGAAGGCCTGCATTTCTTACTGCCCCAGTCTTTAACTCAGACCTTCCTCCCCACAGCTGGTCTCTGCCAGTCACATGTGTTTTTGCACCGATGAAGCATTAGGGCAAGTGCCATACAGAATATCCTACATGGAATTGCTGGTGCTCTGCCATGATGAATAGTTTAGTGAGTTAATAAAACTCGGCGAATACGAGACTAAGTCCCTGGAATTTTAAAGTAGGCAGCGGGTGGGAAATCCCGATGAAGACACTGGCACAACCCTTTGCGCAGAGCAGACAGGGCCTTGGTTACGTGGTTCTCACGTACTCAGCCGCATGGAGCCACCTTTCCGTTGGGATAGGTGGACTCAGCTGACTCAAGACTGGCAGGGCTTGTTACGAGGCAGCTCTGGGAGCTGCCTGGCTGGATCACGAAGCCCAGACTGCCCCAGGCCTGTCGTTTCTCAGGGCTTGTCTCTGTACCCAGCCCCGTTCCTGGGACCCACCGTCATCCTCGTCGAAGGCGAAGTCCCCCAGGCGCAGCGTGGTTCCACACTGATGACACTGGAAGCAGCCTCGGTGGAAGAAGTGCCCCTCGGCGCTGACCCGCTCCAGGATGTACACCCGCTTGCCGCAGAAGTAACAGGCGTCGCTGCTCTCCGTGGGGGAGGCGAGCGAGCACTGCGGAGGAAGCCAGACAGCCTTGGGGCCAGGCCAGCAGCTGCCCTGAGCTACTCACTCGTAAACCTGATGGGCCCACCCGAGTGCCAGCTGCCTGTGAGGCCCGAACTGTGCTGGGCTCCCTGTTTGTGAGTTTGGACGAGGGCTCCACCCCCGGCTTGCCACAGCCCTGAGGGAGGTTGTGACAGCTCCGGAGTGGGGATAGCAGAACCCGGCATAGGAACACAGGCAGGGGGACGGAAATGGCTAGTCACTGGTGGAGAGGAGCTTAGAGGGGTCCCTCCCTGCGAGCATGGCTTTGCACAGCCCCATCCCACCCAACCCTACCTAGTACAGCCCCCCCGGGGCCTGGCACTACGGGTCCATCTGCACTGGGTCGGAAGGTGTAAATTCCAGCTAGAGGAGACGTACTCGGGCTAGAACATAGCCCCGCTGGGCCAACAGGCTCCCCTGCCAGGTACATTCCCCCTTGAGCCTCTAGGCACCTCCTCAGGTGGCCAGCCCCTCCTGCTGCATAGACATCTGTACTCCGTTTTTAGCACACTAGCTCAACCCCGGCTGGAGCGGGTACTTCTCCTCGAGCTGGAATTCACATCTTCAGCGTAGATGTCCCCTCACCCACTGCAATGCTCGGCTCCGCTCCTCGAAATACTCCAGCCACCACCAGTCTGGCCCAGATTCAAACCAGCGGCGCAGGGAGATGGCTCCTTGCCTCAGGACCCACCCTTGGAGCTCTTTAAACTGAGCTGAGATTTCCCTCACAAGCCCCCCACCCCCGTCACAGCAAATGCAGGCGATGCCTGGCCACCCGCCCAGCCACCCCGGCTGGTGTGACAGACGGTTCCTGGGAAGTGGAGACTAACCTGCAGCCTGCCCAGCGTGGAATCGGAAGCGCTGGTCTCGGTGGGTTGAGGCTGCTCCTGGCGGTTTGTCCCCCGGCCAAGGTCAGCGATGGACAAGTCGCCTCCCACCCCTGATTCCACCTATACAGCAACCCAACGGGGGAAAGCGAAACACATGACTACGGCCAGCGAGCGGGCCAGCAGCCTCTGCAGTAACTATTACAGGAGCCCACTCCCTTACATGCGTGTCCTTGGGCCAGAAGGGGCTTGTGGCCTGCACATGCATGTGTACGATCTGTCGGCCATGATCTGATCCGTCCAGACATTGCACACGTGTTCCTTGCACAGCCACGGGCCTCAGAGCATCACACTCACCCACACGCTGAAGCAGATGCCCACGTGCCCTTCTGGAACTGGGGCAATGGCTCCAGAGGAGGCGAGGAGATTAATGGACACAGATTTCAGTGCCTAGATGTCAGATCATGGGCTGGTGCCTGGACATCACCCCCGCCACACTCTCCATAATAAAACTCCCTCCAGCGCCGGTTCCCACCGCTCAAGGCAGCCAGAGAGGCCACTGCTGAGCAACGCAAAGTGTTCCCTTCCCTGGGACGCAACCTGCTGCCCTCACAGCGTGACAAGCCCTGGGGCCCAGGTCTTTCATACGACATCCCCCGTGTCCTAGCTCCTAAACTGGCCCCGGCCACACATGCTGACGAGAGCAGGGAAACTCACCCCTGCTTCTCTCCTCGTCCTCTTGGTCTCGGCGTCCTGCTGGGCACTGTCCTGAAATCACAGACGGGGCTCCCTGAGTGAGACGCTGCGGCAGGAGGATGCTCTGGGCCTATGGTAGAGCCGTGTTCGTTCCTCCGCTCCCCTCGCACCAGTAGGGTCCCCCAGCCCACCCGGGGCAGCTCAGGGAGGGAACAGTGCCAGGTCACCAGAGCCAGCTGCAGGCATTTGTGTTACCAGGAGTGGGTTGGCTCAGGGTGCCGGACACCTCGTCCAGGACCTCGTGAGCACCTGGGCCGTAGACGGGGACAGCACCCGCTGTGTAGCGGGAGACACTCGGAGCATTTACCTGGTTGCGCTTGCGAGTCAGACTCAGACTCTTCTGGAGCTTGCTGAGGAACAGGACGGCTCCCCGGGTGCTGGGAGGAGCTAGCAGCTTCCCCACTCTCTGCTCTGGTTCTGCAAGGGAGAGAAAACAGGCTCGTGACTGGGTCCGGGCCCAGCCTGGCAGCTAGCGCACGGGCCGGCCACGTTCCTCGGCAGGATGCCACGGAAAGGGAGCATGTGCCATCTCAGCCGCAATCCCTCCAGCCAGCGGAGGAGGGGGGCAATCTTCAGGCCTCCATAGGGCTGTGAATTGCAGCGTGCAGATGCGGGAGCTGAGCGTTTTGTGTTTGATAGCTGGGCTCCCTGCCAACACAGGGGAGGCCAGGGTTCAAGTCCAGCTCTCGCTCCAGAGGATGGCAGGTGCGTTGGAGGTAACAGCCTGCCCAGGGAGCTAATTCTGCAGGGTGCTGGGACCTGCCTGGCTGGCTCGCAGCCCGCTCCAGCCACGAGAGAGACTTGCACCGCACAGGGCCTCGACTAGGTTCCCAGAGCAAGGCAGAAGAACCCTTCCCTCCAGCCCCCCAAAACAGGATGATTCCGCCAATGGCTCCTCCTCTGTCCGCATGGGGCAGGGTGCACAGCCTGCCCCACAGGTCACATAAGCCCCCAGGGTTGGGGGAAACTAACTCCATGATCCCCACTGTCCATTTCAAACCAGAGAGTCCCCTGCAAAGGGAATTGCTCAGCAGCCAACTCCAGAGTCCAGCCCAGTGCCCCCCGGTCCTTCCCACCCTGACTATCCTGACCATGGCTGGGGGAGAGCAGATGCAGGGCT